>NC_031496.1:7345770-7510615 GCF_000237925.1 Schistosoma mansoni
ACTTAAACTTATTATCTACCTCTTTTTGTAAAAAATGAAATATTGTATGGCGTGGTGATGTTGTTGAGTGGTCCCTTATATGATAAATTTGCGAATTTTGAAAGAACTGTGTAGTACTTTAACCTCTGGTTCAAATGAATAAACGAATACAATGCAATCATAGGTTACTGACTGAATCCATTATTTGGGTGGTCTGAGTCAATCGACAGGAACCTTTGAATCTAGATGTAAAGCTATTTGGTACTTGTCATCAGGGTGTACCTGCAATCTTTGATGAATCAATGCTTCATTTGGGATCTGAATACGTGGTTACCCAATGCTACGGTCAGAGACTTTCCCACTGAGTTATTGTTCACTCAGTCACGATCAGTATAGAGTCTGATCCACATGATGAACGTTAGCCCATGTTGCCTTACCATATTAGCACAACGAGAGGAAATTAACAGGATGGATAGTGGATACATCGAAACAATGTAGTAGCAATGATAATGATTAGACTGTTCGATGTATATGACGAGAATAAATCACATTCTTCAAATCAACTTCATTATCTCACTACAACACTGTCAACATTTATTAAAGACACTAATAGACAATGTAAAAGACTGAGAACATTAAGAATATGGTTGAAAAGACAGAAAGAGAAGGTGTGCACGAACAATTAGAATAACTTCAGATGTAGAGTAAGTCAACGAGTGAATGCATTTGTGCCATTGTGACTGATTTAGAATTATATCATCTATCGCCTTCAACTAGTAGGTACGCTCATTGTGGGAACTCTAACCAAGTAGCTTACATGTATACTCATAACTCATACCAAGTGCCATCTACTTTTTAGGTTTATCCCACACCTTCTTTTGGCTTCTTCACCAGGCTATCTTGGTAGCTGCTAACTTTTTTGAAGTCCTTGATGCTTATTGTGATTGATCACTTAAGAGTCATTAATATCATTTTCTCTTAACACTTACTGCGAGTCGAATTCTGTTAACTGAGCTCTAATCTAATAGTCTGCCTGAGTGACTCAACTATAAATTCCACTTTAGTTTAAGAAAAAAACGATATCGAAACGCGCGTCCTGGATTCCACTGCTAGCCACTATCCTTCTCTGCTTACCGATATCGAAAGTGTTAAAAATCTCGAGAACCTATTTAAGAAGATATTATCTTTCAATATTTACTTTCTGTAATACCCTGTAGTAAAAACTTGATTTCAAAATAATGGCCATGATTTGACTTGCTTTATATTATATCATGGATACAGCTTTTTTGACCAACAAGCTATTATATCTTCGAATCCGTTATTGTAAAACAGTTTTCGATTGACGAAGAATAACACATCCAACTCATGTGATTGTATTTTAAAATATTATAATGCATGAAATATATATATGTAAATTCACTAAATGGAAGATATGACAAAATAGGATAGTCTTTTCAACACTTGGAATTAGGCAGTGATGTATGTATGTATATATTTATTAAGATTGATTTTAAGTTTTATCAAATTATTGATATGAGTTATTCTATAAATGTTACATAAAAGTCGTAGTGAATCTTTCTCCTGAAAAATTGCAAATAATTAAAAACTACTGAGTCGGCATCCGATGGTGTTAATGTCTAACTTCACCCAATACACGAAGTTGAGCAATCGTTCACCAATTGTCTTCAGTGAGTTCCTATCTCATAATAGACGTGGTTTGAACTCCACTGGTCACTGCTTCTCACCAGAACTCCAGGAATTATCTCTTGAAGTCAGTCACTAATGAGCATATGATTATAATCGGTGATCTATCGGTTAAGTGCTCCGGCTCAAGAGCGGTAGGTTCTGGGTTCGAATCTCGCGAGGCGGGATCATAGATGCGCACTGCTGAGGAGTCCCACGATAGAACGAAACGGCCATCCAGTGCTTCCAGGTTTTCCTTGGTGGTCTAGCTTCAATTGACTCATGCTTTCAACTATGCAAGTACTAAACCTCTACGAAAAACCCCTTCGAATTAAAAACTATTTTCTAAGTTATTTAAAAATATATTCATAGAATTTCAATGTGTTTTTTTCTTGCAATCTGTTTCATCTAGACAATCAGCGAATACTTTTACTATTAAAAATTTTTGATTAGTTTGCATTATTAACAAACTGTATTTAATCTATAGAATGTAATCGTTACGACTTTATCCCAATTACAGCACGATCAAAAACCATAGACAACTGAAAAGGCGTTTTCACCAAGTATGAGACTTCTTAGCAGTTTTCTTATAGCTCATCTTTAGGGTTAGAAGGCAAGACTTTCAGGTCTCGTGCCAAGCACTCAAATTGTATGTAGTTTATAAATATTACTAATATCATTCAATGTCTTCATTTTTTTTAAAAAAAAACAGATTCCTGCATTCGCTAGTCAACTTCGTCTACTGGAACCAGTTCGGTTGAATAGTCAGGATTTGCATAAGAATATCACATTAAATAACAGTTCAACTAGTCAGGAAAATCATGCAAATGTTTTATTACCGACAGATGAATCCAATAACAGATCTCCATCTAATAGTTTAACGTTTAGTACTAACTGTAACGATACAAACAGTAAGTAATTTTTTTATTAATTTTTCTTTTAATATTAATGACTACAAAATTATCCTGTGAAAAACATCGCTTTAATATGTTCTGTAGTCTGTTACAACTTTCAAATGTTAGTCTATTTTCAATTTCTTTGAAATCAGTCAGTCGTAGGCAACATAGAGCCTGGGACCTTTATGCTTTGGTTCAAATTCCCACACTATATTAGCACAGCGAGATGAAGTTATCAAGGTAAATGCCAATTCAGCAGAAGTAGTACTATCAGTGGTAGTCTAAAAAATCAGGCATAGGCAATATGATTTGAGAATGAAGAATAGATTCGTAGAATGAAAAAGATTTAGGATAATGTGAAAACTCAGGATTTAAGGTAAAATAAGAAGCAAATGGATCTGCATCACTGTGATCACTTTTGACCCATTTCATTCAACGTCTTCAACTGTTGGTTAAAATAATCGCATGGACCCCAAGCAGGTAATTTGAATCTACCAACATGACTCAGTTCAACAATCACTGGCTTTATGAACTGATGTTACATTTTGTTTAAGCTGCCACTTGTTTTCTTCTAACTTCTATATAAACAAACGTAACCAACTACCGGATATTTGGTAAGAAATCTCAGTAACCAACTGAAGTTATTAATTTGTGATGCTTCATATCATCTTATCACATGCTTAATAGTTTAGCACTTTTTACCTTTAAATTACTAGGTAACTAACTTGTGCCTCACTACAATTACTGCAGTTTGGGGAGTCGGATAGTGTCTATGCCCTCATATATAAAATGTTCCTCAAATACGTTTACACGAATCAGTATTCTGTAAATGGGTTACAATAGTCGGGAGAACATCATGTTTCCCTTTATCACAAAGACTATGCATACATTCAAGTTAGATTTGACGATCTATTGAACAAGTAACTGAATACTGTAGATCGGAGTAAGTAGTGTAAGATATTCCTGACTCATTCGGAGTTAATTTCAGTCTCTATACTAATCGATTGTATCCATCACATTTAAAAAATTTTGTATTAGTTTATAAACTTCGAATGATTACTAGCGGGAATTATGCTCAGCAACATTTTGCCCTATATGTTAGATCACACTCTAAAATGTTTGTACTATTGCATAGACCATGTGCCTATGGCACTAACAAGGTTGGAGTGAGCGAACCGTTTTCTTTCAACACTACATATTTCTATTATTATAACAGAAATGTAAGTTTAACAAATGAATGAAATGATGCATTCCACTACCTGATCAATTATACATTGTAATCTGTTTAATTCTTCTGTTGCCTAAAAATGGTTCTTATAGAAAACCGATATATAATATTAAGCATCCCATCATTTCGTAAATATTTCTCATCCGTTTTCATTTTCATATTTAGGTCAAATAAACCAAATTCTGGATTTGGACTTTTTTGAAACACGCGAAACTCAAAATAAACATAATATTCACACAAATGGGAAGTCTAAACATTCAGAATTATCAGGTAAAGTCGTTTTTCGTAAGAATGTCCTATCGTTAAGTACTGGTAATTTTGTTGTATTATTAGTCAGATGTATATTTGTAGGCTGAGTTATCATTGAGAACTGAGGAGCACTCGACAGCTGTTTTATCCTAGTAGCTCACTGTTGACTTTAAGATGTTTAAGAAGTTCTAAAACGACGTTGTGATTGGTTGGGTCTAGGTATGTTAGTGGTAAACTAGTTATCACCAATGTCACTGAATGATCGTCCAGCTACATCACAATCTGTTTATTTGAACACATAAATATTGTTACAAAGGGGCACCAAATACCTATGCGCTACACAAGTCACTTGATTTGTATGTGGGCTGTGGAACTGTCCGGGTGCTCAGACCGAAGCAGGTGGTTTTCTTAGGGGGCCACAACCGGAGCCTTCGACCTAAAGGTCTAATCCACAAGGCAGTGGATCAACATAAGGAGATGCGAACCCATGGTAGTTGGTGACCAACAATAGGTTCACACACCATTTGTTTCCTTAAGATCCTGGAGCTCGTGTGCGTCTTTGGCTTGGAATCAGGGTTTTCCAACTAGCCTAGATGGATCCTCCATATCCACCGACCCGGTTAAAGCGCCGGACATTCGCTTTTCGTTCTCTCAATTTCGTAAACAACAGTAATGTCGCGAGAAAGAAGTGAGTGGGACTTGCTTGATAGTGGCTGTATGCACGTGGCCATGTGAGAGGATTTTGCGAGGGAGAGCTGACTTCCTCTACTCTCGGCCGCACCAGGGCATTCGTGGGCTGATATGAGACATTATAGATTGTCAAGTTTCTAAATATATGTATATATATCACGCAGTAAATCGTTAAATTTGTGCGTGAGCTGGGATAATACCCAGGTACTGAAGCCGAAGCAGAGATTGTTTTCATAGAGGGACACTCCGCAAGCCTTCAATCTAAAGGTCTAATCCCTCCTTCAGTATCCTGGAGCCGATGTGCACCATTGATATGGAATCAGGGTTTTCCCACTCCCCTAAGTGGGTACAGAGGACCTATTAACCCAGTTTAAGCGCTTTATGTTTGTTTCTTGTCCTCTCGGTTTCGTAAACAACACCCCTGGTGCATGAAAATAGTGAACAGGACATTCCTGGAGTGGTTGTATACTCGTGGCTATCTGAAAACATTTCAAGCGGTAGAACAGACTCCGCTGTCTATCGTACCATGACATTTGAGGTGTGAATTGTCAATTATGAATTTTATTCAAATATTGTTAAGTGTAGTGAATAACACCTCAAGCAAACTATTTAAACAAACAGTTGGTGTTTTAATTTTGTCCAACTAATCTATTTACTATTTCGATAACGTAATAAGAAAACGAAGATTGTCAGAACTATATGATATATTAGCGCAATACATTTCGAACAATTTGATCACACATATACTTGTTAAGAACATTTATATATAAAAATAAAAGGTCAACTATACTGGAAACGGGGCGTAATATATCACATAGTTCTGATAATCTTCGTCTTCTTATTACACTATCGAAATTTATCAAAGGAACTCATTGCTTCATATTTACTATTTGGTAACTTATGTTACAAAACTATCTGAAGTTGTAGCTTATCGATTAGAGTACTGGAGTTTTAGCTGCTAGATTGTAAATTTTGACCTTACTCGAACTACTATAAATTAAGCATCTGCATTGTATTACTAGCCCTTAAACCTGTAATATGATTTACGAATGATAAATGAGTTATATTGACTAGTTGTAATTCAGAACTCCTATCGTCGGATGTTGAAAACTAACTACTTTTTGTTCTTAACCAAATAACCTCTCGCTGTGTAACGAATTATAAGGGACCGTTGAAATTTCTACTTTTGATTCTCAAGGTAATGGTGATTCTCTCATGTGTTTTTCTAGTGTTGAGCTGTAGTAATTACAGCAATATAACTTATTTACTAAATACAGTTTTTATTTATTTCACATTAATGCACACTGTTTTTGTAAAGATTTGTGATATTTTTATTTACTTATTTACCGGATATAGATTCGTGTATTTGACTTTAGGCTACACTCTAAGTGTGTGTATTTATAAAGAGGGGTAATGATACTACTCAGTTCTCCAGGCCGACGTAGAGTGAATCGGGATTTGAAACCGCAACGTAGTGGTTGAATATCGAATGCTTTAATCACTGAGTTAACTTTGTACAATAAGAATAATACCAGTAGATGAAGCGTATATAAATGACATATAACTGTATTTGAATCCACCACAGAGAGCGCGTACTGCTCAAACCAAATCGACTTTTGCAGGTTTCGAACTTACGGTTTACTGATTCAAACCTAACTGCCTGAAGCGATACATCACTGCAAAGTCGATGAAAGAGTAATTATCTTTTTTTCAGTCAATGTCATTATTAATACCTATGATATGATATTTTGTACAAACTTTACAGTGTTTTGAATGTTTTTAGAATTTATCCAGTTCTATTCACAAAACCTTTATTCTTATTTTGATCCCATAGATTTAGAAGCTGAACTATCAGTTCTCACTATTCCTCCACCGATAACACCAATAAAAACACCCTCATTATTAGTAGAAGCTGATTTAAAATTGTTAGAAATCAATAAACGTTCTAAATTAAGTGAATCTGTTCGTTCCACTTTAAATCGTTTACCAATGATCAACTATATGCGTTCAAAACGTCTTATGTTTCCGGTGCAACAACAAAGCCAAGATTAATAACAACACCAATTACAATAACTGTTAAAGGCCAATTTTTATTCTGGACAAGATTCTTCTAAGTATAATTAGAAAATCCTACTGTTATGTTATATCATTCATAGAAGTAAGAATAATAATTGTGTGTTAAGAAGCATAACAATGTATTTTACAATTTGTTTTTCAAGTTTCTCTCTCGAAACAAATAAATAACTAAGCAGTGATGTAATTCTTCTCTTTTCACTGTTCACAACTGATTGGACCAAATGATAAGCATCATTATCATCATCATAATGATGACAATGTTGCAAAATTAGAAATTACACTTTCATTTCTTAAAATATTATCCTTCTTTACTTCTGTTGTAATACACACGAACACACATACATATATACGGGTAAAAGTGCAAATAAGATATCACTTCACACATGTATTCTGTATGTTTTTGTCACTTGTGTAAATTCTCCTTATTTGACCACAGTGTATTATAGTAACCAATTAGAAATAATTATATATTTTTACAAATAGAGATAGAAAGAGAATACACTTGGTATTTTTTAGTATTTTAATTGGAAGAAAATCCATTATGATTTTTTATAAAGTTTCCCCCCTCCTTTTTTTCTCTGACTGTAAATTTTAACTACATCTATCTTTTATCATTTTTTCACATTGTGTATGTTACCTTTGACGATGATGTTGTTACTTTGTTGTTTAAAAGAGTGGTGACAGATAAATTTTTGTCTTACCAGATTATCTGTTTCTTTTTGTGTTTTCGATTTTATTTCATTGTTTCATCAAATAAGATTATTATTAATTGTTTTTTTTGTTTCTAAGGCTGGGTGAGTTGAATGTTTCTACAAAAAATTGTACACTATTTCTATCTTGCCCCCCCCCTTTTGTTTATTTTAGAAAGCAATTGGTTTTTTGTTTGTTTTACTTTCAATTAAATTACCATTATTCACTTTATTATTGTTTTGTTTTTATTTCGTTACATAATGTTATACTTTGTTTTTTTCAAATGGATTACATATTAAATGTTCAATTTTGTTTTCTTTTAATTTGTCAATGAATTATTGTTATAAATATGGGTATTAAACAAATGTAGATTATTTATTTCACCAAGTAAGCAATTAAACACACTGATAATTTTATAGAGTTGAGATCATGAGTCAATTGAAGCTAGACTACCATAGAAAACCTGGAAGCACTGGATTGACATTAACACCGTTGGATGCCAGCTCAGTGGTCTATCGGTTAAGTGCTCCGGCGCGAGACTTGTAGGTCCTGGGCTCAAATCTCGCTTGCGAGGCGGGATCGTAGATGCGCACTGCTGAGGAGTCCCACATAATAGGACGAAACGGCCGTCCAGTGCTTCCAGATTTTCTTTGGTGGTCTAGCTTCAATTGACTCATGATCTCAACTCTCTAAAATTACTAAAATCTCCACAAAACCCCTTCTGACACTGTTAATCCATTATGTATGATTTTCATGTTACGTTTTTTCAGTAGTATATACTTCATTGTGTGATATAATTTGACTGATTAACACCAATGTTTGCTATTGAAAATAGAATGAATTGATTATTCAATCACCTAATAAAAGTTGGTTACTTCTTTTAAATATACTGATAAGATTCTCTGATTTAAAGATAATTTTGATTATGAATTGAGATCACTTGAAATACTATTTTAAATGTCTAGCAATACCTTTAGATATGTTTAATTTCAGTGAATATAACTTATCAACAACAATAATACGCACCTTTAATAGCTGAAGAGATAGAATTCAATGTTCTATATTCTTAATTTCGCCTAATTTATGCCTAAGCACTATACATCATTAGTAAGTAACTATCTCACCGTCATTGATTTAGTTAACTTTACTGTTAACATGAATTGGGAAATTTACCTGAGCTTCCATTAACGAGTTTGTGATTCTTATTATTAATGTAGATGGTTTTTAATTCCATTTGAAATGTGTTTTTATCGAGAATTTATATAGATTGAAGTAACTTTGAAAACAGGGCGCATTAGACTACTGTTTCCCTCCTAGTTTTTGTATACGATATTTTGTATGTGTAATACACGAAACAGTATAGTGAAATGAGACGACAAAGTCCTATTGTATATTGTGATTATTAGTTTCCCTGAAATCGATCCACATCATTGGTTTTTAATTAGAATTTTCCGATTACCCTTGATGCACTCTCCACATCCATGTACCCTATTCAAGTTCCGGATGTCCGTTTTTTAACCCTTCACAAAACAGTCGCTTAAGCGTGAAGGCGGTGATTTGGGTCTCTTTACTAGAGGCTATAAACGTAGAACTGTATCAGAGATTGAACGAGTTTTCCTCAATGTCAGGCATACCAGGATGCAATACATAGATTCTTTTGCCTATAGTATGTGTTTAACCTTATTCTAGAAGCTTAACAATATTTAGTGAAAGTACGCTAACACTGAATAAAAGTTACATTTTTATCTCCGTTGATTATATTCTGTTTTATCCCGTGGAGAATTATGAATGGTAACTTTGAGGACCATTTATGAGCCAATACTATGCATATATTTTTATCGTATAACTGTTAAATAAGTAAACCATTCGTATTCATGTCCCTTTTATTATGAGCTTGATTTTAACCCATAGACTATTACTATACAATTTACCATTCCTGAGTTATACCCAGTCTATTAATTACTGTTCCCCATATTCACATCCATATTTACCTGAATCTTATACAAATGTTATCTTCTATTTTGTGGTACGATGTGGTCTGTTTGATTGTTATATAAACGCAGTATGTTTGAAACAAATGATTGATATAATCTGTAACTTGATACAAACCAAACGAAAGTCAAATGAATTGTAATCAATTAAGATGTACACCAGGAACGACAGCAATCGATTTGTATGTTTTATAACTAATATGTACTAAGTACTTCATCTTCAAATATTTAATGAACGAGAATGTAATGTACATGGATTATAGTCTAACGTTTTCGACTAAACTTTTATCAAACTTAACATTGGTGAGCTATACCAGTTACAACTTTTTCTTAAAACTTAGAGGATCCGTCTTAAAGTTAGTCACCAACAAACTCAATTTTCAGTGGTTCTTCCATTAATGCTGGTCCGGAAACAGATTGTCCCCCTTTTACTATTTAAACTTGTGTCTATTTTATTTCAGTTATCTATTGACTCTGAGATATGACTTACACTAAATCACGAAACGTCAGGAATACAATTTTCTACTCGGTAGGATATCAAGAAACTATATTTATTATTAACTTGTTACCCAATGCTCAATTTATTTGGAACTATCAAGTCCTATCTTGGCATTGGTACTTGCATATTCATTAGAGATTTGTAATAGATAGAAACATCGATTTTAACTACTCTATGAATCACTTCATTTATTTTATACTTATCAATCGTTGAATTAGTTATGTCAGAAGAAAATAACCTATTGTTTTCTTAGGTTCGCTTGTTTTGGGTCACATGTGATCGGGCAGTAAAGATAAGAAAGAGATTGTCTGACTCCTCACCTATGCTGCCAGTAGCACCTATGATCTATTTACAAATTATTGACACACCGACCAATGAGCAACAGCCAGGATGTTTACTCTTATCGATTCTCGAGCTCTATTGACCAATCAGAGAGTAGAGAGGAGATCAGTTCTTGATTGCATTTATTTCGATTATTATTACAACTCATACAATAAAATCCTTGGAATAATAAATTTGGAAAAATAAGATATGACAAAGATTTATGGATCAAAATAAAGCTTAGAAATCTGAGAATATAGAAGTACAACAGTCCAAACACTTAATTCTACGATAAAAATCTAAATAATAATCCTTCATATGATAGTCTCAAACGTCACCATTTGTCCCATTCTTATCACTACACAAATATGTACAGATCACTTATTGAAATGAAGAGAACAGGAACAAAATCGAAAAGCGATTGAAAATGCAACAGAATTAGAGGAGCAATAGAGTATGTAAAGGACAACCAAAGAAGATGTGCAAATGATGTATTTAATGTATTATTTTCATATTTACTATGTCACTGTGTGGTTTTGCATTAAACAATAAATTTTTTTGCTATGTGAGTTTTCGTTTACTACGTTGCTTTTGTGTTTCCTGTTGCTTGTGCTCCAAATATAGATTCACATCTATCAAAATATACCCACTTTTCAGACCATTATGACGCCCAAAAATAATGTCTTCATGACGTTTCAATTGGTCTGGGTTTATTAGTTTTGTTTTCTGGTTGGTTTGGTCTATTTGGATTTATTGACTTATTACATTAATGTTTTATTAATGAAGAAGGACACTAAGCAATTGTTAAAGTAAGGCTAGTATATACATTGATTGATTTGTAAGTGATCTCAGTGGGTTCGATCTCGATATACTCATTTTTGCAGCTAACGACGTAATTGATGAGCTGTTTCGAAAAAGCCTGGCAAGGTTTTCTCCCGATTACTTTCCGTCACCTTACATCGATTTTAGCATATTCCAATATAGTTTATAGAAAACAATGCTATGGAGGTATAGTAACACTAAAGTGAAAACATAAATATAAAGTACCTACTGATCGGTGTTGTGCGGCAAAGCTGTTGTTATAACTTGTGACCGCCTGGATGCCCTCTTAATGTATAACGTGATAAGACCGCCAATCAGAGTGCAGTGATTTTATCGATCGGACCAATGACACACGAAACCTGTACGAGCAGTCTAGAGCACTTGTCGATACTGCTATCTGCCTAGCCCAGCCAGTTTAGTCCAGAACACCGATAACAGCCTCTGTAATATGAATCATTTGTTTCAAACATACTGCGTTTATATAACAATCAAACAGACCACATCGTACCACAAAATAGAAAGTAACATTTGTATAAGATTCAGGTAAATATGGCTGTGAATATGGGGAACAGTAATTAATAGACTGGGTATAACTCAGGAATGGTAAATTGTATAGTAATAGTCTATGGGTTAAAATCAAGCTCATAATAAAAGGGACATGAATACGAATGGTTTACTTATTTAACAGTTATACGACAAAAATATATGCATAGTATTGGCTCATAAATGGATCCCAAAGTTACCATTCATTATTCTTTTCGGGGCATAACAGCTGTAACCTGTGTTCAATTGAGAAAACCGGTTATGAAACACTGTTATTCAATGATGATACTAGATTAAGGTCACGTTGTATATCACCAATGGATTGAAAACGAAAATAATCAAGCATTCAATTGTAAATCATTGCTTAAGTAGTATTGTACTCACTATAGATATCAAAGGTTTTGGTCTCCATTTCATATTAGTGCTTTGATGAGTTGATTTATTTTGTTAGTGAGTAAATAACTGAAAAAGGTGGAACTATTCTTAGCAAGACGTTTTTTATCTATTTTTATTGTACATGTATTATATATTTTAGTATACGGTCTTTTTCTCTTTGTAACTTTTAATAGATATTTAACGCTCATAAAATACCGTCAACTATTTATGCACGTATTATACTGTTTTTTATCACAAATGAAATGAATATGAATAGGTTGTGGTTTCCTGCTAGTGTTGAGTTGTGGTCTTGCAAGCTATGTATGTCATACGAGTTTTGATTTAGAATAATACATAAATAACAAAAGATACATCAAATTATAGTCTTCATTTCTGACTGGGCATTTGTTTGTAGAAGAATCTGCGTGAACCAATCAGCACTAAGATATCAAATGGTTGACGGTCATCAGTATTATTGGCGTCAAGAGAAACTACCAATAATGGACTTAATAACTAGGTGATTCTATAAGTCAGAATATAGAAGCTGAATTCATGACAAATACAGTGTGTGCTAATTTGAAAAAGACGAAACATAAGTTAGAAAACTACTGGAAACACTAAACATCTATTTCGTCCTTGTAATGGACTCCTCGGCTGTGCGTATTCATTACTTCGCTACCAGGATGTTTCGTCTCTAACATCAACACTTCTGGACTACTGGACCATGATGTAAAAGTCTGAGTCTAGCTAATCCACTACATTGAGCGGTCACCTTCCACTGTCCTCAAACTCTACACAGTTGAACTCCACTAGTCACGGCTCCTCATCAAAACATCTGAAATTTCTACTCCGAGCTAAACATCAGGCAGAACAGTAATGCACATGTTAAGAGTTAGCGCGCGAGGCCATAGTGTGAGTTCGATTCCTGGCAGCATGGTCATGGATATGCAATGCTTATGAGTCCAATAAAAGACTGAAACCGTTGTTTAGTACTTCTAGGATTTCAATGGTTGTCTGACTTAGATCGGTTAGTGTTCCTCGAGATTATTAACATATACGAGTAAAATATTCCTTTTGAAAATTTTTTTTAAAACAAACCACGTATTATCTTTCAACAAAAGCACAAACACATGACGAGATAGAAATCGATATTCCAGATTATACAGTTTGATAAATAACTGATCACACCATGCTTTAGTTTAAAATCATACCAATCATCACCATTGAATTAATTTCTTATACCTAATAACTTGTTTTACGATCATATTCATTTTTCGCAAAATTGTCCTCCCTTAAATCCATATCATATTACGAAATTTTATATTGTAACCTAAGAATATCACTATCTACGTGATAATACTTATTATTAATAAATAGTATGAGTTATATTTTCAGAAGGGGTTTTGTGGAGATTTCAGTATTTTCATAGTTGAAATCATGAGTCCGGTGATTCCAGGTTATCCATGGTGCTTTACCTTCAATTGACTCATGATTTCAGTTATATTTTCATTTATGTCTTATAAAGAATGTTATTTTAATGTACTGTTTTGACCTTATCTACTTGTCATAAATATTTGGACATTGTTTCCATTTTTAATTTATTGATGAAATGTATGCTATATTAATACTTTGTTTACAGCAACCACTAAGTCTATTCTTAAAAAAAGATATGCTATTTGTCAGAATATATGCTTAGTACAGAGGTATGTGTTATTCTACTGCCCATTTCAAATTTTGCATTGCTCTCTCTTTATAGAACAAGTGAAAAACACTAAATCCTAACTAAAATAATCTGTGATGGTGAATGTAAATCCAACCTCAAAAAACCAGTCGCTGAATGTCGAATTGCTAGCAGTAATTCCTCAAGGTTAAAAGGTGGTTAGTGTTGATTATTCAATCAGAGTTGTAGAATTACCTCGCCCAACAGTTAATGTGTTCTCCTAAATGAACCAAGAAAACAAGGTAGATTGGATACCGAGTTAAAATGAGTGAGGCCAGATAGTTTTGATAAAAGAATATGTACGTTGCGTATTTACACGTCCCATGTAAATCTAGCGGATTACATAGTGACTAATCTACATTTTACTTGTACAACTCATCATGAAACATTTTATCAGATTAATATCATTTAAGCTAAGGCCATGAAACAAGAACTATTTAGGGTGTACAGTTTTTACATCAACGTCTTTATTACGTCAAAGATGTTTAAATCTTCTTCAAAACTATTCCCTTACTAACTTTTGTAGGTTTGAATTTCCCTTTCTGCCGATCAAAAATTTAGCATGAATCAGATTATTTTTTTCTTGGTTGAATATTCTATTCTAGTGCTTTATTCTTATTGTAAATTGTATTACACACAATTCATGCTTATTTAAATCAATCTACTTTGGATTCTCCAAATAAATCTTCCAAATGGAAATTCGTCTTTTGGATTAACCAGAGTTATGAAGAGAATAAGTGGCTTTCGTATTTAGTATATAGTAATATAAGTTAGCAGAATTTACATTGTATTAGTATACCAAACATGGCAAACGATTATAATTTTCATATCGCGAAAGTTGTACGAATAAGATGTCGACAGACATTGTGTTAAGCTGAAGTAACGTTACCGAGCCAATCATTATTTGTTACGCGTTCGTGAAAGCTTTATGTAATCATTCAGTTGTTATTACATATTAATTCACTCGGTAACGTAAATAATTCACTATACATTATGGCACGCACAATACCATAAGTTTTTAATGTAGCCAATGTAACCAATTACACAACATATCAAACCTTCAATCAATGATAATAATCTCAATGTTCCCAATATTAACTAGTTTATATTACGTTTTTTAAATACATAGGGGATTAGATTCATAGATTATTGTGACAGACATTAACTACTACTCCAATTTTAAATACAACACACCATAAAGTAAACACCAACTTGGAATCCTCAAATTTAGAAGAAAAGACACAGACCAAAAAACACATAGCACTAGAAACTGGAGGTAGACATCATTAGAACAATTAGTCCATGGAAACGATTAGAAAAGAGAGTCCAGGACAAAGTTGGTCAGAGAATCCTAGCCAGCAACCTATGCTCTACGATGAATAACAGACATTGATAAATAAGTATAACACTGCAATGTTACATTGCAATAATTAAAACAAAATTGTAACGCAAGACAATCGAACAAAACACAAACAAGATAACAAAAATGAGAACACATTAAATGAAAACACTATACATTAATTAAACCATAACCAGCTTAGCAATAAAAGTTACAACCTGATTAGACTTTTCAATTTTATTTATTTATTTAAACACATAAGTATTGGTACAAAAGAGCACAAGATATATATGTGCCGCACAAATTTCATTTGATTTGTGTGAGGGCTGTGATACTGTCTAGGTGCCCAAACTGAAGCAGGCGGTTTTCTTAGGGGGCCACACCCGGAGCCTTTGACCTAAAAGTCTGATCCATAAGACAGTGGAGCATCGTGAGGAGATGCAGTCCCATGGTAGCCGGTGACCAACAGTTGGTTCATACGCCATTCGTTCCTTCAGGATACTGGAGTCCATGTGCACCATTGGTTGGCAATGAAGGGTTTACAACTCTCCTAGGTGGACGCGCCGTATCCATCAACCCGGTTAAAGCGCCGGACATTCGCTTTTCGTCCTCTCAATTTCGTAAACAACAGTAATGCCACTGTGAGAAGGCAGTGAGTAGGACTTCCGTAGCAGAGACTATATTTATATATATATATATATATATACTGATTTGAGGATTAATCATATATTCGATCAATTATGATCTAATAATGAAGATAATATTTTGTTCATCACTAATTATAACGGATAAGATTATTTTACGAGCATCTAATATAAAAAAGAATTCAAAGTAAAACCTGGGTTCGAATCTCGCGAGGCGGGATCGTGGATGCGCACTGACACTGAGGAGTCCCACAATAGGACGAAATGGCCGTCCAGTACTTCCAAGTTTTCCATGGTGGTCTAGCTTCAATTGACTCACGCTTTCAATTATCTATAAAGCCAATTATGTAAGATAATTAAAACTAATTGAAAATGAAATAAAACGATTACCTTTCTTTGATGATGTAACAGTTCTCTATATGGTTTTAATTATTTATTTTCTAAAATAATACTTGTTAATTGACATAAATAGTCGAACAAATATTTGAATAAATTAAATAAAAAAAGATGAAGATTTCTTTCATGAAAAACAAAAACAAAACAACCATCTATACCGGAATCATTGAGAAGAACAAAAAAAGAGGGGAGATACAAGTATTCATCTATACGAACACAATTATACACACATACAAAAACATGTATATACATATACACATACATATATACATACATACATATGTATAAAGTTGTAAAATAAAACTAAGGCGGTAACAATAAGCAAATATCATTATAACATCAGTGATGTATTCAGTTAGAATTGAGCAAGTTCATCCATAAAGATGAGAAAATGAAAATAAGAATAGTATAAAATGTAATTACATTAAGTAATAATAATAATATCAAACGATAGGAATAGTAAATGGTTCAGATCTATATTGTCTGTTGTTTTTTTCTCGTTGTTCAACTATTATTTTGGATGTAAAGTAAATTCTCTATATTCATCGGATGCACTGGAGTTTTTTCTATATTCTACATCACTTATATGTGATACACCGGATTCTGTTTGTTTTGAACCAATTGTTAATGATGATGATGCGGAGCTTGGTGTTATAGAACCAGAATATGGTTGAGCACTTTTTAATATGATAATATTACTGTATTTAGTCTTGTTCTGTTCTTCTTGTTGTGATGTAGGTTGAGATGATGACGATGGAAGAGGCGGTGGTGTTGATACCAGTGACTGTATGTGTTGTTGTTGTTCATGATGTGACGATTGATATTTTTGATGATGATTCATTATTGAGGGATAACCGGATGTTATTGATCCACTAGTGGTACAAGATGAACCAAGTGTTGAATTACAATAATGTCCATTGAAATTTATATGCTCTGCTAATAAACGTAAACTACAATCTGTATGATTTGACAACATATCGATGAATTTGATAAGATTAGCCTGAAGAACAGGAAAAATAGAAAAATTCCGTAATCGAAAAGTTAGGCAGGTGACTATGGACACAATTAAGACAAATGTATTAACTGAAAGAATCCTGATAATGTATACAGGTTATCACGATAACACAATAAATTAACCAAAATATATCTTAATTCAGAAAGTCATAAGATGTGGTATATGTAAGTTGTTATTGACTAAATAGAGCTTGGAAAATATGAACGTTAGCCCAAGTTGCCTTACCATATTAGCACAACGAGAGGAAATTAACAGGATGGATAGTGGACACATTGAAACAATGTAGTAGCATTGATAATGATTAGACTGTTCGATATGTATGACGAGAATAAATCACATTCTTCAAATCAACTCCATTGTCTCACTACAACACTGTCAAGATTTATAAAGGAGACTAATAGACAATGTGAAAGACTGAGAACATTAGGTATATGGTTGAAAAGACAGAAAGAGAAGGTGTGCACGAACAATTAGAATAACTTCAGATGTAGAGTAAGTGAACGAGTGAATCCATCTGTGCTATTATGATTGATTTAGAATTATGTAATCCATCATCTCCAACTAGTGGTTCCGCTCATTGAGGGAACCCTAATCAAGTAGCTTACATATATCGACATAGCTCAAACAAACGGTCAATGACTTAATAAACTGATACCATATCGTCTTCTGATCGAGGTTAGACCTTTTTCAACCCACTTCTCCACCATTAAATGTCGCCTCTTGTAGTTAGGCATATTTGAACAGTGAGAAAGAAGAGTAGGAAGAAATAGGCAAGGATCAAAGGAATTAAGTAAGTATTGGCAAGAATAATTTAAAAATAAGGCGCAAACATGAAGTATATGAAGGTAGAGTATGAAATGGCATTAAGTTGAAAATTGGGAGAACAATAAAACAAAAAAGAATGGACTCATGTTCTACTACTACTGATTTGAAGATTTATCATATTTTCAATCATAAATTAAGATTAGTATGTAAACCCACACACCAGAGGAACAGTTAATTCCAACATAAACAGACGACGAATCAAAAAGACTGATATCACCTTTTAATGTGTTTGTCTCTGGCTTTTTCCTAACCACCTATTAGTGATTAGGTAATCTTAACCACCTCAGTGGATGTAAAGACGATTTCCTCGTGAGACTCATTCGATATATGTAGTTTCTAAATTACTTTAGAAAACATCAGAAAAATCAACGTGTAAAAAGATGAATGATGGAAGAACTGAAATCGTGCAGCGTAATATACATACACAGATTCTAAGCAAGTAAAAGTGAGTATTTAAAATAAAAAATCTTAAAATCACCGTAAGTGTTTGGATATTATTAATAAAAACCTATGAAACATTTTTGGTTCCTAATAATGTTTGTGAAGTCAGAATATTGTGATACGTATGATTTTTACATTATAGATTAGTAATGACTATATAGAAAAAAAACTTGGATGAATTGTAAGACTTACACGATATGCGGCAGCTTGAATACGAATTCGAGCTTGTAAATGAGCAAGTTTACTATCGACAAACTCTTTACGTCTAAGTGACTCTTGTTCTTCTCGTAATCGATCAGTACCCCAATGACCAGTCCGTTCAGCACGTTGTAACTAATTTTAATTGTTGAATAATGATAATATATTTATAAAAATAAGAATAATAACTATTGTCATCATTACTTAATTGTAAAATTAACAAGTTGAAGGTTTTCCTACGCTTTCCTACATTTGAACTAAATTCACTTAGCGAATAAATGAAAAGTGGACTGAACAAAACAGTTAGCCATTTCGTTCACAGTCAGTCATCATAAACCTAGAATTTGGCATGAATGTGTAATGCAGTTCAGGCAATAACACATCAGCATATATAGAGTGTTGACAAGATCAGAGCCACAAAGAAGGAATCAATAGGGATTAAAATGAATATATATAAATATGGAATAACGCACCTAACCTAACATTCATAGGAACCATATAAAAAAGATCAAGGCAAGCAAATGCGAATTACGTTATTCAACATCTAAAACCAATGAATACGATTATTGCGAAAGGGTGTCCACATAAAGAAGTCCATGAGACACGAAACTTATAATTTCGGGGATTAAAGTTATGCCTTAATCAGCCCGCCTCTAACATTTTTTTCAAACTGTCCATTCTTTCTATGCTAGTCAACAATCCACATACCATCAATCAATAAAACTGTATAGACTCATCAACTGGCTTGACCTTTTTATCTAGTACCCGATGTTTCATTTCAGAATTGTTTAATTACGGACAAACAGTGCATTGAAAAAACCTAGTATCAAATTTCTTAGAAACTAATAAATCATCCGACATTTTATGAATAAGGTGGTCTCAAGTGCCGTTAGATGTGTGAGGGCAATTGCCATTCTCCAATTGCCTTGACAGTGAGAAGATATTTCTTGTTAAAAGATATGAAAAGAAAACTAGGTTCAGGGTGGTCTCCGCAAACAGGAAGTATGACCGCAGCGACCAATGGATAGTTGCTTGATTCCAGTCACATGTAGCCTTTTTATGAGTAGTTTTAAATAATGTTAGCCATTTATTTATAAGGTTTTACAACCATAGGGTAAGACAAGATATAGAATTTTTTAAGTCCGATGTTTTCCAACCCCCTCCATTTGTTGCAGGAACAAAATTGGCGTTACAGCTTTGCGTTTGGACAAAAGACTTTGGGTTCAATCATGTTGAATTAATAATTATTCTCCAATAAAAAAGTTAACAACTATTGTAGGCATTAATGTTGATTCAATGCAAATTATTTAAACTAACCTCAGATGCATATTTTTCACGTATACTATTCTCATGCATAGCAGTTGTATTAAAATCTTGATGTAACTGAGCATAATCCAAGATTGAATTAAATATCGCTCGTAATTGACCAAGAAGTTGACGTGATTCAGCATCTAATAGACATCTTGTAAATACATTTGATAAGAACGCTTGATGAGCTTTAATGATATCACCTAAATCTTCAGCGGAATGTACTTGTTTGACAAGATTTTCCCAGGCACATTCTAAAACCTTAATTATATTCATTAAAAAAAATATATAGTGTAATTAATAAATATATATTTCATAAAAATGTATAACATCAAAATAAGCAAGTAGTTTATACTGTAATGTGGAGTGGAGCCGTTTAGTGATTAAAGAAATTGGTTTTCAACCAAAAAGGATAAAGTTTTGAACCCTGCTTCATCTATCTTGGTTTGGAAAGTCACTACATATACCATTACCCATGATATGATGTATGAATCAGAAAAGAGTACAAAAATATGTAATTGGTGAGTTACAATACAATAAAAACCATATCACTCAAATGACTTTTTTATGACTTACTATTTTCATGTCTTGATGTAATCTAACTGTCTTCACATAATGATGAGTGAAAACAACAACTTAATGTATAAAATCAGCTGTTATATAAAGTGGAAAATTCATATGTATTAAGTATCATTCTAGTAAATAGAATAATGTATAATGTAAATTATTTGTCAAGTAAAGATTTACGCATTTGGGAAATTGAATCAAACACGTACGTACAATATTCTGGCTAAGAAATATCACTCAGCTACCCAAAATAAAGTATCTGAAACAAGATTTGCATGTCCCATCTAATACTAGAAAAATGAGCGTTTTAAAACAAAAAAAACCATCGCTGCACTAATATATATACGTATCAGTGAAGTTCGATCAGGTTAAATAGAGTAATCAAAAAAGTTTCAATGGGTTTTGGATGATATGCTTGAACTAAATCGATTTCCGCGGTAACGAACGAAAGCCAATGACACAATGACACGATAAGCTATTCAAATCTGTTGTCCCAGGCCCCGCTAACTAGATGAAGAAGTTCAAGGCAAGTAGGGGAATATATATATATATTCCGTAAGCAGCCGAGTACAAGCAATCAAATAAGGGAAAAAGTCAAGCGTATATATACAGCAACAAATTGTCCTTGGGCATCATTAATAAATAGCACACACAAAGAAACAATGTACCAATAGCGTTTAAGATAGTTTACAAGTGGGAAATATGACGTGAAGGTAAAAAGAGCGTGTTTGGCGCGAAAACAGCCAAATTCAAATTTTCAAAATAAAATTACAAAATTAAGCCACTTATCAAGTAAGTTCTGGGGATTTGACATACCCAATATTGGATCTTTGTAAACTATACGTATCAATACATTTTGCCTAGCATATCACTTGAGGATATACAGAAGACTATGAGGTATCGTGATTAGGCAACAACTAAGTTAATTGGGATAATGATCTGCATACTTAGAATACAGATATTCAGAAACAAACTTTTTACTCTACAACTTCGATTTCACTGAACATATCAACACATGTACAAATGGAGAGCGGACTAAGTGTGGATGCTTATATGTATATTCACTAACCAAAGAGAATATGGCCCTGTGTGACATGTAACTAACCGACATACTCAATACAAATTAATCAAGGCGTTATGGTTCAATTCGTTTTAATGAATAACACTGAGAGGCTGGATATATTTTTTTTCTAATGAGTTAGATATTGCATTTCGACAGTTCACTGATATACCGGAGTTCAAGCAAAGCTTAAAAGTTAAGGTTAAATTGATTGGCAAATGAGTGATCAACAAAACTTATATTTACCAATCAGTTATGAAATCTAATTACGTTTACTTTTACATCTAATATTTTGAAAATAACCCTTTCAGTTTACTAGAAAAATAAACCTAGTCTAATAGCTAATGAAGTTATCTTACGTTTGAGTTCATACACAGGAACTAACGCAAATAGTTCACTTTTATGATAAGTTATCAATAAGCCACATAGTTTAGTAAAGATCATCACCAGAACTCCAGTGAATTAGTTACTGAGGAAAACATGATTATTTTAACTTTGGAAGGTTCATGAGGAATTTTGAATTTTATAGTTTTCATCACAGGTTGACCTTAACCAGACAACCACTGGAAACCAGAAATATAAACCAATGGATACAGATTCAGTAGTCCAAAAATTATATTCAACGCGAAACCTAAAGGTGTAGTATTTGACCTTTAAAAGCCTTATGAATGCCAACTGTTAAGTTCCATAATAAGACTAAATAGCTATTCATTGGTTTTTTGTTTTTTTAATTATAGAATAAAAGGGTACAATTAAAAAATATCAAAAATTAAAAAATGCCTCCAAATGCCCTGGTACGGTCGAGAGTGGGGAGAGTTTGCCCTCACAAATGGCCACGCGTATATAGCCTCTGTCAGGGATGTCCTACTCACTGCCCTCTCGCGTCAGGGTGTTGTTTACGAATATGAGAGGACGAAAAGCGAATGTCCGGCGCTTTAACCGGGTTGGTGGACACGGAAAGTCCACCTAGGGGGTTGGAAAACCCTGATTCCAAACCAATGATGCACATGGACTCCAGTATCCTTAGGGAACAAATGGCGTATGAATCAATCGTTGGTCACCGGCTACCATGGGACTGCATCTCCTCACGATGCTCCACTGCCTTGTGGATCAGACCTTTAGGTCGAAGACTCGGGGAGTGGCCCCTTAGATAACCACCTGCTTTAGTTTGGGCACCTGGGCAGTATCACAGTCCTCATACAAATCAAATGAGATTTGTGTGGCGCATATGTATCTGGTGCTTCCTTGTAACAATATTTATGTGTTTAAAGAAATAGATAAATGTTTTTAATGGTTGTTAAATTAAGATCAGTACACAGTTATGTAAAATAATACATTTCAATAATCTCTACAAATCTTTCACTAATAAAATATACATGTGACTTTTAGGGAAAACATGAGATGAATGAACTTACTTCAAAATTAATATAATATTGTAACTGTTGAATAAAATGTCGTATTTCTGCACCGAATAATTGTAGTAAATGTAATACTAATGATAAATCAATTTGTAAACCATAACCTAAACGTGTAGCACATAATTGTTGCTTCCATAAATTGCTTAATGTAAATTCCATACGTTTTGCACGCCAAAGAAAATTAAATGAAAATAAATACATAAAACGACAATTATCAGTAAATATTGTAGACAATGGTCCATCGACATGATAATCCAATGAAAATATATCCCATCCAGTATCTTGACCTATTTTAAACAAATAAAAAAAGATTGTAATACATTGAGCAAAAAGGAATGTTGATTTTTTGAACGAATTCGATAAATCAATGTGTCATTTACGCTCCATGAGACATCGTTAACAATGGCGTAGGAGATAGTTTTGTATCTATGAACTAAAGAATGAGTATATTGTGTACTACTTTGTTCCGTCCTACTTTATGAAAAATAAATGTGGCCTTCGAAAAAACTTGGAGGCCGCTAGTATTTGCTCAGAGGTGCCTTTTTCTGGAGTTTACGGTGATAGGCATTGTGATTGAGTCCACGTGAAAACATCAACATTTGGATACAGATACACATAGCTAAGGATTTATAAATAGGAAGTAGCACGTGACCAAGATATCCTTGGCATCCATCATCAAAAATTTAATGTTTACTAACTTATTGCGACAAAAGAACTAATTTAACTCCCATTATTGAAATTATTTCATCAGCGAAGTGTTGGATATGTGTCGAAATACAAACCGCTTCATTAAATCAACCAGTCATACGCAATGTAGAAACGGAAAAATATGTTTATAGATTCAAGCTGTGGTAGTACATTAGCAAACCAAAATAAAATTATTTCAGAAAAGATTCTGAAGTAGTAGGAGTAGTAGTAAAAAAGAATAGGCATAGAAAATGGAAAAAATGTGTAAGGAGATTTCGATACTCAAGTTCTATGATATCCCGAAGAGAACTATGAATGATAACTTTTGAGGACTATCTATGGACCAATATGATACGCATATTTCCTATTGTATAATTGTTAAGTAACTTAAATATTAATATTCACATTAACAAAGTAGGATGGAACAAACTGTTGCACAGTAAACATGTCGTTGGTTGGTAAGCCGATATCTAGCCTACGCATAAGCTAGCTTCACTAACCTAGCAAATGGATTTTCATAAGCCTCAAGTGTAAAGGTGATCGATTACACAGTCAGACTATTGAAAGAACCGCTAGACACCACTATCAGTAATAAATAATAATCAAAAATTAACAACAGACTATAACGGTTATGTATACTTTAATAATATAAATTCACAGTCGAGATTAGTTCAGTCAATCAGTTAGAAATAATTAAGAGCCAGAAACGAATGTGTATTAGTCAAAGCTGTCACCACCTCGTATTAGCAGATCAAAGGAAAAATTATTAAGATGATAGCCAAAAGAAAGTAATTGGTAAAATTTGACTTTTAACCTCCGTGTTAGATACTAGTTGACGTGTTTTGTAGTATCGAAAAACAGGAAAGAAAATTTTATCTTGATGGTGATAGACACCAGATTACAATTTATTTCAATCTAATTAGGTGCAGAGATAGTCACTGCTATGTTGTAAATTGTTGGGTGTACTCCGACAAGGAAAATAACAAATAAAAGTACTTTGATGTATGGAAGGGACTATAAACAAAGTGATCGAATACAATCAACTTATGGAATTATTAGCGTTCGGGTTTAGGTAAACTAGAAAACTATTGATCGATTGCTACGATATCACGAAAGTCCAATGGAATGACTTGAAACCAGTAACAAAAAAGTGGTAAATAAAGCAGTCGTTAAGCCATTAGGTAGTAGATTAGAGCCCCACCCCGCCTAGTTCTATGTGAGCAGCAGGGTAGTAATGTTTTCCATCATACTCAGGACCATGGCCCAAAGCCAATTACACAAACCTGTTGCTGGTAAAGTTAAAAATAATAAGTAAATAAAACTAAAAAAAAGGATATCTGGGTATATAAAGACAAGAAAAAACTTTGTTTAAACTAACTAACCTGTTGATATATCCAGTAAACGAACATCTAAGCGTTGAAGAATTTCCGGTTGCTCATATTGTGCATTAGTATCACGTATAGCTGTCTCCAATATACCGCTCAATCGACTAAGTAGTATTTGTGAACATGGTTTATTTAAATTTGAACTAAAAACAGTTCGTTTGACAGTGAAAAAAAGTATAAAAGAGAAAACAAGATATGCAAAGAACTTTTAAGATGTCTAAAAAGTAACGATTAATTGTAGAGAGTATGGCAAACTTTGTAAGTTACATTTTCGGGAGTACAGTATATACATTTTCGGTATAATGATTTTAAAAAAGTGTAGGCGATTTGTATATACTAAAAATCATAAGCTTTCATTTGACATCGTCTTTGCCTGTTCTTAAATTATTGTAAATTAATTATCAGAGCGTTATTCAGATTCGTAGTGTAAATATGCCCTAGTTACGTAAATGTTATGATTTATTATTAATGATATGATTGCTTTTGTTTGACAAAAAAATAAAGCCTCCAAATGCCTTGGTACGGTCGAGAGTGGGGAGAGTCAGCTTTCCCTCTCCAAATGCTCTCACACGACCACGTGCATACAGCCACTATCACAGAACTCCTACTCACTACCTTCTCGCATCAGGGTAATGTTTACGAAATTGAGAGGACGAGAAGCAAACATCCAATGATTTAACTGGGTTGGTGGACATGAAGGGTCCAACTAGGGTAGTTGGAAAGTCCTGATTCCAAACCAATGATGCGCATGGGCTCGAGAATCCTAAGGAAACAAATAGCGTGTGAACCTATTGTTGGTCATTGGCTACCATGAGACTGCATCTCTTTACGTTACTCCATCGCCTTGTGGATTAGACTTTTAGGTCAAAGGCTCGGGATGCGGGCCCCTAAGAAACTACCTGTTTCAGTTTGGGCACCCGAGCAGTATCCCAGCCCTCACATAAATCGAATGATGTTTATGTGGCGCATATCTATTTAGTGCCTTCTTGTACCAACGTTTATGTGTCAAAATAATAAATAATAAATTGAGGTCCTGCAATTAGTGTAGGAAATCATGTTAGTTTTTTAAGGAATTACAAATAGGATACAATGATTGCCTTTTGTCGTCTTCTGATTGTGGATTGAAATGAGGTAAAACAATTTTTTGTCGGTCAATAAAAGGATTAACGACAAAAGCCAAAAAATATAAACGACCCTGTATCTCAGCGGCAGGATTCACGAAATTTCGCTTGTGGACGGAAACTGTGTTTATACCCATACTCAGTAACATCACAGACATTATGTGAAGCCGGCTGAAGAATTATTTACAGCCTTATTCCGACTCTAGAAGAGGATTGCTCTTCAGCTATATAGATGAATCACTTTACAGAACTGTTTTGGATTTTCCGTTTGGTGAAGCAATGATAGACACGTAAATATTCACTAATCACCTCAAAACTATTTCCAATTGTAAGTATCCTAGTTGTAGGATCCACAAACTGTCGCTTGTGGATGACGACTCTACGCGGATCTCATGTCTTCGAAGAAAAAAGAGTAGTTCCCAAAAGAGCAAATTTCTTAATAAAGAGTATGAGTATCCTTGCTTTGTAATTTGGAACATATTTGAAATCGTCCATTTCAAGGGATCTATCCCCAATCCCGAAAAACTACCGTACTAGAGAAACAGATTACTTATCCAGTCGATTTCTCTACTTCTTCCTCGGTAGCAGTTCCTTGTTCTGATAACAGATTTATCAACCTCAACAGATTTACCCATTCTAAGTGTTAATGTTACAAGTATCGTTACTACGGAACATACTTCGTGTTAGTAGTGATAAAAACTGAACCGCACTAACTATTGACATACCTGTCCAGCACACTGTGTGTTACTTTACTTTCCGTTATCCAATGCATAAATAAATGAACCGATTGTCTTAGATTCAACTTATATTCATAAAAAGTGGACCAATTCTAATGGATTTCTTATTCCGGTATTTATGGCAACGAAATACTTTTTCATTTTCTGTCTCCACAATTAGTCAGTACCATTTTCCTCTCCGCATCGTCAATTAAATGTTTTTCTCAGTAGTCTGCAACTTTGTAAGTGATTTTTAACGTTTTCATCATAGAATTTATTTATCAGGTTCTTTGATTATACTTTTATCAAGTTATCATCCATGAGGGTTTGAAGTATAGACTAAAATTCAATACAATCCGTCTTTAATGTGATCAATTGACTCAAAATCGTCAGTATACTTTACTTCAGCCTACTTGACTTATCAGATTACTGAATCGGAGTATCAGTATTACTGTTTTAAGTACAATGGAGCAATATCATATCAAAGACATTATTAGTCTTAAATGAAAAACTAATAAGTGTAAATTTATAGTTTTGTTGTGTTGTTATAAAGAACAGTAATGCAGCATAATATTAACTAGAACTTACTCTAACAAATCCATAAGATGTTGAATAAAATCCCCTTGTCCTAAGAGTAAAAATTGTCTTGTAGCCTGGAAGATTTAATAACAATTATAATAATGACGAAGACAAATCAGGTCACAGTATAAGCAAGTAATAATTAGTACATTAATTTACATTAAAATAACTCATTCACTAGGTACTTGGGTATGAGCTACACTCTAAGTGTGAGGTCTAATCATACTGTCCGGTTGTCCAAACTGAAGTAGGTGAATCGGGGTTCGAACCTGAGATCAAGTACAATACATTAATTGGTCGCTGTGTGAGTAACCTATGTGATATTTCTCTAATCTTTAATACTGATTAAACTGTATCGATCAGGCTGTAATGTGATAAAATGTCCAATATATTAAATTTTCCTGTGTAATTCATAACTGTTAGTATTGATATGACATACCGATAAGTTTGACCATATGGTCAAATTGCTATTCACGTTAGCGTTCGGTCTTTACCTGGTTGAGCTGGCGTAATTCATATCCTTACCAATATTCACAAGTTCGTTCATTATGATAAACTCAAGTTTAGTCGATATCCAATGATAATTTAATATTTGCTACAAATCATAAGTCAAATACCAATTTCGTATATTTTACTGAGCTTCGTGGTAGATGTTTTAAAAAAAACGGTTATCAATAACACAACAAGCAGGATGCAAAGACGGGTAATTAACAGAACTTAAGGCTTTAAATAATTAACCCAATGTGCCCCATCGAATTTGGAATAATGATAATATAAACTAATCAATGTAGTTTAAGAACCGATGAATAAATGTTCATAAATTATACTTACTCTTAAATGATCTAGAAAATGGTAACGTCCTATTAATGTTTCTAATAAATGTTGACTGGTTTGTTTATATACAGTAGATAACATTTGATCAAATGATTGATCAAAATCTTGTTCAAACATTGATTCAACTATAATAGAAGAAAAATACATTTTAATAAATACACTTATTATCAATTTATAAGATTCGTGTAGTTGACTTCGAACCACAGTCCAAATCTCAGGACCAGTAATATTAATCAAGTACCCGAACGAATGTATGCGAAGTACCAATCAAAGCTGAAACTTCGCGACTAAGAGTCGAACCCGTTATTAACTGACCACCACTACAACACATTGAACATAAAAATTATATAAAAACTTGTTTGTTGACAGGCTTTTAAAGCAATATTCAGCTGTAAGGGTCAAAAGAAAGTTGAGAGAACTATTGATTTAATGGTATAGAGGTTACAGTACAAATGACTTCTATATTGACATTTGCTATTGCAAAATACCAAAAATTTTTCGAGAAAATTCCGGGAAGAATTATTCAACAAAAAGTCTCTTTTATTAGTTTAAAATAATGCATATGAAGTTGAAATTTCTATTTTATAGTGAATAATTTTCATAACCATCTAGAAATTCTCTATCAATATCAAAGCACCGCACTACATGCCCCCAAATGCCCTGGTACGGTCGAGAGTGGGGAGAGTCAGCTTTCCCTCTCCAAATGCTCTCACACGACCACGTGCATACAGCCACTATCACAGAACTCCTACTCACTACCTTCTCGCATCAGGGTAATGTTTACGAAATTGAGAGGACGAGAAGCAAACATCCAATGATTTAACTGGGTTGGTGGACAAGGAGGATCCATCTAGGGGAGTTGGAAAGTCCTGACTCCAAACCAATGATGCGCATGGGCTCGAGAATCCTAAGGAAACAAATAGCGTGTGAACCTATTGTTGGTCATTGGCTACCATGAGACTGCATCTCTTTACGTTACTCCATCGCCTTGTGGATTAGACTTTTAGGTCAAAGGCTCGGGATGCGGGCCCCTAAGAAACTACCTGTTTCAGTTTGGGCACCTGGAGAGTATCACGCCCCACACAAAAGCCAAATGATAACTGCTACTTGAAAAGTTACCCTTGTTTCAACTCTCGTTCCGGCAAATCGTATTCACAACCGTTTAATAAGATTTGTTTTTATTTCTTTTATACTACGTCACGTATGTTCCACCCGTTATTTTTATCTTGTCAATTTTGTTTCTTAGCTTATACAGCAGCCCGACTAGGGTGAAAACCCAGTCCTATCTAAATGATCTCAAGTCACTGACTGGTCGAAAGTTGAATGCTACAACGACTACGAATACTGAAGCAATCTTTCTGAAACCACGTATACCACTCAAACTGACCTCCTTCAACGTTCGCACACTGATGCAGATCGGACAACAGTTAGGGTTGGCTATGTCTTTAAAAAGTCTCAGCATCAATGTTCGTTGTCTATCCAAGACCCAGATATAAGACTCTAGTGAAGTACTACAAATTCGATCTCCATCTGTTGCTCTAGAGCTGAGGTACCACTAATCCATCGGATCCCCATTAGCAGTCAGTTATATGCTGTTAGACTAGAAATTTCCATCAAAGTGAGAAATCGGTGTGAGAAACGATTTTTTTCATCATCACCTACGCTCCGACAGATTGCAACTCGGATGTGTTCAGAGATGAGTTTTACTACCAGTTAACTGTCCTTCTACAAAAAGTGAGTTCGACAGATATTGTAGTATTAGCTGAAGACTTGAATGCACAGGTCGGAAGTCTAGGCATATTATTTGCATTATTTGAAGCTGCAGTTGGTTCGAAAAAGCGGAGGTGGTCAGCGTATGACAAAGTGTCGTGGTATGAAAGGAAGCTGTACAGAACTGGCTTCTGTTGGTTTTTCACGACTACCTGGTTGGGGTCCTAGAGATGATGCAACGCAGAGGCTTCAGACTTTATCAAAAATGGCTCAGAGCAGGAGCTAGTGGATATCCTGCTGTAACTTTCACTTACTTCCTTTATAAAAGTGAAGGTTTGTGTTCAAATAAATAGTTATAAATGAATAATTTCACTATATTATTATCAGTCGGAGCTGATTGTATTGAATTTCTCTTTATCTTCACAAAATTATCGGAAGATGGGTTAAAGATCATTCATTGATGAATGATCTTACTACTCATATGATAGCTTAAATCCAAAGTCTAACAGACAATATGGCTTTTTACTTGAGTAAGAACAAATGTCGATTAATAATATGATTTAAAAAGTTAAAACAACGCATATAAGCGAAGAATTGTGTTTCCAATCAAGTCATCAACAGGAAATACAGTAGTATTTATATGTAAATATGAAAAATATTATGAATAAGCAAGGTAATCTGTTTCAATGATAACAATGAAAAGGATCTCATAACTAATTATAGTAAGCCATAATTATAGATTACTAGTAAGGTAGGTAACAGACATGGTAATAAATCTAAGAATAATAAACAGTATGATAACGTGACCACATATATGGACATAGAAAGTAGGTCAACTGTTCAAAATAGTAAACTTTTTGAAATAATAACTATTAAGAATAATATGTGAATAGTCAGTTTGAGTATGCAGATGTTAAAACAAGCAAACAAAGGGTAGAAAGAATTAATAATATCGTCTGTTCAAAGAAACGAACAGAGATATTACAAACGTTTTGTAGAACATGAGAACTAGGATTACCAGTTCGGATTCCTACGGCTTCTGACATACGTAAAACGAGAATGGACCGCACTTGAAAAATCTGAAAGCATTTAATAAACTACTCTGAGTCTTTCAGTTCTACTTATTGTTTGACCACCATAGACTAAATATGATAAAATGGAGCTTTTTGGCTTTTTCCAAACCACAAACGGAGATGCTTGCTAACTCATTGACAAAGTTGTTTAGTTATACGTAAAATGAAGCTTTTTCCATAAGAGCAGCTGAACTGTTTGCATATATACTAAATAACCACTATTCGATTCGAATCGTTACTTTTAGTCATCAGATTTCAAACTTGTGTTATCATCTCGTTTAATAGTCATTCTGTAACAAAAAAACGTTTAAGATCGAAATCCTGTTTTACTTTGGATGAGATCATTTGTAAGGTTTCCAACGTCCAACAAGTGTGACATAGCACTTTCGGTTATTGTTCCATGAAATAAACAGGTAAGTGCAGTGTATTAGAGTGTAATCTTCATTAAATGATTCATTTGAGACCATAGCTTATAGTATAACTGTGTTTTCCATGTTTGGGTTATATTGAACATGCTCATAGAAAATACTTTTATATAGCTTCAAACCCTACTTCAGTCCTAGCAGTCGGATAACTATTATCGCATCCGACTAACAGATCACAAGTTCGAACAATGCTCCATCTAATTTACTTCAGGTAGCTCCACATACACAAGAAGTATGTGGCTGAAAAGTGAGTAAAACCACGTATTCGACACATGAAAAGAGTATGATTTTCCTAATACCCAAGTGTGTAAATGGAGGTGAAATAATTTACTGGGAAACCAATCAGGTCTAAAACAGCCACTACTGGATTTTTGCGCAACATCAAAACTTGATGACAGATAGCTTATATCTTAGTAGAAAATACAAATATTCATTTACTAAGATGCTTAGAATTGACAAAAATGAGAATAAAAAAATGAAACCATGATTTATGAATTTTCAAAAGTAATCAAAAGGTTTTTAATGTTTAAAATTAAATCGGTAACTGCAGAAGCATTCATTAGTATAGCTACAAAGCATTCTCACAAACTATTGCTAACAATTATTCCTAGCCTGAAATTTCAACCACAACTTCTAACTTCAACTCCTAAATCTAAATTTTCCTTGGGTTACTAAGCGACGAATAGTTTATTTACATCACATGCATTCTGATTGGCTAAAAGAAGTCGTCTTTACTTTCCCACGGTCACTTTAAGGGTCACTAAAAGTTGCTAGTAAAGCATAGTCACACCCAAATATGTATACATAATTACAAATGTGCAACTGATTTTATATCGCATCTTGTAAATATGCATATTTTGAGCATGAAACAAATGAAATTGACCAATCAGAGTAAAGATAGCGACTGTTGAGTTACGTGCCATTTTTAAAACGAGTTTACGGATAGCTTACCACCGGGTATAACGTTCTTGACAAGATTTCTAATTTACCTTATTTAGATGGTTATATGATCGTACGTCATCAACAGAATGTTGGACTATTGGGAAGCATTTTATGTAGCTATGGTCCGGAAATGACATCCAGAGAAGCCATGGGGTCCAAAGATGATGTTGCTTTTGAGTACTAGGGTTTACCATGCTTGGGGTGAAGTCTATGAGTTGAATTACCTTGTTAGATAAGTCACAGTAATGTGAAGTTAGCTAACGCTAACTTAACAGAATATGAACCCCGTATGATGATTTCCACAAAACACAATTAAAACATATTTCCAATACATTCACTTAGAAACTAAAACAGTTTATTAAGGAAGAGTTTATCGAAAATTATTACTGAGTGAACCAGTAAATGCATTTTTTGTTACGGAGTTATCAGTATATGACGTAATGGAGCAAAAAACTTAGGTTTACTTCAATTTTATTAATTTACTGGATACATAAATGTTACTGGGCTTTTTCTATACAAAACATACACTACTGATAAACTGGTAAGAAAAGATTGTTTTTACTCAAAAAATATTTTAATATGCCGGCGTGTTTGCTTAACCGCTTCGAAAAAGGTCAAAAAGGAAGAAAGCATTAAAGTCAAGTTGTGGTTGACAAGGTGATGTCGTATGAGTCTACATCTGCTTCACGTGAAGTTGATGTTCTTCCTCGAAAGGACTGAATAACAATGATATCTAAAGCTTTAGAACTATCAAAGAGAGAGATCATAAGGTTTGATGTTAATCCCATGAACTACTAGAGTTTCGTAAGCAATTTTGAAGACTGTTTTGATGGAAGTGTTGGATAACGATCTAGGTTAAACTATTTGATTCAGTATTGTGATGGCGAAGCCAAGGCTACTATTGTTCATTGTGTCTTGCTCGAACCAGAAGGCCATCGTAAGGCATTAGAGCTTCTCAAGGAAGCGTCCGGTCAAAAGTATATCGTGGCCTATGCATTTATTGATAAGATGGTATTAAGGAGATTGACCCAGGTAATTTAAGAAGACTCTCGTGAGATGCAGATTTGTTAGCTAACGCTCAGGCAGATGAACTATGTATCCGATCTGAATTCTACAAAGAGTATAGAGAGTATGTTTTTGAAACTCCCACTACACTTACAAGGAGAATAGGTGAAAGTGGCATGTGAAATTCTTAAGACGGGTAGAGAGTCTTAATTTAAGGACATTTGTGAATTTGTGAAAGAGCAGTCGGATATTGCTAATACAAGATACGGATTTTGGAAAGAGTTTATGAATGGCACTTTAAGCCTCCGGGAGCTAGTCATCAAGGTGGTGTATGGGAACGCATCACAAAGTCAATAAGAATTTTACGATCACTTCTGTCTCAGAAGGTACTGACGGATGAGACTTTGGAGATGTTTTTTAATAGAGGCCGAAGGAATACTAAACAATCTGCCACTTGTCAAGCTAGTTAATAACTGTGATAATCTGGATACACTCACACCAAATAAGTTATAATTAGTTCATAGAGGTGTATCATTCGACGAAGCGCAGGTGAGTAAAACATGGAAAAGCAACAACTAGCTAACCTATACTGGAACAGATGGATACGGGAGTACCTAACAACCCTTCAAGCGAGATCCAAGTGGTTGGACATGAGAAGAAATATACAGCAGGGAGATTTAGTGTTAGTAAACAATATTGGCTCACCGAGAAATCTATGTCTGAAACTTATAGTTAGACAAGTCGATTATGGTCCAGATGGTCAAATCAGAACAGTTCGGCTGAAGACAGCAACCGAAGAGATCAGCCGGGATATACGAAATCTATGACTGTTAGAAGCCAATTATTCGAACGCGACAAAGGCGAAGCTTGGGAGTGGTGTCCACTTGGGGGAAATGTTAGTTATATCCATAACTAATCAGTCAATCAGTCAGGACTCAGTAGCTGAGTGGATAACGCGATGGCGTTTGAAGCGAAAGTTACTGGATTCGAGTGCCAGAGTGAACATCAACTCTGAGATGCAGGTACATCCGACTGACGAGTCCCAAATAGGATGAAACGCGCGTGAAACTGGATTCCACTGCTAGCCACCATCCATCTTTGCTTACCCGTTAATGTTCACCATTAATATCTTCTGTTATTACATAATGCTTTTCATCTTACACTTCATTACACTGTCTCATGTAGCGCGTTTTCAACTTCCTTTATTTTATTAAGTACTTTCTGTGACTGCGTACATAAACTAAAGTTCAGTTAGTATAAATTAGAGCATAGGTTGATTACTTCAACTCTATACATATTTACTCATTTACTTATATACATAAATGACAATAGGTTTATATGCTAATCAAACTTAAAAATTCCCAATGCCATTAAAACATCAATTACGTCAAACCATTCCATATATATATATATATATACCACCTATCAAATTACACATGTAAGAAATGCTACTACAATCGATTTAAACAATGCATATACCTGTTATTATCGTTACTATTATTATTGTGGAATTACATCAAAATTTTACATACATTATATCAGTCTAAATAATTGCTTAGACATATGAAGATATTGTGCTGTACACGTGAGTGTGTAAGGATGTAAGGGTCTTGGCTTATAAATCCATTCTGTGAATCAACACAATAAAAAGACAAAATAACTATATAACATTTGAACAAAACAAACCTTTTTTTAAACGTGTATGACGAATAGATTCACGATTTTTAATGCCTTGTTTTTCGCCACACACATGAATTAAAAAGTTGATCGATTTACCAGTAACAAGAATCTAGGAACATGGAGATAGTAAAAAACAAGAACAAAATGGTTGGAAATCCTCAACGATAAAAAATTAAAATACTTCTTTATATTACACCACAAACTGGTTTTACCTAGAATATCATTCAGAACAATAGACTATTGGATTGTTGCTTTGTACTAGTGTGGGGTGCACCTCATATGTGGATAGATATAAGTAGTATGAAGCAGAAATAGAATGCAGAACAGCAGATAACTCCGCCTCGAGCCCCTCTGAGGTTAATACCGGTACAAAGCCCGGATAAAGGAGGAGTGTTGGGCATAGGGTTAGCGACCCCAACCCGTAGAAAACTAACTCGCTAAAAATTGCTGCAGAAATGAAAAGGTGCAACCTAGTGGTGCTTGGAATCAGTGAAACACATTTGACGCAGGTTAGACAACAAAGACTAGCTTCAGGGGAGCTGCTGTTATACTCCGGCCATGAAGAAGAAAATTCCCCAAATGCACAAGGAATTGCATTAATGCTGTCCGATTAAACACAAAAAGCACTTATAGGATAGGAATCTCATGAACCAAGGATCATCAAAGCCCCCTTCAAAACAAAGAAAGAGGGCATTACAACGAACGTCATTCAATGCTATACGCCTATCAACGATTACAATGAAGACGTTAAAGATCAATCCTACGATAGGCTGGAATCAATCGTCGAGAAATGCCCAACAAAGGACTTGACCATTCTGATGGGAGACTTAAATGCCATAGTTGGAATGGACAACATCGGATACGAAGACATCATGGGACAATATGGACTGGGAGAAAGGAACAAAAATGGTGAGAGATTTGTAAACCTATGTGCCTTCAACAAACTGGTCATAGGTGGTACCAAATTCCCATACAAACGCATACAAAAAGCCACATGGACTTCACCGGATCACAATACACAGAACCAAATCGACCATATCTGCATCAATACAAATTTCAGGAGGACGATGGAGGATGTGAGAACCAGGAGAGGAGCTGATATAGCATCAGGTCATCATTTGCTGGTCGCCAAGATGAAATTAAAACCTAAGAAACACTGGAGAACAGGGTGGACAACATCACAAAATTTTAGTATGGCTTTTCTTCGAGATGCTGACAAACTCAACAAATTCATGATAGCCCACAGCAATAGGTCCCAGGACTTTCACAATCTACTCACTGGAGAGGGAACTACCATGGAGAATAACTGGAAAGGGGTCAAGGAGGCAATCACTTCAACATGTCAGGAGGTTCAGGGCCATCACAACGAATGGATCACTGTTGGTACACTGGATCAGATTGAAGAAAGGAGAAACAAGAAGGCAGCAATCAATATCAGACGAACAAGAACATAAAAAGCCAACGAACAAGCTGAATATACAGAAGTAAACAAGCAAGTGAAGAGGAGCATCAGAATCGACAAACGTAAATATGTGGAAGATTTAGCAATGACGGCGGAAAAGGCTGCAAGAGAAGGAAACATGAGGCGATTGTATGGCACAACAAAGCAACTCGCTGGAAATTATCGTAAACCAGAACGACCAGTGAAAAGCAAGGAAGACAAAGTAATCATCAACATTGAAGAACAATGGAACAGGTGGGTAGAACACTTTAAAGAACTCTTGAATCGACCAGCTCCACTGAACCCACCCAACATCGAAGCGGCACCCAAGGACCTCTCAATCAATGTTGGCCCACCAACAATCGAAGAGATCAGCATGGCCATCGGACAAATCAAGAGTGGCAAAGCAGCGGGACCAGACAACATTCCAGCAGAAGCACTAAAAGCAGACGTAGCAGCAACTGCAAAGATACTCCATATTCTTTTCAGAAAGATTTGGGAATAAGAACAAGTACCAACAGACTGGAAAGAAGGACACCTGGTCAAAATACCAAAGAAAGGTGATATCAGGTGTGAGAATTACGGAGGCATCAGTCTTCTTTTAATATAGGAAAGGTCTCCATCAGAGTGTTGTTAAACAAAATGAAGGACTTCGTAGACATCCAACTTCGAAACCAACATGCTGGATTCCGTAAGGATCGACCGTGTACTGACAAAATCGCAACACTACGGATCATTGTGGAACAATCAATTGAATGGAATTTATCACTCTACATCAACTTCATTGACTACGAGAAAGCGTTTGATAACGTAGACAGGACAACACTATGGAGGCTTCTTCGACACTACGGCGTGCCTGAAAAGATAGTCAATATCATACGGAACTCCTATGATGGACTAAACTGCCAAATCGTGCATGGAAAACAACTCACTGACTCGTTCGAAGTAAAGATCGGCGTCATGCAAGGTTGCTTAGCCTCACCCTTTCTCTTTCTCCTGGTGATCGACTGGATTATGAAGACGTCAACATCTGGGAGGAAGCATGGGATACAATGGACAGCTAGGATGCAGCTGAACGATCTAGACTTCGCAGATGATCTGGCTCTTCTATCACACACGCAACAACAAATACAGGAGAAAACGATCAGTGTAGCAGCAGTAGGTCTGAACATACACGAAGGGAAAAGTAAGATTATCTGATACAACATAACATGCACCACTCGAATTACATTTGACACAGAAGCTTTGGAGGATGTAAAAAGCTTTACATATCTGGGCAGCATCATTGATGAACACGGTGGGTCTGATGTAGATGTGAAGGCGCGAATCGACAAAGAGCAGCATATTTACAATTAAAGAACATCTGGAACTAAAAACAACTGTCAACCAACACCAAAGTCAAAATTTTCAATACAAATGTCAAGACAGTTCTACTGTTTGGGATGGAAAGCTGGAGAACCACGAAAGTCACCATCCAGAAGATACAAGTGTTTAATAACAGTTTTCTACGCAAGATACTTCGGATCCGTTAGCCAGACACTATCAGCAACAACCTACTGTGAGAGAGAACCAACCAGATCCCAGTGGAAGAAATCAGGAAGAAGCGCTGGAATTGGATAAGACACACATTGAGGAAAGCACCCAACTGCATCACAAGAAAAGCCCTGACTTGGAATCCTCAAGGCCAAAGGAGAAGAGGAAGACCAAAGGACATATTACGCCGAGAAATGGAAATAGATATGAGAAGAATGAACAACAATTGGATAGAACTAGAAAGGTAGGCCCAGGACAGAATGGGTTGGAGAATGCTGGTCGGCGGCCTATGTTCCATTGGGGGTAACAGGCGTAAGTAAAGTAAGTAAGTACCAACAGTAGATTGAAATAAATAGAACAGGAAAGAACGAGGAGCAATTGGAATAACCAAAGAATTAGAAAAATAATGAAGTATGTAAAGGACAACTGAAGAAAGTTGTGCGAATGAGGTATTTAATGTATGATCTTCATATTTTACAAAGACACTGTGTGATTTTGCATAAAACAAGAAATTGGTTTACCGTTTTTGAGCTTTCATTCACTATACTAGAAGTGCGCTACTACTCAGAAGGTGTGGATCCACAACCTCATCAAGGATAATTTTCTTTTATGGACAATAACATAGTATTTTTGGAGATTATTTACATATTGAAAAGATCACTGAGAACCAAAATGACTTATAAAATTTAATGGACAAAAAAAATCAAATATTTTGAATAGTTAATTATTTTACCATTGTTTATACCTAATCTCTTCTAATACCACTGATACTGTTACTACTTCTACTACTCTAACTGGCATTTGCATTGATAATTACATCTAGATGTACTTATATGGCGTGGCAATTTGAACCAATGCACATATCTGCCATGCTCTAAATTACATATGACTGGCTGACATCGATTTACAAACTCATCCGTTGGATTCTTTTGTCATACGCTTGAGGACAGTTGTTATCACAATTTTTCATCATATTTTGTCCGCTTTGGGTTACCAGTTTACTTGCTGTTTTGTAATTTTTTATACTGGCCGCACAAAATGTGCTCTTTCCAAATGCATACCTGAATATTGTTTAGGTTGGTTGTCGAAATGTGCATGAAAACCACCCATTAGCTCAATTGTTGAACACCTAGGAAATTGTGGGCATTTACTTCCGCCTGAGTCCTCGTTCGAAATTATTCATAAATTGAGATAAGCTGGTTCCAACGGAAGCTAAATAAGAAACTTGTGGTGCTTCGTCAGTTCGGGTCAGATTTGTGTGCAGAAACGGTATATTCAATCTTTTAGTTTAACATGGTTTGTGTACCTTATCATATTTTATCAGTTATTCCTTGTTGTGTTCATCTTCGCTTCTTCATCTTCCTATATTCTTCAAGTATACAGCTGCCTCTCCAATCTCTGTTTTATATCTTATATATCTTTATTCGTTCATACCTTCATCTTATTTACAATTATTAAACAAGAAATCTTTCATATCGCGTTTCTATATTGTTATTTCATTATGATTCCTCTTTGACTATTACGTAGCTAAATTTTAACAGAATTTTAGTACCTATGTCTTCATCACTCTACTTCTATACTAATTGAGGAAAGAATACTTTACAAAAGGCAATACTGCATAGTTCATTCACGAAATTGATTGATGGAAAATTAACAATTTGAGCTAAGCTCTTTTTATAAGAAACAGCGATACCATATAACTGCTTAAATCGAAGTGGAGTGAAGGGTTTGGAGTTGTAACTCATTGGTTAAGAGTTATACACTCTTCAATTAATAGGCCATTACTGTTCAGTTAAACAAAAAATTTCCTTAACGTTTTTAATAAGACAACAAAATTTAATTCACGAAATTATACACATAATAAATATACCTTATTAGCTTGGCTTGCAGTGATAAATACTGGAATCATATTATGCCGAAGATTATATTTATCATACCATAAACGATCCATTTTCACTGACGGATCTGATTCAACAAAGAATTCTTGATATGGATCGTCTAGATGACCATCATAAATCCATTTACTAATAAAATGTAACAAACTGGAAGCAATATTGGACATTAAATGTCGCATAATCAAAGCTACTTCAGGATCTCCATGAAGTGTATAAGAAAACACTGCAGATGCTAATGCTCCACCCCTTAAACCGCGACAAACATCACATAAGCTGGCTAGAAATCGTAGTCTCAACCGAGGCTCTTGAGTCCATAAAACCAACCGAGTTATTGTCAACGGTTGAAAAAAAGATAACGACGAGGTTGACTGATGATCACCGGTACGATCGGCATGAGAATCCAAGCCTCCAACATCACCATGCATCAAACTTGCAATATTTTCTAGCGATCTACCATAGTCTGTGCCTTGATCAGACTGATTAGTGTGATGATCTCCGGAAAAATCATGTTTATCTTGATTCAGTTGTGACTGATAAATAATAAAAATATCAGACAAGAATAAAGAGAAAAACTCGATTCAAACTTTGATTGATTACCACACATAGTTGCTTACAGTATATAGAATAACACTTCATTTTTATATTATATACTACTAAAATACAGTAGCAAATATATATAGTCTTTCGTTCAAGTTCTGACCATAGCTACTACCTTGAGGAGATAGTCAGGCTTCTTATCATGATGACTTAAACGAGCTACATTGACTGGAACATTTGTTTCTTTAAATTCTAACATTCCAGATAGGTCGGCTGGGAAACAGTAAGAATAAAAGCAGCAACTTAAGGTCTGAGGATGAAGTTGTACTGCTAACCTAAGTGGGGTGTGACAAAAATAAAGCATTTTTCCAGACAACTAGCATCTTCATCGATGCCGGTTTCTTATGAAAGAAAGGAGGGTTCAGAAAGGGTCAATCCTAAAAATGTTGCACCTTACCTTACCCCGAGATTTTCTCCGGCGGCAAGGTCTTTTTAAGTACGGAGCTAACACATCGAAAAATTCCAATGTTTTATCGTGCTCAAACAATTGTCCACTGAGCTCTGCAGTCGCGCTCTCAAGTAACAAAGACTGATACTAACTCAACTTCCTTATTAGGTCTCTCAACAAGAAATATTCTTGTATGGTATGGGCAACTGAGAAGTGACACCTGCTCTCATACTTCTAACAACACTTGAGATCATATTGTTCACCATGAGTTTAAGCCACACACATACAAAAGAGTAACAAGTCCTGAAATTCATGTTATAAACAAATTAGTCGTATATAGAATACGTGTCTGCCAATCAACCCATTAATATTATACCTATGTTTTTTTTAATAGAAAAAGTTCGGAATGCATTAGATCATGAAGAAAAACTGAGTGTAAAATCTTATTACAAGTCACATATATTTTTCGAAATTTAAAAAGGTATCCTGGTTCTCAGTAAGTAACTAAAAATTATTGATTGCAATGTTGATATCCGATAACATTTTATATTGTGTATTTTCAACGATTGAAAAAAGTGTTTCTCACTAATCTCATACAGATATTAACTGATGTATAATATTAATTATTAGACGCTATACAGCTATTTATTCTCAATATGATTGGTAAAAGTATAGAGAAGTAATACTCTTTGATAAACATCAGAGAGGAATTCTGCTTACGGTCTTCATACAGTTACAGTGTTTCACACACAGAAAAGTTAAAAAGTATAAATGTAATCCATCTGCATAAATCGAACTGGATGATTTTAAATAGACAGGGAAATAAAGAAATAGTGATTGCATTTAGCTATTCCTTAGAATAAAGCCAATTTACTCAAGCTCCTAGTAACAAGAAGTCTAGTGATATAAAAATCACCTTTGAAAAATATATTAAACCGAATAAAATATCTACGAAACCAACTAGTACACTGAATGGATCATATCAACAATCAGTCAAAATGAATCATTGCTTCGAGTTCTTTACTCATACCATGAACGCCGAAAATCAACTCATTCAATCAAATAGACCTCTAAAAATAATTTCAAAAAGTGAAAAATAAGACAATCAATCCAAAGAACCCAGTCCACTGTTTCTTTTAAGAATAAAAGTGTTACTCTAGTAAAAGAAAATTGTGTTAAGACGTTATGATAACACGAAAAATCTTCATAACTCTAGAATAAAGTCATCAATGTACTGCCTTTTAAAAATGTTCGACGTAATACACACGGAAATCATCAAGATGTAAATCTGCTGCAACATGAATTTAAAACTTAACTACACGATCACACGAAACGTATAAAAGCCTAACGTGCGATAAACAAGTCAGATTCTGTTTTGTACATCATCCTAATTCCGGTCAATACCCTATCGTGTAATATCGTATATTATTTATTAATCTGTTTGGTTGCACATACGTGCTTTTTTTCTCAAACAAGAAACTTTACAACACTTTAGTTACCCGGTAAATCTTTAAAACCCAAAACTACATTGAGAAAGATTGAAATTTGCGATATCATGCAACCTAAAAAAAATGGGTATTGTCTTTCAATTATACAATTTACTTACGAAAAATTAAGCTCATAATGTTTCAAAAGCCCTAACTTCAAACTGTAATAGCATACAACAAATTTTGAGAGCTCTCACTAACATGGATAGAATAAATAAGTTCTAGTACACGTTGATAACAACGCCTGATAACAAATAACCACTTATATAAAAGAAGTGAATGTTGTTTGTTCAACTAAAAATAACACAGTTCGAAATAAATAGTAAGATAATCTTATATCTATATTTAAAGGACTACAGTTTGTTATGAGAAAAACGATTATGGCGATATATTACAGAGTCTATTAGCGAATAATCAGAAATGAAAGTTTACTTAAACTCATAAGACCTCAAATATATTAAAACATATGAATCAATTAAATATATCAGGAAGTTTAACCACCAACTATATATAAATATATCTATAAATACGCTTACTTCTAAAGTGGCGACCAGACGGTAATACTCAGTTAAGTGTTCATGTAAGCCAGAAGCAAAACTTTGTACAATAGTCCCAGCAGATCTATCATTTCGAGCACGACTTACAAATTGTTTAATTTGATTATGTAACCATCCGCATTCAGCTATCCTATGAATTGAATCTTGCTGACCGACAGGAACATTTGCAGTTGATACTAACTGGGGGGAAAACAATTTATCAAAATATATATTGCACATTTTATCATGAAGCCAACATAGAGAAGAATAGATTTTTCTTATTTTATTTAAACACATATATATTGGTACAAAAGGGCACCAGATACATATGCGCCACACAAAATAATGAAAGTAGGAAGAGAAAGGATGAAAAGATAACGCGGACTAAAATGTACAACCAGAAGACTCTTTCAGTTAAGAAAGTTAGAACCACTCTTTATGTAGAAAGTAAAAGAAGGTTGCAGCAGGATCGCCACTGGCTTCTATTCTGAGCCATATCTGATAATGTCTCTAGCCACTGTGTTGCACCATCTCTCGGACCCCAGCCAGGGAGTCGTGAAGGATCAACAGAAGCTAGCCCTTTGCAGCTTTCTTTCATGCCACGATACCATGTCATACACTGACCTCCTCTCCGCTTTTTCCAACCAGTCCCAGAGTCGGCAAATAATGCACGACGTGGAATTCTCTGGGACGACATTCGTAAAACATGTCCAAGCCACCGAAGTCGGTGTTTCAAGATGGTGACACCAATTGAATTATCGTCTCTGCGCCCGAACACACGATGCCGAACCTCTGCATTACTAACATGGTGTTGCCACTGGATGTCAGCAATCCTTCGGAGACAACGATGATCGAACACAGAGAGACGTCTAACATCCTCAACTCGGAGAGGCCAGGTTTCACAAGCATAGAGCAAAACTGCTCTCACCGACGCGTTGTAGATCCGACCTTTTACAGCCAGACTAACATCACGAAGGCGCCAAAGATGGCCCAGATTGGCATAAGCCGCTCTGGCTTTCATTATACGTGCATCAATCTCATCACTCACGCCACCACCAGCACTTATATAGCTACCTAGATACACGAACTTCTCAACTACTTCAATCTGCTCACCATCTAGGGTGAGTGCAGGATGAGAATCCTGCCAGTCTTGTAGGAGTACTTCGCACTTGGAGGGTGCAAAACACATGCCGTACCTGCGGACACTGACTGCCAACTGATTAAGTGCGGATTGCATGCCTTGGGCATTATCGCACAGTAAGACAATATCATCCGCATACTCGAGGTCGAGAAGTCGTTCTCCAGGCAACATATCCACACCGCCATTACTTACATCCATCAGAGCTGTTTCCAGGATGTCGTCGATGGCAAAGTTGAAGAGGAATGGTGAGATTGGGCAACCCTGCCTAACCCCACTGCTCGAATGGAACAAGGGAGAAAGGTGGTTGTATGCCCTCACTCTGCCTGAGGTGTTCGTATACAGGGCCTTTAAGATGTTAATGAACTTCTCAGGTACACCCTTCTTCAATAGACAATCCCAGAGAACAGTCCTGTCCAACGAATCGAAGGCAGCCCTGATATCAAGAAACACTACGATTGTTGGCCTGCGATAAGTATGACGGTGTTCTAACATTTGGCGGAAGGTGAAGATGTGATCAATGCATCCTCGACCAGAACGAAAACCAGCCTGCTCCTCGCGAGTCAATCGTTCTCGGGTTTTAAACAACCTTCGAAGAATGATAGAAGCCAATAGTTTGGACGCAATCGGAAGTAGATTTATCCCCCGAAAGTTATTACAGGAACAACGTGAACCCTTTTTAAAGATAGGGACGACAATCAACTCATTCCATGATGTTGGAACACTTTCTTGCTCCCAAACCTTTGCAAACAACACCGTCAGTTCCTTAGCCAGAAAGTCACCACCATCTTTAAAAAGAGCCAGAGGTAAGTCATCTGGGCCCGGTGATTTGTAGCGCTTCATGAGTTGGAGTTCCTTGCGGACTTCCGCCTCGTTCGGTGGATCAGTCGTCACCGGCCATGGGGGGCAGGACAAACTGGTTGATGTTGCCGGAGCAGCAGGCCAGTTGAACTGCCCTTCGAAAAATTCCGCCCATCGTCCAAGACGTCGAGAGATGTTAGTGATTGGCATCCCGTCATCCTCGTAGATTGTTTCACTCACACCAGACTTCTTGCTGCCAGTGGCTCGGATGAGTTGGAAGAGCTTCCGGCAGTTACCAGATGCAGCTGCTGCTTCCATCTCGTTAGCACGCTGCGACCACCAGGCTTCTCGGTCCTTACGCAAGCTTTGCCCGATTTCATTACGTAACAGCCTTCGTTTGTGGTCAAACTCACGGTCACCCGGAGTAGACCGACGGGCTTCCATCAGTTGTAAGGAGCCAGAAGGAACCCAGTGCTTGTAAGCGGGACGTTTCGCGAAGCCGCAAGCGGCTTTACTCGCCATTTTCATGGCGTCGTGAAGATGCAACCAATGCTCATCTATACTTTTCGGTGGGATGGTAGCTAGCCTAGAGGCTAGCTCCGCTCGATACTTACTGGAAACAAAAGTTGCAGCCAGTTTACTAACATCAATCCGTTGGTGGTGGTCAATCCTTCGGCCACTGAAAAGTAAGGTGAGATTGGCGCAGACCAGGGCATGATCAGACTCCAGATAGGTACTCCAAAAGGAGCGGCAGTCTTGTACACAACCACGCCAGCGGTAGCTGATCGCGATGTGATCAATCTGAGTCCAGGCTTGAGATGCAGAGGGAGGACGCCAGGTGGCACACCGGAGATGACTGTGTCGGAAGTTAGTGCTGGCCAGAAACAGGTTGTAGTCTGTGCACAGTTGCAGCAAACGGTCCCCGTTATCTGTCCTGCGACCAACAAGTCCCCATCGGCCATCTAAACGACTCTCTTCTGTGCCTAGACGCCCGACCTGAGCATTCAAGTCTCCGGCTAATACTACAATATCTGTCGAACGCGCTTTCTGGAGAAGAACTGTTAACTGGTGGTAAAACTCATCCTTGATTGCATCCGGGCTGCAATCTGTCGGGGCATAGGCGGAGATGACGAAAAGACACCGTTTCTCACTCCGGTTTCTTCTCACTTTGATGGAACTTTCTAATCTAACAGCACATAACCGACTGTTAATGGGGATCCAATCGATTAGTGCTGCCTCAGCCCTAGCGCTTATTGCAAGACCAGACGAAGATGCCACAGAGTCCCCGGATAAGCGCACGTGAAACAAGCTTTTCGAAGCGACAGATGGAGAGCGAATTTGTAGTACTTCACTAGAGTCTTGAATACGGGTCTCGGATAGACAGCAAACGTCAATATTAAGACTTTCTAGAGACATAGCCAGCCCGATCTGTTTTCCGATCTGCATTAGTGTGCGAACGTTGAAGGAAGCCAGCTTGAACGGCGTACGTGGTTTCAGAAAGACTGCTTCAGTATTCGTAATCGGTGGAAGCATTCACTTTCAACCAGACAGTGACTGGAGATCGTTTAGATAGGACAGAGTTTCCACCATGGGCGAGCTACTGCATAAGTTGGAAAGGAAGGACACACAATTTGGGAATAAAGGGAGTGAAAAAGCGACGTAGTAAATAATAGTAATAATAATAATAATAACAATCATAATAATAATAATGGTAATAATCATAATAATAATGTAAATTGTCTTGCTTCTAGTATGAGCGAGGATAGTATCGTCAATAGAATTCATCATTTCATTTATTTGTGTGTGGGCTGTGATACTGCCCAGGTGCCCAAACCGAAGCAGGTGGTTTTCTTAGGGGGCCACACCCCGAGCCTTTGACCTAAAGGTCTGATCCACAAGGCAGTGGAGCATCGTGAGGAGATGCAGTCCCATGGTAGCCGGTGACCAACAGCAGGTTCATTCGCCATTCGTTCCATCAGGATACTGGAGCCCATGTGCACCATTGGTTTGGAATCAGGGTTTTCCAACTCTCCTAGGTGGACCCTCCGTGTCCACCAACCCGGTTAAAGCGCCGGACATTCGCTTTTCGTCCTCTCACTTTCGTAAACAACACCCCCGCCACGAGAAGGCAGTGAGTAGGACTTTTGTGGCAGAGGCTATATATTCGCGTGGCCATGTGAGAGCATTTCGAGAGGGAGAGTGGACTCTCCCCACTCTCGGCCGTACCAGGGCATTTGGGGGAGAGAAGAATAGATCTTAAGTATGATAAACTGAGAATTATTTTATTCAAAACGTACAAAATATCATTTCAGTAACTCAAAGATCTGTCCCAAGACCGGCGCCGGAGGTTACAAAACACTCAAATGGTTAATATAACTTTTATTAATTTATTCCTCATTTTTTTGATCCTATTGTAGGAGAAATACTCAAATAAAATCAAGTTGCATTCAAGAATAATTAAGACAGAACTCATAGAATAATGAATTCTGATCAACAAAGTGAGTTGATTAATATGACCCAGAACAGATTAAATTGAAATCTATCTACATAAGAAATTGTATTTTAAATAATTACTGAAGTATATGTACGATAAGCCTTTTTTCTATTTAACTTGATGTTTCAGTGATACATAACTTTAATTTTGTAATTTGAATATCCAATAGCTAAACACATGTCAGATAGGTACACATAGTAGGCCTATGCTCCTCCACGAGAGGTAATAGGTATAAGTATGTTTGTGTGGCAGTATGTTCGGTCTGGGCATTCGCGCAGCATTATAACCCTCACAAATTGTGTGGCGCATATATATCTGTTGCCCCCTTATACCAATATTCATGTGTCCAAATAAATAAATAAATGAAACACGTCAATCGCCCAACTTGCATAACTTTAACGAAGTTATTCCACGTAAAAACTACTAGAAATTCAGCAATTCTCACTAAACAAATGTACACAACTCCAAAGTTGAATTAGTCGCGTCTTAATACATAAACATATTTTTCAAGAAAGGATGAAAATTTTTTAAGACAAAAAGGCATTAGACATACTCTGAAAGAATCCTGTATATGATCATATTTAATAAGATTCCCTCCAATACCATTTAGTACAAATACTAGTTCACGCAGGAGATCAGCTTCCGAAACCGTTGTTCGACTGGCAGCTGAAACGCCAAAGAAAAATAGTTAACTATAAGTTCATTCTGAGTTTCTTCCTTAACTAAATGAGTATCGAAAGTAAAATATGCAGTAAATGAAATAACCATTACATGGATTATAGAGTTCTAATAGATTTGAAAGCTCGTAAGTCAAAAATATGGATACTATACTCCAATTACAACCAGCAAATTTGAACATGACTGGACGGTTGTTCAGTAGATATTTATTTTTGGCCTTAACTATCTTTGAAAATTCGCATTTCGATTATTTTTTTTAATGAGACTCCAACTCCACTGTTCGATGAAACGTCAAATCAGTTTAATTTCAATTGCTGAGACTTTCGTGAAACCGTAATTTTAAAGTTTGTTAAGTAATGCTGTGACGTTCGAAAGCAATCAGTTTTAGGTTTGAGTTGCGGTAAGAATGCCAATAAATCTGATGATGTAGATGTACTTATTCAATTTAACCGACAGGGCGAAAAATACTTCATATCGAACCTTTCAGGGGTCAAGGAGTTCGACTTTCAAACACTATATCCCGTGTTCGAATTCTGATTCACCTACTTCGGTTTGAGTAACCGAGCGGCATCATTAGCCCTCAAACAACAGTCGAAAAACAGTTATCAGTGAAAACCTTTTAAAAAAGTAAGACAAAACACCGAGTTCTGATAAAAGAGACTAAAGCTGATCGAAATCACTATTGACATAGATTTGTGGAAAGTATTGTATTTGTGGTCTACGTTAAGAACTAACTTTAGTTAGACAAATTTGAAAGAAAAGGAAGTGCTGGAAAGCTAGTTCTCCTTATTATGAGACTTCAGAAAAGGACATCCGCGACACCTTCAGACATACAAACCAGAACCTCCACATCCCACGAAGAGAGCTTGACCTTCAGACTACCGAGTTAATATCCAATAGTTTCCGTGTTTAACTCGTCAATGAGCAATACTTGTGTTATCAATGACAACGGATAAACGTTACTCTAAGCTAAAGCGAATAGTTTAGAACCTCCAACCAACTGATTGGAAGCCAAATGATTTAATCATTAGTTCACTTTCATAACTCTAATCAGAAACCGCTATCAAATGACAAGTGAAGGTTATGAATCGCCAGATAATAATTTTAATCCATCCTACAAACAATGAAAAGCATAACTCACTACAAAGTTCTGCTTTGAAAAAGCCAAATATAATATTTGCAGCCAGTTTTAATGATGACATTGAACATTAAACCGGGTAGTCTTGTGAAAGAGTAAAACGGCTATCTAGTATTGGTTTGGTTCTCAGTGACCCAGTATATGATGCGAAATATTTTCAAATAATATTCATTATAAAGTTTGTGACCGATAACAAAAGAAAAACTAACCTTCCAAATGTAAACGAATAATCTGAGTTGCGTGTTTAACACTGCATCAATTGAACTACAATACATGGTTCTTAACTGGATCTGTTTTATTAGATATTTAATCCTAGTTTAAGTCAAGACAAAGTCTGGTTAAATAGATGTGATAGAGTACTATTAATAAACACATAAGACTGGGTAACTACGTTGAAAATGTGAATTACTTGACACTTAAATTCTATAAGTTCGACTGGCCTATCTATCAATAATCTTCTGAGAGTTGATGACTAGTCAAAACACTGACTTTGTATACATGAACAGATCCACAAGGTATGATAAAAAAAAATCAGTAAGTTTACCAAACCGACTTACCACTCTGCTTACAAATGGGAGAAGAAAATCAACTGAACGGAAATCTTGACAATGAAAACTACTAGGGTGTCCGAAAAGTATTAGTTACAGTCGCATAGACCAAATTATAGCAATACTTTACTTATATTTCCGACATATTTCTAAGACAATAATATAAACTAGAACAAATATGCTAAATGTGTTTTGGTTTAGTGTAGATATAAGGAGTAGTAAATTGTCTGATATTTGAGAACAGAAATAGCAAGTGATTAAAATATTTGAGATAATGTAACGCGTTAGTGGAGTACGAACTTCATATTAGTAATTACTATTAGCCTAGAAACAATATTTTACGTAATATGTTGAAGCTGAACCATAGAAAGTCCTTATTTCTAGTACCGTATGTAAAAAAGTAACTATGGGGAATAAGATTATGAAAAATGATAAAAATAAATGGCTTGCCTTTGGGTAGTGATGAATTCTTGATACGCTGACTAAGGAAACGACGATTAAGACTACTGCTTGAAAGAGGAGGTTTATATGAATCACCAGCTGAAGGCCCCCATAAATTAACTAAATGGTCTGTTGCTGAATTCGATGAATCACCAGATCTTATGGTAGACCTGACAGTTGGAGTAGGCGGTTTGGATTTCGGGTGGACGGAAGAGTGAGATATTCTAAATTACAAAAGATTCCTTTCAAAATTTACTCCATACATTATGCTTTAAGATCAAACTAAAATTTACACGTCAAAATAACGGAGCATGTGTATCTAAAAATGCAAACTATCCTAACAGATAGAACGGTATTACTAATAAATCTATCACATAGATGAACCAACAGAAAATATGAAATGATAACTGGCAGTACGAAAATCCATGGTCAGTGATGATAATGTTCTCTATATTCACAAAGGTGTGTAAAAATGGGGATTCCAAAAATGTTCAAAATCTAGCTACATTGTTCAAATCTCACTGATAAACAGTATGTTCTGATTTGTTTCTCATGAAACATCCCCTACTATACTTAACCACCAGCACAAGCAGTGAATGAACGAAACTATGCCCGAATAATCTTGCCCAAAAATTTCGAACCCTCTTCATGGCGGAGTACAAACACTATGCAAAATATTCAAGCAAACTGATTCATTGAGAAGCTCAACCTTAGTGTGTGAGCAAACAATTGATTGAGATAAAATGCCGTGAGCCTCATATTTCCTGCATTTATCGAATCTTATTTATGACCATTTAAGATGAAGCAGTAGTCTAGCAGGAAGAAATTCAGTTTTTAACCAAAGAACTCACTCCACGTACTTCAGTCTGAGTACCTGAATCGCTACCCCGAAAGCAGATAGTGCGGATAAAAACGAAGTGAAAAACTTTATACTGAGTAAGTGGATCACCTTACGTCACGAAAAGTGCTAATAATTAAGTAAAAGGAACAATGAGACATCTAAAGCATTTTTTCACTAGAATTGAACAAGTAGCAAGAAACACCTAAATATAAAGGTTTACTACACACTGAACGATGATATTATGCATTTTTTTAAGTTATGATATAAAAAACTACAGGTCAATATCTTTACTAGACGTTCGAAAAAAAAGGAGTAATTGGACTTCACGATAAGATGATGAAATAGCGGACGATCTTATGACATTTTCCGAAATTCCAAGCATTCGTAGTAAACAGCATAGAAAGAAAAAAACAACTAAATAGAAATAAGCTTCAGTTTAATAGCTAGATAAACTACCGACTGGTATCAATCAACACTTTATAAGATGTTTTAATCTGATCTAACTGAACTGCTATTCCCATTGTCATTACTATTTCATCCATGCACTAGTTCCTATTCATCTTTATTTCCTTTTTATCATATGCACTTTGTTTCCTATAACTTCACAACTCCATCTTTATTGTGTGACGCATATATATTTTGGTGCCTCCTTGAACTAATGTATATGTGTACAAATAAATAGATAAATACTCGATAATTAAAATGTTCCTTCAGTATATAATCTTTAAACTCGACTGTGGGACAGCTTCTACAAATACCTATCTATTGATATGCATGCAAAAAGATGCCTAACACCAAAACAGTACCATAAGTGATTATCATTATTACCTAGAAACTTTCGTGCTAGACTTAGGTCAAGCTGCAACTATCTATTACTCATAAGGTTGAAAATACGCGTGGATCCCAAGTACTGCAATATTACACTTGTAAGTCAAGACATTGTAGGCGGATTAGTAAAGTAACCTAATTCCGAATATTAAAATAACTCAAAAGATCACACTGCTAATTACTGGGTACAAAATGAAATGGAAATAAATTAGACTCACAAATCAGACACGAAGCCACTTGATCCATTATTAAAAGAGTTCGGATTTCGAAATAAGCTTTCAGAAACAGACGGGATATCAGCTTTCCGCTTAAAAATTGAAGTTACCGAGACTACAACATACTCGACAATAATTGTGATTAGAAAGCTGGTAGAAAAACTCCAAAATTTCTGCTTTTCGTCTTACAGAAGGCTGAAAAAATAAGAATGCTGAAAAATTACCAAGTTATGTAAGATTCTAAGCAGGCGTTTAAGTTTAACTGAATCAATATCTCTTCCGTCTACTTGCACTAAAACGAAGTGAATTGATCTTTAGTGCTTACAAATCGAAAACAGCTGAGCTTCTACTTCCGATAACGATGCTGGCTTGGAATAACTAACACAAACTGCGAGAATATACGGTAAACATACCACGTGAACAAATTCTCACCAAATGAATAAAATTGCTTCACAGAATCTGCTGAAATCGGAAACTGAGGGAGAAAGTTCATAACTACTTACCAGATGAGTAGGACTCACACCGATTTGTAGTAAGGATTTTCGTGATGAGATCATGGACTACCAGCCTTAAACTATCGGGCACACCACTGATCATCTCAAGGCATAGGCGACCTTCAGATATTCATATCGTGTGTGTTTTCCTGAACAGCATGAAAACAAGCTTTTCAAAGAAACATTGAGTGAAATAGCTTTTTAATCCTTTGCATAGTGATTAATATATTCTTCAGAACCAGCGGTTAAGTTTCAGTATGCAATATTTTCGTGGAGGGCTCAAATGATTCGAATGGTGCTGGACGGAATGGAAGAAACTTTCGCTTGACGAGCTTCCATATCTATTCACAGTGAATCACCGATACCGCCAGGTTAGAGCATTTCGTTCGAATATTTTATTCCTCCAGTTTCTGGGTGTGATCCCTAAGGTTTGCGATAGAACTGATATGAAGTAGGTATCTGAGATGTTGTAAGTCATTAGAAGGCCACCTCTAAGACGTATATACTCTAATGGACAAGGGTTCAGTGATTTGAGTCTTTGTAATGATTTCGCGGCTTGCCGTTAGGTGTGTTCTAATGTATTCTTATCTATTTGGAGTGAGAGAGGAAACATGGTGTCGAATAAAACTGTTGAAGATCTTGAGGAAAGCTCTGTCGTAAAACTGGCCGAAAATATACTTCGGGGTTGCCGGTTCAAGGTTTACTGTAAAAGTATTCCTGTCGCAGTTAGCGGAAAACTTCAAATAGTATGGTAACAACACCCCTAGATCTTTCAAACTTAGTATGTCTCTAGAGGGGAGTTACCTCAGTTGTATTAATAGTCTGCAACATATCTCAGATAAACTACTTTGCACTTTGAAGTTTCAAAACTAAATCCGTTATTATCCGCCTGACTTTCAAGTTGAGTCGGATCCTCATGAAGTTCCGGCTTCTCATCTTGGCTGAAAACTCCCCGGAATTTCACACCATCAGAGAATAGTAATAAATCAGATGATACCTGTCTAAGAAGGTCATTTATTTGAGTTGAAACCCATTTGGACATCCTGTAGCCTGAGAAAAAATGAAGTTTACCTTAATCTTAAAAAATCGATTGTTTAGATACTAAGTAAGCTAATCAATTAATAGCGGGTTGATACCTATTCGGTTGATCTTACTGATAAGACATCTACGGTTGACCCTGAAGATACGACTAGTATTCTGATTTTACAACCTGTTACCAGTAGCACCTTCTATATGCGAAGCTTTTCCCCGACCAATGAAAATCAGAAGTCAGACGAGAAGAGGTAGGAAAGATATATTTGATACGTTATCAATATATCGCGAAGCGTTTATTCTAAGCTGGCTAGTGAACGTAGGAGCAGTGTCCCACGCTGAGTCGAAACGTGATCTGGTACGGATGCATGACCGAAAGCCTTCAGTTAAACAAGTCCACTTAAACAACTTGGTCAGCATCCAATGTCGAACACTTAATGAGCTATTGATTTTGGGGATTTATTTACAGCTACAACCCTATCAAAAGTTTTTGAGAAGTCAAGGCATATGACACCAGCCTTCTCTTTGTGATAAAGGATGGTTGTCCATCCCTCCACGGCGATAGATGTGTTTGTTACAAAAAATTACCCTTACTGAAACCGTACTGTCGAGGTGGAAAGAAGTTTGTTGATAGTATGTAGTCAAATGAACCGTCACATTAGGGACTCAGTCATTTTTCAGGGTATTTAGAGAAGTTCTACGGCCAGGTAGCTTGAAGTTTCGCTAAGTCGACGTCCTCTGAATATTGGTGTAATGTGAGCCAGCTCCCAATTTTCTGGTACCTTGCCTGGGCTTGGTGAAGGTGTAAACATCACACTAGACGGTTTTGCCTAGACTGAAACAGAATGGAACATAGCCAGACCAGGAGGTGTTCTTGTTTATGTGCCACAGCTTCTAGTACACCCAGTCAGAACTCAGGTTCACTTGTGAGAGTCTTGTTGAGATTCAGGTGAAGCCTTCGTCAATATAATTAGTGTGAAACTGTTGAAATGTCAGAAAGCACTGTTATGCCGAAAAGACAGGTGGCTTCACCGTCGTTTTTGTTTATACCATTAGGACCTTGAGATTAAGAAATTCCGATTTAGGCTTACCGAAGAAAGGCTAAATGAAGGACTAAGCTTTTGAAGTTGCAGACAAATTTATCGATTAGCTTTCTTGATGATGAAGCCCACCTTTTCCTATTGTCTTAATGCACTTTTCCCTTGCTTGTTTAAATGCATTATATGTGCTGTTGTCACTAGTTCGTTTATATTCAGCTCAGAAGTGCTGTTTGTGTCTTAGCGATCGGAGAGTGCGGTCCTTGATGACCGGAGGTTGCTTGTAAATTTTGGGGACCGTTTGCGTGGCAGACTGCTCTGTGACACATGACAATAATAAGATCGCGTGCAGTAATAAATCCCGATGAGCGTCCACATCAATATGAGGGTAAACTTCCCAGTCCACCTGCTACATGTTGTCCTGTAAAGCTGGCACATCCAAGTGTTAGTAACTCTAGCGCCTGTTGTTAGTAGGATGTCTTAGCTCAGATTTATTGGAAAAAATTGAAGGCCATGGAGACATGATGACTTTTACCCAGGAAATTCAAGAGTGAGGGCTTGTCAATCAAGACTCCTTGGTTTGTAAAAATGCAGTTTAAGTGTGACGACGTCTGATTATTTCCCCAGCAGTTTGTTGAATCCATATATCCGAATAATTCCAGCTCTTTAATTAGGTTGAAGAACCAAGCTTCAATAGAGTTGTCAGTTCCAATGTACGTGTGATCAGCTAAGTTGACTTTAGGAATATTTAAGTCTCCTAGAATAAGGATATGAGTGTATCTGAGGCGAGTATGTCGGGATAATCCCCCAAAATACGATTGTTATACTCGGCACCAGTAGTGAGCTTCCTATAAATGAATCCAACTGAACACCTCGAGGTGTTAGATAATCTTACTGAGCACTACACATATTCATCAATATTGATAGAATCTTGAGTGTACGCTTGGTGTGCTACCGAGTAAGATCACAGGTAAAGGGCTGCTCCTCTCTCACTTTACCGTTTATCTGTCGTTAAAAAAACAAAGACATGACGGATATTGCTAGCTCCTGGTCTGTAATCTGAGAAAATGTCCTTGTTTCCGATATGCTCATCAGATGAGCATTATTAGCAGCACTTATTTCACGAAACTCATCACTTTTGTACATTAATATCATGGAATTAGTATATAGGCCATTAATGCCTTCGATTCCAAACGCACGGGCTTCCTCACCCTTAATGCTTGAATGAGCCCCATATGAACGGACAGGAAATCTACCTATACAGATTTTTCCGAGGTGGTAGCTCCTGTCCCTTCCACGCTTTTTCTTTGATCCTGACAGCTCACGAAATGAGAGGGATAGTTTCAATTTGTTTTTGCGCTTGATCCTCACATTGTGTGGCCTGTTCGGACACGTGTGGATTCAAGTTGGTAACTGACGTCTGTTGGCACGAAATGCTTCGAGAGCAGGAGACGCCATTCGGGAGGATGGGAAGATCATTTACACTAACCGGGTTTTATAATCCCCTTCCTTCTTCACTAATCGCACCACTTGATGAACCAGTGTATTCTTGAGCTTCAAGGATTGTCTTTCGGATTTACGCCCTGGAATATCATGGTCTGCCCAATCAGGGTCCGTGTTTCTTGGGGCATATCGCACAACGATATTTTTCCTCAAAAGAAAATCTTACGAGATTCCCTGGGAATATTTGTGATGAGATTGTTTTCAGAATATTGCATATCAGGAAGTGTTCTTAAGTCCTCTTTTGATTTCAGAAGTTGGTTAGCCAGCAGAACATCCTCTACCTTTGGTAATGCGGGTAAACATTGCACGGAGTCTTGGAAGGTTTCGGTGCTTCAAACCCTCTCTTCGAGTATGCTAAGTAACCGTCAGTGATTCGATTTCGGGATGTCTGGGCTTCCTTTCTAACTCTTTTCAGAGCATCCTGTCACTTTTTTCTTGCAGACTGAGATGAAAGTCGGAGTTGTCAATGATTATGGAAAAATCACTGCGAACCGTAATCTTTTGTAGGTTTTCGAGTACGTTGAGGTTGGCGTCCTTTACTTTTAACAGTTAGATTGTTTTTAGGATTCCCGTGCTCCTTGCTGACTCTTTACACAATCTTATGGGTATGTTGTACGGTCAATATCCTAGCTGATGTTCCTACAAAACCTAGGCTGTTTGGAATCTGCTGCAGTGACAATCAATCTTTTCTAACTCTGATGACGGAGATCCAGTCACCTACAGAATTTTTGGGGAACACGGTTGCACTTGGATGGCTTTTCTGTAAGACACAAGTTGAGAGAATGATGATATTGCTTGGCGACTCAGCCTTCATGTTACATGTGCCACACTCCCAAATGCGATCTGACTTACTAAGTTTGTTGTGATCACTTACTGTAAGATCTGTAGATGTTTCATGAAACCAATCTCTGCATTGGTCACACTGCATAGCATAGATGACAGCAAATGGTCATCTATGTCGACATAGTGTGGGTCAGTAGGCATCTCTCATACATCTCGACTCATAGACCATCGCATCAAATATACATTCATATCCTTTCTCTCTCGTCCTCTGCTTTCATTGTCTCTGGAATCGCTTCGTAAGGAAGGATTTGGGAAGGCAGATATTGACAGATCTTTTAAATGAAGGCTTGAATCGGTTTCCTAAGCTATTCTAATAATCTCCGGCTAACTCTACACAAAAACTTTAGCACGAGATAAGAGGAACGAAATACGGGGAAAAGCTCTTTACTCCAATGTTAGTCTGTTTACAAAAGTCTAGGGCACTTATGACATTCCATATGGTCTTGGGCTTATGGATGATTTTGGGACCGATCGGATAAGATGTTTTCCTGAATTTTCATGGCGTTTCTAGTTTTTTTTTCAAGGAATTTATAGATCTTCCAAACAGATATAAAAAATCCTGCGTACTTGTTTACCCTTCATCACCTTGTCCTGACGCTGGTTAAATGGAATTCTACACATGTTTTATTTTCATGGGAACTGGTGGAAACTGCTCTAAGGGAATGAACTTACCAAGCCAGTAGCTACAGGAATAAAGGAAAATTGTAACTTCTCCCAATTTTTTTATTTTGGAAAAATATTGGCATTCAATGTGTTTGACACCCTTATCAACTCCGTAGGTCACGTTCTGAGAGTCCATGGCACGATTGGTTCAAATCTTTTCCTAACTTTACGGAGCTCATGCCCAAATATTTTATGGTTGTCTTAAATTGACAAATCGAGTAGCCATTTTTTATGGCCTAGTTATTAAGAAGCAGTTTTTCTACCCTCGGAAAGAGACAAAGTTATGTAAGTCGAGTTGATAGTACAGAAAAAGCTTTGCTACATATTCAAGCGTGATTTCTAGAATTTTACTAAAATGACGATTTAGAAACCACTAGATTTCCTTCCTACATATGACAAGAAATGCCTACACCTCGTGGACTAGTTTACATTACTGAAATACGTCTTCAGTAACAAGGATAGTGGGTCATTCTGTGTCAATTTTTACGGCTTGTTTTCCGGTGAGGATTCAGCTTCTCCCCGGGAGTGTTAATAAATAGGGCCGTTAATACTTGTTCGGGTCATGGCTCCCAGTCACTCACCACTCAATAGGTTAAATGGAGTCCCACAATGAGTGTATTTGACCACGGTTTCCGGACCTTCTTGCAGTGGCTTCGGGGGTAGCCAGTCCAGTAGGGAGCAACAAGATAAGACTTCATCACACAAATCCCTATTTTAGATACGGAATGCCCATATAAGGGCACTTCCCATTGTACGAAATTATAAGGTTTGAACAATTTAAACGCTCATCGTAAAGAAATTCGGGAAAACTTGCCAATAACTTAGTTTCTACTCCCAAGCGTGATAGAATGCTTAATAAGACAGGGACTGGTTGCCTGGATACAATACACTAAGTGAGGCCTCACATGGGTTGGGCATAAAATGTTGAAAAGCTTTACGTGTTCGAACAGGTGACCTTCCGCTCCACCGTAACTGTCCCATGACCTAAATAAAAACCTATTCACTACTAGTCTGGTTTCTTTTATCAACGGAACGAGGGTTACCTTCAGGCACGAGACTGGTGAGCTCTGTATTGAACACAAACTTAATTTCATTAAATTGATACTATTATTTTTTTACTTAGTCATGAAGACAGGCCTCCTGATTATCCATAACCAAAGTTTGATATATACATTTACACACCGTTTTTTAACTTAATGTGTCCATGTTGTAGTCATTATTTTATCCCGTTCTTATTATATTACAATATTGGTCATGTACCTTATTTCATATTCAATACAAACCTAAAACCTGGAGGATTTGTCACCAGTGGAGATAGACACTATTGTTACTGCGAAAGTCCGAGTCCCAGAATTTGGTCGCAGTGATCCTGAGTTTTAGTCTGTTCAACTAGAGCATTATTTCATGGGATACAAAATCAAATCTGTAAGGATTCGCCATAGAGACTTATATTCTGTCCGCCCTCCTTCAGTCGCCGAAGAACTCAGTGACTTCATTTCAAGTCCTCCACCACCACAACCATAAACTGCCTTAAGGCGAGAGATAATGAACCGTCTATCATTATCAAACGGCCAAAGAATCCAAGTGCTTTTCCAAGGAGAAACACTAGGTGATAGGTCGCCATCACAGTTTTTACGTCACCAGTGAGTGAAGCGGTCATAAATCAAGGATGGATACAGGCTCTCCCAAGCTACGTCCAACACTGATGCACAAGATCCTGACAATTTTTCGTATCATTTAGCGCGTATGGCAGGTAGGATAATTGAAAAAGGTCTCCCAACCGGATCACGCACGATCAATCACACACAACATAAAGAACCATCAAAAGACCCAGTCACATTAGGACTGATTGCTACTGTTAAAAGTCTCACTGAGTACATCTTCAGAATTCAAAGGAGTCATAGAAACAGGGGCAGGTCACTACAACGACCAAGATACAAGTCACGAAACAGGCCTAAAATAATCAGACAATGTAGGCAGTTCAGTTGATATCACTGGAAGTTTGTTGTCAACTCAAACAAATGCAGGTGACCATGTTCCTGGCCTAAACAAAATCCCAAGAATATGGGAAACGAGTGCACCCCCGAGCTCGCGACGTCTGAGGAAGGGCACCTAGGCAGTCACTGGTTTTATTATGTTCTTGGTGGACACTGACGATGCTCTTAGTATCAGTCCTCAGAACAAAACTGAACTGGGTCGAGAAACATCCTCAGTTACATTTCAAGCTGAGAACAAAATTAAAATCGCCACGTTTGGTTGGAAAACTTTAACGTCAGATTTGGAGTTCAGGAGGCAATTTTCCTGGGTTTTCACTGTAGCCGATTTAGATCTCGCAATACTGGGAATGGACCCTCTAGAGAGAAACGAATTTCTGGTTGACACTAAAAAACAACACAACACTGAAAGAAACTTTAAATTACACAAAAGGCAAAGAAAGTCACATCATATCTCTAAATTTGGTGCAAACTCCCTCAGTAAAAACAGCAAAATTCCGGGATATGCTCACGAAATTTCCAAACTTAACTGAACCGAACCCACGGATTTCTAAAAACAAACTAAAAGTAAGTCATACAATCGAAACCGAAAGTGCATCTCTGTTTGCAAGACCTAGGAGGATAGCACAAATTAAGCTTAAAATAGCTAGATTTGGATCCAACTACATCCCACAACTAGGTTATATCCATCCCTCTGATAGTCAATGGACACCCCCTTTGCAATGGTCCCAATGCGAAATGAAGGCGATTGGCGACCGTGCGAGGATTATAGATCCATCAACTGTCAAACTGTGAGAGTTAGGTACCCGATACCTCATGCCCAAGACTTTACGAACGGCTTGCAGGGTATGAATATATTTACTTAAATTGAGTTGACCAGGGCAAAACATGATATCCCTCAGCTGATGTAGATATTCCTTAGCTGATGTAGATATCCATAAGACAGCTACTACCACACTTTTGGGATTGTTCGGGTTTGTACGCATGCTATTCGGCCTAAGGAATGCGGCACAAACATTTCAAAGATTCATAGAAAACTCACTTCGGGATATACCATTTACACAGGAGTATGTAGACGATTTGTTAATTGGCAGTCCCGTCTTACAATCACGCGTAAAGCATGTGAGAGCGGTATCCAAACGGCTGGATGAGAATGGAATGAAAACACATCAAAATGAGTGTGTTATTAGTGCCCGAACTCTGGAATTTCTCGGGCACGCAATAAGCCTGGAAGGGGTTTCACCGGTCAAAGAAGTGGACACCATCAGACAGTACCCCGTACCTAGTTTTCCAACACAACCTAGAGGTTTTCAAAGTCTAACTCTTATCTCGGGTTCATATCCAGTTGTGCACAATTAGTGCAATGTTTCACAGATTCCCTTAAAGGAAAACCAAAAGAATTCAAGCTGACTTCTGAGGTTGTTGAAGCTATTAAACAACTGGAGGATAAACTTCCTCAAGCATCTCAGTTGATGCATCCGAACTTCCTTTCCCTAATTGCTTTGATGGTGGATGCTTCAGATAAATCAGTAGGCGGTACTTTTAAGAAACTGTCTGTAACGTCTGGAAATCGATTGCTTCCTCAAAACGACTCGCTCCAGAAGAGGCAAGGTATTCTACCTTCGGACGAGAACTTCTTGCAATCTACCTAACCAGTGGGTGTTTCTGACACATAGTGGAAGGCAGGGAACTCATAGTTTTTATGAATCACAAGCAACTGACCAATGCACTAAAAGCGAGAGCTGATAAATACTCACTTCGAGAAGTTCGACATATTTAGACCTATAGAAAGATGGTGTATGGTACTTATGTCAACAGATATAAGTAGTATCAAGTGCCTATTGGGAGTAGAATATATGCCAGCATGTTATTATATGCTGCAATTAGATAAGGATATTTATCTTTACTCGAGTTTTTATCGAAGGGACTACACACAAAACTACTCTACACTCTGGTGACATGAAATCAAGTACTCATTTTTATTGCCATCAATTAGGAGTCGTTTTCTTGCGTTAATTATCCGCTGTTAGTATCGATTCATTCTACTTATGAGCGGATTTAATTCATTTGGCCTTAATGAAAATCTCAATAAAAATAAATGAAGACTAAAACTGTGGGTAATTCAGGGTATCTAACGACTTACTTGATTTTCGAAACCACTATTATGTCCTCAAGGTTTTCAGTACCAATCACCTATTTGGTTTGTCCCGCAATCAAAGCATACATTCCTGACCGAACCGTGTGTATATTTACGTTAGGTAGGAGATGCCACGGGCATTCGAAGTTTAACAACGCCTTCACACACAATACCTTTATAATCGAAGTATGACAACCCAATTAAATCAGAAGTCACAAATGAAGTGGTTTGACGATGTATTTGGAAGACTGTCGATGTTTCGGGAAGCGTTTAGTCTAAGCTGGTGCAGGTGTGTGACCGAGTGCATTCAGCCATATGTGCCCAGTAAAACTAATTAGGTCAGCATCAATGCTGAAGATTCACAGAACGATTTATTTTGGGGATTTATTTACCACTGCAAGGTAATCTGCTTCTGCTTACCAAGGTACTTTCTTACATAAGAATTGAGAGTCTGTTGGATTCGCTGCAGCTATCCTTTATAAACGGGGTCAATCACGTTTTCATCACTATAATTATTAGTTATCTATTTGCGTAAGATTCAAGTTTAAATTATGGTCAGTTGTTTAAAAGACTATGAAAGTCGTGATGAAAGACTCCAAGTCCATTTAGATGATGGATATTGAAAAATTAGGTTGCTGAATATAATCCCTAAGCTTGACACCCTTTTTGTCATTAGTTTGGTCAATACTCTGCAATTTTTATCGCCATTTGGTCACCATTTGACCACTCTTTAATCGATTCTGAACCCTTGGTGAGGACATATATGTAGACAGATAATGTATTTGAAGTAATAACATCCTCAGAGATGAATAAGATATTCTTACATAAAATTCTCCTAAGCTAAACCGGCCAGCTAATGGAAACGTATTTCACTTCCTCGTGAAAAGTACCATGACTATAAAGGTTAGCTTCCGATATCTAAGTAACAGCAACAATAATCCAACACTCTTAGAGTTGCAGGCTCTCAAATAAAAGATTATCCTGTCTCATACACAATCCAAATAAATCCAATGAAATTTGTATCTACATCGAGGTTGTAATTAGCGCGGGTTTTGGAACTTCGTGGAAGCAATGTCAGTTGGCATCCCTATCAAAGTTTTGCATGATGCCGAGGGACATGTCGTTACTCTAGAAACTGTTAGTGGCGAAGTTTTTCGTGGAAAACTTGTTGAAGCGGAAGATAATATGAATGTTCACATGTGCGACCTAATAATGACTTCCCGTGACGGTCGTACATCAAACCTTCAACAAGTATATATTCGAGGCAGTAAAATTCGGTATGATTTCGTAAAAGCTTATTGTCTTTTCAGTTTCCTCATCCTTCCTGATATGCTGAAAAACTCCCCTATGTTGAAACGTCCACAGGGTGCCAAGGGATTAGGCACGGGAAGAGGGAAGAATGCAATGTTAAGGGCTGGTGGTAAGTTTCTGAAGTTCGAAAGTAATTCACCATTAAGTTCGCGGGCGTGGCACTTTTGTTCGTGGACGTGTTGCAACTGTTCGTGGCACTGGAAGAACTACCGGACGGTTTTGATGACTCCGCTATGTTATTGAGTAACTGAATCTGTATATGTATCAATATATTCATATATTCACATCATTCCGCATGTCTTCTCATTGTCTGCTTCTCATTCGTCATCTAATGTAAAACCAACGTCGATTGCGTCCACCCTCAAATCACCAACCAAAACTTTGGTAGTGCATATTGTTGCTTAATTGTTTGGTATATCATGTTAGTTCAATAATGCTCATTCAGTCACTAAATTACAGATCTTCATGACGCCAGTGTGTAACTGTGTTTGGGGCTGTTTTCGATTATATCTGGATGCTTATTAAGCTGGAAATTCAAATAACACATTTCTCGGTACGAATTATGCAAGCATTATTATTGGCTGACACAGGTTCGTCTGCTAAAGCTTTTAATTAGTTTCCTCTTCTTCAAGATGGTGAATTTTTATCTATGACATTCTAGATGATGTCCAATTTCGTCTCTTCAGACGTCAAATTGAAATGAGACAGGATACGCAGTAGTTACTTCATGCATTATAGTTAAAGGTTACAACCGACCAGCCTTACCCCATACGTAGTCATACTTCCTTAGTAATTTTTCTATGTCCTGGCAAGGCTTGATTGACTCAAAAACTTCACAAATTAAGGTCATCTCGCCAGCTGTGATAAAATGCATAAAACTGCTTTATCACCGTACCTCGTCGAGTCACAATTGTTGCGTAGTGTGTTAGAAAAACTTGCCCGACCGTTGCTGCTACCTTGACGTGGTGGTCGGGCTTGCCTATCGTGATGAAGCAACCGAGCTATGCTGGCTGGAACAATCGTTCCTCGAGGTCCTACCATGCCAAACAGGCCGGTTGAAGAGCGGTAAGACTAAAAGCAGCAATCCCAAGGTCCGAAGGCGAAGTCGTACTGCAGACTGTACAGAGGTGTGACGGCAGTAAGGTGTTTCCTTCAGACAACCAGCATGACAGCGATGCTGCCTTCTCACAAGGAGGGGTAGGGTTAGAAATGGTCGACCCTAAAAATGCACACCTCGCCTTATCCCACGGATTTCCGTCTCCGGTGGTAAGGTCCTTTGAAGAACGGAGCTAACACAAAAACTACCCACAAAAAGGTCGTGTGTGACCGACCTCAAGCAGTTGTCCCTTGGGCACTGCGGTCACGCTCTCAGGTCATTGAGACCACTTCTAACCCAGTTTTCTTTTCAGGTACCCCTAGAAGAACCCTTCCACGGTGTGGGCAACCGGGAAGTGATAACTGCCCTCATACCTCTAACAGCACTCAAGACCACTGTATTCATAGTCAATCTCCCTCTTCAATTCCTACTATTCCTTCTACCTTGACCATGGCCAACGATTCTAGTGCGCGAAACACTGTCCCAGATCTACTAAAACCTCGCTCCAAACTACACATTGGAGCCTTCAACGTACGTACTTTAAGTCAAATCGGTCAACAGGCCTCCTTAGCTGAAACCCTAGAATCTCGTACCATTGATGTATGCTGTGTCTCCGAAACACACAAACAGGATCCTAGTGTGGTCATTCACTTGACCTCACCTCACCAAAATGGACAGCCAACGAAATACACCCTCCGTGTATCTGGCGACCTGTTGGCTAGTTCTCGTGGACTTGCAGGTGTAGGCATAGCACTAAGTACAAGGGCAGAACAGGCACTATTAGAATGGATCCCCGTTAACAGTCGCCTGTATGCTGTCCGGCTAAATGGCTCCGTAAGAACTCGGAAGGATAGGGACACACGTCGTTGCCTTTTCGTCGTTTCTGCCTACGCTCCCACTGACTGCAGCCATGATGAAGTGAAAGATGACTTTTACAGAAAGCTCTCTCAGCTTCTTCAGAAAGCTAAGCGCTCAGACATAGTAGTCGTAGCGGGTGACTTTAATGCCCAGGTAGGCAGCCTAAATCAAACAGAAAGACATTTAGGTGGGTATTTTAGTATTCCGGCTCAACGAACCAATAATGGTGATCGTCTGTTGCAACTATGCTCAGACAATCGTTTATTTTTAGCAAGCACTAATTTTAGGCATAAGGAGAGACATCGCCTAACATGGCGACCCACCTGCACCAAACCAACGATGGACTCAAATAGACCATATTGCCATCAGTCATCGTTGAAGAGGCTCGATAGAAGATTGTCGCTCGTATTGGAATACTTGTTTAGACTCTGATCACGCTTTAATACGAGCACGCATTTGTCTGCACCTCAATGGACGCAGGAAAACTACACTGAGAAGACCCATTAGGATTGAACTGGAGGACGAGAAAGCCAAATGTAAATTCCAGGAACAACTGAGTTCACATCTGGGCAGTTCTCTAAACGAGACTGACCCAGATGCTGCTTGGAAAGACATACGAACAGCTGTGGAAACAGCAGTCACATCTATTAGTAATTTAAACCATAGGATTCCAAAAAACCAATGGATTTCTTCCAAGTCTATTGCACTGATGGATGATTCGCGTAAACTCATCCCATCAGGCTCTGAACACGACGAAGAGCGTAAACAAATCAAATGTAGGTTGACTAAAAGTCTAAGGAACGATCGTGAGAAGTGGTGAGCAACGAAAGCAAAAGAGATGGAAAAGGCAGCGGCTATAGGCAACACCAGGCAACTCTTCAGATTAATAAAAGAAACCGGAATTAATAAGTCAAGTGTAAGTGAAACGATCTCGGAAAGAGACGGAACCCTTATCTGCTCTCAACCCAAACGTTTAGAACGATGGGCGGAACACTTTAAGGAGCAGTTTAGCTGGCCTTCAGCTACTGCAAAACTACCCACTATTCCCAGACAGTCTGAATGGAACATTGAAGTAGGCCCCCCGACTCTAGCTAAAGTTCAAAAGGCTATAAGTAATCTGAAACGAGGAAGAGCAGATGGTTTGGCTCCAGAGGTCTTTAAATATGGTGGTCCAATTTTAGCGATTAGGTTGACTAATATTCTGGCTAAAATCTGGGAGACGGACGTAATCCCATCTGACTGGTCACAATCTCTGATTGTCCCAATATATAAGAACGGGCCAAAATCATCCTGTGATAACCATAGAGGGATTAGTCTGACTAACATAGCATCTAAATACTAGCCTCAATAATTATCGGGCGCCTAACTAAGACTCGTGAACTGCAAACACGAGAAAATCAGACTGGCTTCAGACCTGGTCGTGGCTGCATCGACCACATATTCACCATTCGTCAAGTTTTAGAGCACAGACACGCTTATCGGCGTCCGACAATGATAGTTTTTCTTGACTTAAAAGCAGCATTTGACTCTGCAGACCGAAAGGTTCTGTGGCAGTGTCTGTCATTGAAAGGTGTACCTGAGAAGTACATAAACCTTGTGAAGGCTCTTTACTCGAACACTACCAGTTGAGTGAGAGCTTATGGCGAACTGTCATCTGATTTTACAACCTCAAGTGGTGTCCCGTAAGGCTGTTCACTACCACCATTTTTCTTAAACATCATTATAGACCTACTGCTGGAAATAATGCTCTCATCATCTGAATTTTCGGGAATCTTTCTCTTACCAGGAGGTTCACTTATCGACTTAGAATACGCAGATGACATAATCCTGTTTGGTGAAGACACTGACAAAATGCAGAGTCTTCTGTTGAAACTCAGTAATAATGCCAGGATGTTTGGGATGCGTTTCTCCCCATCCAAATGTAAATTGTTACTTCAGGACTGGCCTGCGTCAACACCTGAACTAAGGATAGGGAGTGAAGTAGTCCAACGCGTCGACAACTTCACTTGTCTTGGAAGTCTGATCAGCCCTAATGTGTTGGTGTCTGACGAAATCTCAGCACGGATTCAAAAAGCTCGTTTGGCTTCGCCAACTTGCGTCACCTATGGCAAAGACGAGATATCCGTCTATCAATTAAGGGACGAGTATACTGCGCAGCAGTTCGCTCTGTTCTACTTTACGGCTGCGAAACATGGCCATTAAGAGTAGAAGATACTCTTAGGTTACTAGTATTTGACCACAGATGCCTTAGAAATATTGATCACATCTGCTGGGATGACCGGGTAAGTAATAGTGAGGTTAGACGCAGGGTATTAGGGAATGATGGTAAATCAGTTGATGAGGTGATGAATCTTCATCGACTGAGATGGTTGGGCCACGTGTTACGTATGCCTGAACACCGATTACCACGACGCGCAATGCTTACTAGTGTAGGGGATGGTTGGAAGAGAGTTAGGGGCGGCCAAACCAAAACATGGCATCAGTGCTTGAAGTCACTAACTTCTAGTCTGAGCCATGTTGGCAGATGCAGACTACCTGGTTGGGGTCCGCGTGACTATCGTAATAAATGGTTGGAGACTCTGGGTGACATGGCTCAAAATCGATCACAATGGCGTAGGTGTATACACTCTTTATGTTCCCTTAAACCTTGAGATTAAAATTGCTTCATAACTTTTTTCCTTCCTATACTATATCCTTATATACAACCTTTCTTTATATACTACCACCACTAAATTAATTACTTCTATGAATCCGATGTTCATCTTGTTGTGCTAACGAGGTATGGCAACTTGGACCGATGCATATATGTGCCTGGTCCTACGTTGTCGCTGACTGACTGACTGACTAGAAAAACTTGCATATTTATGATTTTGGAAATAAGTAGAAATGTGACTGTTAAGTCAAACATCTTGTAGCACATGCTTGTGTATTGACTACTCTCTTAAACGAGATGCATTGGATACTCTTTTATTCTAGCGTTTCACTCATGTGCGTAATTGCTATTTTTCATGCATTTCTTTCTAGAATAATTGCCTGTTTGTAGGTGCTTGGTGAACTAACAGTTGTTATAAATCTTATTTAAAAGTTAACCAGCTCATTTGCTAACCATGTGGCTATACATTCAAGAATGGTTAAAAACATGTTTAAAAATGTCCAACCTGATTTATTGTGCTTGGTACTTCCGTAATATACCTCTCAGTTGAACTTTAGTCGACTAATGGATTGTAAGAGTTGTGTAAGATTCGATATGAAGTGTCATCAAACTTCCTTTCACGTCCAAATATATGTCCTTAGTCTTACTACAGGCCTCTATTATATGGTCTGCCAACTTCAGTCGATGCATATGTGTTCCGGGTTCTAGGCTGCGTTCGACTGAGTGAGGGAAAATAGTTCAGTCACAACTGACATTTCGCTGGACTTTTGTTTTATTGGTTTCTTGTTGTGAGTACTATCGATTTCCAAGCTTCCGGCACCATGAGGCTTTCGTTTGTTGACAGTGAAACGTGGCACAAATATTCATCGTTTTAAATCCCAACAGCTCACATCAGGGTTCAAAGAAAAATTAATGAGATGCAAACTAAGTAGAGAATAATATCAAGTGTAGTAGAAACCACATCGTTGCTTCAGCGAGCTTTGTTTAGAAAGTTTGTATTTTACTATGAGTTTCAGTCCAACAGTGACCGCACGAACTACTTTCTTAGTTTGACGGCTTTCGCCCTTCTAGTCTACTACGCTATCCGACAAAGGAGTTAACAGAAGAATCAGTCGTTTCGGATCAAACACTGATCACTTTCAAAATCATTCAATTTAATAACTCATTTGAAGCATTGTACAAAAGCACTTACTAGTTTATTTATTTAAACACAAATATTGGTGCAAAGGGGCACCAGATATATATGCGCCACACAATGGATCCAGCATCTGTTAGGCGATTGTACAGTACAATACGCTTTTGTATGAGTAGTTATCAAGTTAATATTAATCACGTGATAGTGGGGTTAGACACAAGGTGTTAGGGAATGACAGTAAATCAGTTGATGAGGTTGTAAATCTTCATCGACTGAAATAGTTGGGCCTCGTGTTACGTATACCAATTGCCACGAAGCTCAATGCTGACTGGTGTTGGGGATGGTTGGAAGAAAGTTAGGGGCAACCAAACTAGGACATGGCATCAGTCCGTGAAGTCATTAACTTCTAGTCTAAGCCATGTTGGTAGATGCAGACTACTTGGTTGGGGTCCGCATGACTATCGTAACCAATAGTTGGATACTGGGTGACATGACTCAGAATCGGTCACAATAGCGTAGGTGTATACACTCTTTGTCTTCCCTTAAACTGTGAGTTTAAAATTACTTTCTACCAACTAATTCTGCCTTCCTGTACTATATCCTTATAAACAATCTTTCTTTTATATATTACTACGATTGAAGTAAGTACTTCTATGAATTTGGTGTTCATCATGTTGTGCTAATGAGGTATGACAGCTGGGACCGATGTCTGGTCATACATTGTAGTCGACTGACTATATGCTATTTCTATTAACTCTACCAGATCACCTGGTTCGGTTTGGGCACCTGGACAGTATTCCAGCTCTCACACAAACCAAACGATTTGTGTGGCGCATATATGTTTGGTGTCTTCTTGTATTGATGTTTATATACTTAAATAAATAAACTTCCAAACCACTGGAATAAATTTGTCTTACCCACATAGGTTGGCATGGTGTGTAACTTTTATCTAAAACTCTTTTTGCATTAAAGTATAGCTCGGAATAAGCATAAACCTTGTATTGCCAAGTGGCTAAATAAGAACAGTTTCTTCGAGATTAGAATTTACCAAGAAATACTGAATAAGAGTCTATACAGTTGATATTACTTCTCATAAGTTATCTGTTAACGAGCTTCTATTTTGGATACGGATAGGTAGGTCAATAGTTCACATTGATTATTGTTATAATACAGTAACAGTCAGCTCAATCATCAGCCACTTGAGTGCGAGCCACACTAAATGTAAGGTCTAATTATACTACCCGGTTACTTAAACCGTATTAGTTTGAATATTGTCATAGAGTTACCTCACCAATCTGGACGCACAAATGAGTATCAAAATAGATGTACGCGAAAGGAAAACAAGACTGTAAAGAAATAGAGCGAGGATGGGGAGGAGAATGAGTAGGATTTCGTGTATATAGATGTTGAACTTCAAGTAAGCCGGATAAATTTACCCGCCTTAGTTACATTAACAAGATGAACTATGCTCGTTCACTATATACGCTGTGAAATATTCGATCTTTGCAGATAAATTATTTGTATTATCAATATTTATAGGGGTCTTATTGTGTAGATATAGGTCTCTTTAAGATGCTCTTTGAGTCAAACATCTAAGCCTATCCAAGTCTATTGGATTTAAATACCATGGTATCCATGTATGTTGAAGCATGCGACATACATGTCATGTTAAAAATGGTGTACATTACGATTCACGGAAACGAGATATTGTCTGAATCTTACCAAATAACAGATCCAAGCGACAAAAGACCTATCAATATGTATTCTTAACATTAAGGGTGGAAGGACATGCTCCCACTATTACAATCATATAAAATTGCTGTATATTTGCTACCAAACTGTTTATAGGCTTGCGAAGAAAACTTTAATGAAATCTCGTGATGCAATAAATTATTCACTTCATATGGCAAACATACCATAGAGAACAAATAAAAGACAAGTCATTTCTGCAAACCAATTGTTGTAAATAATAAGCCAAAAGGGAAATATTTAACCATAAGCACAAACATTCGCCCCCCCCCCCAAAAAAAACGAGAAAAAAGGAACACCGACTAATAAATAGACATTATTTATGCAAGGAAATAGGTCGATTTAGTAAAATTATCTGTTAGGAAAATTAAATGTGAAAGATAGCTACTTGAAAGGTGTATGTTTGTATGATAAAAACTCTGCTTAAGATTTGTAACTAGAATGAAGTCTTTACTGTTAGCCAACAATGAATACCACTTATAATACAAAGCAAACAACTAAGTTAAAAATAATTAATTTCTACTGGAAAATAATCGAATGTATAGAAGTTATGAGGATTTTTGATTTTGAAACAATGAAGTTGATAGATAAAAACCGTATTCACAAATGCAATTAATCAAATGGTAAATTAACATGCATCAAGGACTGTACTTCTGCATGCCTTGGATCTATAGTAAGATTAAAAAAATAAGTTTAACAAGAACGTTATGACAATCAATTACAACAAAAGCTAACAATTATTTGAGTCAATTGGGGTAAATAGTTATGTTTAGTTCTGTTGAGTAGTATCTGTACGATGTTTACAATAAGGTAGCTAATCTAGCTCAAAGTTATGGACTGATGCATTTATTCAAGTTTTTCTTTCATTCTCATTACCAACCCTTTTAAAAGGGAACGAACTGACAGCAAAGCTGCCTTAATATACTATAATAAACCACTTGTTTATAGGTTGGTAACTCAGAAAATGTGAGAAACAGGACTCAAATTGGACGCACTATTCATCTCATGAACACAAACCGCTAGCTTTTAAATAGATCAGAACTTACATTTCAGAGCTACTGATTTGCTGGCATTCCTCGTGTCTACAAAGGCTACGTAAAACTAGCTAAAGTGTATTTACAGAATGGCTAATGATTTTTTTACTGTCCCGAAACTAGATATAGCTGAATCGAAAATGATACCTATGCCTTATATCAATTTTCGAGAAATATTGACGATCTTCATCGTTACATATCATTTGGAATATAGATGTTCAACAGCATCAAATTCTTTACTAAAAAACTGAAATATACTTCTTATATGATGATATAAACCATAAATCTAATTATCCGGTACATTTAAACACTGTCAACATTCACGAAGTTTACATTATTTCTGATAACACGTAATCAGCAGTACCTTTTGCTGCAAGTTATTTGCACGCATGAATGTTAAGAGCTTAATTAAAACTACAGAAAATAGTTTTAGAGGTGAGAAAAAAAGTTTATGCACATTCAACTAAGTATCAGTTCCTTCCTAATAGGAAATATGGTTTTGTGTAAAATACGACATCCTAGTAAGAAGTTTAATAAATGGCGATAGTCATAAGATGTCACCCGTCTCTATATTTTTATAAATCAGTTTTGCTGTGGGATACTGGTTTTACAATTTGTGCTCGATCAACATGTCCGAAGTGCAAATTCTAATCCACTTACTTCCTTTCTCAGTCAGTCAAACACAACGTAGAACCTGGTACATATATACATTGGTTCAAATTGTCATACATCATTAGCACAGCGATATGAAATTATTAAGGCAATTCATAGAGTAGTAGAGGTATTAACAGTATTAATGGTAGTAGGAAAGATTAGGCACTGAAGATACGATCCAAGAAAATATAAATTAGTGAAATAAACAAAACTTGAGGAATTCATAAGCTTAGGATCTCGAGGAAGACAAAGAATGGATACATCCGTGCGGTTACAAACGATTTCCATTCCACTTTTCTAACCACTGGTTACGATAATCACGTACAACTCGACCAGATGGTCTATACTTGAAAACATGGCTCAATCCAATTATCTTTGACTCTATGAACTGATGTCACGTCCTTGTTTTGCCGTCTCTGGTTTTTTTCCGACCTACCCCTACCTACGTAACACATGTCCCAACCACATCAGTTGGTGAAGTTTTGCTGCCTCGCTAACATGTCTGCCATGTTTATCTAGTACTATATTCTTTTATCTGGAATTGCTTGCTTAGTTGTCCCAAAATATACAGATGACACTTCAAAGACATCTATGACAAAATACTAGTAACCCACGACTATCATTTTTTTAATGACCATGCTTCATATCTATAAAGTAGAACGGAGAGAACTGTTGCACAGTAATCTCGTTTTTGGTTGACAGACGGATATGTCACCTATGCCACAGGTGATGCAAAAGCCAATCCAACTTTCTGAATCCATGCCAATATTTCGTTAGCAACCAGCCCATGATGACTGATGAGACTTTAAAAGTAAGTGATATGGTCAATACACTCAACTACCTCATTTTCTGACGTTTATATACATATATATGACTATACAACTAAAAGCTGGTACCTGTCTGCATTGTATGTTAATGTTTCTTTATTTTCATTATAAGAATTTGAATGTTATAAAGTTTCTGTTCTAACTAGGTTAGATGTCTACCACTTTTATTATTGATGTGCGTTAACAGTGGGATATTATAAGTATGCATATTGTATTCAGAAGCAAGAGAAAGGTTTATTGGAATCATAATTTATGGTTGCTATTAGAGATGATGTTATTACATTTGTGTTTATTTAAAATAATAGGATGATAAAGTGTGATCAAGAATTAGTTTTCATTGATGATTTTATTCAGTGAATAATACTAAGCAATTGATTTTGGGGTTAAAGAGAAGATGGGAACTCTAATATTCTCTAGGATGTACATGAAAGATACTTGCATTACTGATTCCAATCGTGGTTATTAAAGTGATTGAGTTTATTTATCGGGAAAACACTTATATACGCCTGTTACTTTTCGTGGAGGAGCATAGGCCACCCACCAGCATTCTCCATCTAACCCTTTTTTGAGCAATCCTTTCCAGTTGTTATTCATCCTTCCTCTTTTCAGCTTCCTTTCAGGATGCAGTTTGGTGATTTCCTCAATGTATATCCTATCCAATTCCAACGTCTTTTCCTAATTTCCTCTTCAGCTGGAAGCTGGTTTGTCCTCTCCCACAGAAGGATGTTGCTGATGGAATATAGCCAATAGATGTTGAGTATCTTGTGTAGATAACTGTTTATAAATACTTATATCTTCTTGATAATGGTTGTAGTAGTTCTCCACGTTTCAGGTCCGTACATTAGGACCGTCTTGACGTTCGTATTGAAGATTCTGACTTTGATATCGGTTGACAGTTGTTTTGAGTTATTGGGACAACGCAACTTAACTATAATGGCTGAAACGCTTTTTCCTTGAGGTCTTACGATGTTACACAGGAGGGTTTGAAAGCGGCAACAAGGTTTTTGTTAGAGACAATCATTTACAGAGATGCTTACTGCCCACAATGTGGTGTCGGAAACGGTCAATTATGGAAGTATATCTTATCCAAATTTTCTAGTGTCTGCGATGATGCCTGAAAAGTATAGAGCTCATACATGAAAAGAGAACTACTAAACGGTCGCGTACCACCAAAGAAGGCCAGATTTCTCCAGCTGAGCGACCACGTTCCTGGATTGACTGTCCAAAATAACCAGTTTAGTTTATTTCCAGATCCATATACGAAAATTGTATTTTCACAAAAAGTTTGGTTAGCTTACACATCCCTAACAGTGTTCGATTTAATCTTATTCATGGTAAAGACCTTTTACTAGTTCTTAACATTCTTTCCATTCCTATTATCAGTAGCTTTTTGCTGAATTCGTCATTTCTGCATGTGCTACTGGTGCTAACGATTCAATTCCAAAGTCTTGATCTCGGTAGCCTAAAGATGTGTTCCAAATCATATGATAAGTTTTCAAATGTTCGAACCACGCATCAGCATTCAGTGGCTGAGACTCTAGAAATTTATGCTGGTGATGTGTACTGTGTCTATATTCAGTACATAAAATCCAAGCTTTATGATTCATTTAACCTCATCTAGATCATGCAGATTCCTTTTTGGTGTATCTGGAGATTGTCCAATGGTTTGTCTCACATATGTAAGGTAAGCGTGAGATTCGAGTGCAAAACAGGTATTTATTGAATACATTCGTTAGAACCCCCGATTGCATGATGTCCGGTTGAACGATATTATAAAAGCTTAAGAAAATGCATTGTAGCTCATCCATAGTTTTCACTAATTGCAGACCGGAGAAAGTTCTATAGAAAACTTTCTAACATTGTCAAAAAGGTAAGGAACGCTTGTTAAGTAATTATGGCGAGCGATTTTGATGTCTAAATAGGTAGCCCAAGTTAAGTTGAAAAACGGTTAGATCAATCATTAGAGGCTCCAGTTCAGAGAATTCCAAAGTAGTAACCCTCTGCTAGGTTTATAGTCAGATAACTGTTTAATGTTGGAGAAGACAAACTTAAACCACAAAGAGATATTTCCTAAAATGATAACACAGGCAGAGGGGTGACCACAAATATACCGCGCCAGCATGATAAAAAACTGATGCTCGTTTTGGAGCACATAACTGAACTGTAATAACGCTCCAATAAGAGCACATAATTTTCTGCATCCACTAAAACGTAGGAATGTCACCACAAAACATTCTAGGGCTCAGATCAAAGATGGAAATGTCAAAGAAGGAGATAGAATAATCTGATATGATTCTATTGTAAAAACAAGTGATGAGTGTTATTAATCTAAAATAAAAGTTTAGGAAATCCAAGTAGATTTCAGCAAATCATTGGACTGAATTTATGTTGGAAACCCCATTATAATGATTGACAAAATTAAAAACTTCATTTTGTTATAGAAAGATCGTCACACTCGTAGAGCATGTACGACATATTCCTACCTATCAAAAGGCGTGTAACGAAAAGGAAATTTAAGGCAATATCTCTATAAGATTGTGCAACACTGCTTTTGATGGAAGAGGATATTTGTAGATTACTAGTATTTGATCACAGATTTTTTTAAAGTCTTACCGGTGCATGGTGCAACTACTAAGTTAGTAATGCTGAGTAAAGTGTATAGTAAAAGTCAATAATAGCAGACTGTTGAAAAGGATATGAATTTTTATCGACTGTGGTGGTTGGAATACTTCACATGTAGCAGACTACTGGCTATAAATGCTTGTTGAAGTATGAGTAGCTTGAAAGATCTTGATGGCAAAACCAAGACATGGCATCAGCCTATGAAATCAGAACCTACTGATGCGTCGTACTGTGAACTTTATAACAAGGGTGTTCGCTTCATTATTGGCAAATAGTCAAACATTTGAAGTTGGATTAAAGTCAGTTACAGTAGAACAAATGGATTCATACTTTATTTTCCGTAGTTTATACTGTTGCTGGTATTGTCTGGATGGACAATATAATAATTTCATGCGCAAAGTGCACAACATCTACATACAATTCATTATCAAGCAAAAGATTTGAATCCTTGACATATCCACAACACATTCTCCCTATTGAAATACTTTAACGTTAAATACATAAACGATTATGTATAACTAAAAATGTAATTTGAATTTTGTTAGTGTGTGTTAAACATACATTTGAAGCCGAAAATCCATATAGTTGTTATATCCCGTGGATAATTATGAATGGTAACTTTGAGGACTATTTATGCATATTTCCTATTGTATAATTGTTAAGTAACTAAAATATTCATATTCGTGTTCCTCTTATCATAAGCTTTATTTTGACCTATGAACTATTATTATACAATTTACCATTCTTGAGTTATCCCCAGTCTATTAATTACTGTTCCCCACATTCACAGCCACATTTAGCCAAATCTTGTACAAATGTTATTTTCTATTTTATGGTACGTTGTGGCCTGTCTGATTGGTATATAGACCCAGTATGTTTTAGAATAGTGATTCACATTTTAGAGGCTGTTATTGGTGTTCTGGACTTAACTGGTTGGGCTAGGCAGAAAGCAGGACTGATAAGTACTCAAGACTGCTCATACGGTTTTTATGTATCATTGGGCGATCAATAAATACACTGCTCTTTAATTGGCGGTCTTAAAACTTCATATACTAAACAGGGCATGTACTCACCCACACGTTATAACAATAGTAACTGAATTTTTTCCCCATAATCTCATCGTAAAACTGTTCGTTTTATTTGACATTATCAAATTAGTCGATAAAATAGCACATATAACAGAAAAAAACTTTTCCGTACTTGAGAAATGACTATGACATAAGAAGCTGTAATAAATCAACATGTGAGGTTGACCGTTATTTTGATTTCATATACAATTAATTGTGGAATAATTTGACTCCAAAAAGAATTCTGTATTATGCTATTATTATTCGTTGAGATTAAATTAACTGCTTTGGACAGAAGTCCACTTAACAAAGTATGTAACAAAACTATTGGTATTGTACATAGTGAGACTATAATTTATGGATGAACCAATCAGATTTAAGATAGCAGATCTTGGATTTTGGCGCGAAATTTATTTACTCATCTGCTTAAATACTATTTTGGCATTATAACTGATGTCAGTTCGTGATAGAAATATTAAATTTAATTCCTAAGCACAATGTTCAACTGTAAATCCTAATTCTACTTCCTCACACTAATATATAACCCTCATTTAACACTAGTAAGTTGTAGGTGAACATTCCAAGATCATTTTAGCCTGGCTGAAAAGTTGTCCATAAATTATAGTCTCATTTAAAAAGATGAAATGATGATCTAGTTCAATTGTCGTATTGATTTAAATTTTGATGTAAAAAGCTCAAGACCATAAGAACGGAGTATAGAATCGCTGAAGAAAAAGAACCAGAACAAGATTTTTAACAATAAAGATATAAGTATACTTTTGCTGACAAATTAATTTAATAGAAAATGAAGAGTAATGAATTTTATGCATAATGATTGGTAGCTAAATAGGAAATAAGTAAAACTTAAAAAAAGAAGTGAATGAACTTGGACAATGCTTAAAATAACGATGAGGAAATGATTCTTTTTACTAGTCAATATTATGGAGATTAAATATAACCAAAAATGTATATAACACTTTTTGTAACATAAATTATGGACTTTTTTTAAATGTGACTGACTTATGGACCTTTTGAGAGATATGAAACCAAAGAATTATGTACATGAGTATGGCTGGTTACAAAGTATTCTTCACCTAAGTCTCGTAATTATGATGTTGGTCTCTTACTTTTAAAACTTTAAATTTTTATATATAGTTGAAATCATAAGTCAATTGAAGCTAGACCATCATGGAAAACCTGAAAGAACTGGACGGCTGTTTCGTCCTATTGTGGGACTCCTCAGCAGTGCTCGCGCGCAAGACTGATAGGTCCTGAGTTCGAATCTCGCGAGGCTGGATTGTGGATGCGCATTGTTGAGGAGTGCCACAATAGGACGAAACGGCCGTCCAGTGCTTCCAGGTTTTCCATGGTGGTCTAGATTCAATTGACTCATGATTTCAACTATATAAAATTAATATTACTTAAATTCTGATTGATTAAAAAAAATCAGCCTTACTTTTTTAAGATTATTTTAAGTATCACTGTTATAACAGTATGTTTCCTGTTGATTTGATAATATAAAGTTCATTAACATTTCAAATAAATAATTAGGCAGCATTTTACAAGGTAATTTCAATAAAACTAACACTATTAATACATTCTAATTATTTAAAGTAATTTAGTTCAGTTCATATTGTCCTAGGATATATAATGGTATAGTACTGATCAATCCCTTCATCCTTTCACTTTCATCCCCTTGTTGTTTAATTCAGTAGTAGTATCAAGTAATTGTAATCTGTATTATATAAATGATCATTTTATGTATAATTACAATAGTCACATGAAGATTTTATTGGTTCAACTGTCATATAGTGACTATATATATATATGCTTAATTACCCATTAGCTTTCATATAACCTTTTAGAGTAAAATTTATTAAGCTTAATTATTTTTTAAATAAACATGTGAAATAGAATACTGTAAAGTGTAAAATAAAGTAATTTAATGATTAACCTACTACTTATGAATTCGCCTCACTTTCACCATTCACACTACTAAACAGCTAAAATAAACTAGAGGGGAATTAAATTTTTTTTTTGTATAAAGTATTTCGTTTCCTTTTTATTTTGTTTGGCTTACACAATAGAGACCCTCATATCGAATTTTTTTTAAAAAAAAACAACAACAGCACGTACATACTATTGTGATTACTTATTGGTGCTTACAATGAGTACTATTTTTCTTCAAGTACTTAATCAATACTACTTAATAATACATATACCCACTTAAAAACTATAATGACCTATTAAACTGTTAAATTGAGGATAAAATAACCTTGTTTCAAATTGTTGTTGTTGTTGTGTTGTCTTCATTGATAGATAGAAGCTAACGGTGATAAAACGTTTAACAGAATGTCGTGTATTCCTATCGAATAAAAATTATTTAACTAGGACTATCATGTGATGAAAAAAAAAATAACCGACAGATGTTTCTTATATTATACAATTAAAGAGATAAACTAAAGAATACTAACACTACTGAAAAGTATTATTAGTCATTTCACTTATAGATTACATTATTGAATTTAGGCTGTTTCATAGGTTTTAACAATGTTCATAAAAGGTTTTTGATTTCAAAGTCTAACAACCTGTTATTTGAGTTTCCTTAGAGTCAAACAAAAAAACCAAGATGCATAGTGTACTCTAAACATATCCTTACCATTTCGTTAATTACTTCTTCGTATACTGACATCAGAGTAGAGTAACAACTTTTAATATTCATTCGTTCAATGTTCTAATCTGTTCACGACTGACTGACTTAATATGTGCTTCACTTACCTACACTTTCATAGACCTTCACAACACAATACACTGATTTTAAAACTCTAGATTCCCTTAGTTAGTTTTTCCACCAAACTCGAAGCCCGTAAGTACTGGTGATCAAATCCATGCGGAGTTATGTTGTTTAACTTAAAAACCCGAGTCTGATAATTATTAGTTATACGAAGCAAATGAACACAAGTTATTGAATTTTATCTTTAGCAAATGCTGATGGTAAATACGGCAGGGTATGGAGAGCATCAATTAACTACAACCATTCTTAACATTGAACAAATATCATATGAAATTATGAACAGATATGGTGTAAGACAATCCTGAAGCCATATCCTAAACTTGATAAATTCGAATTTTATTGACAAAAAAAAACAAAATAAATACTAAGTTTATAATATGAAACAAGCTTACAAAAGTATTTGATAATAGAATTATAAGAAACATAATACACTAGATTGACATAATTGTTTTATTTACTGAATTAAAACCGTACAAAAGCTTCAATTTGATTTCAGTTACAAATATACATACATAGTAAATTGTATATCTTATTAGTGTTTAGATGAAGAGTTATTCAAATGTCTATGTTTAAATGACAGTCACTTATTATGTTTATAGAATTCAAAATGTGATCCACTAATGTAGTGTATGTAGTGATAACAAGAAAAACAATGAAGTATAAACTCAACGAATTTTGACATCTTTTCTAATCAACAATCGAACAACTGTATATATTCATGATTTACAACAGTATTATCAATTTCTGAAGTTTTATCTCTTAAGTTGTTTTTGTATCGGTTGTTTTGATTTTCCCATTGATGTTCAGGACTGGAATTGATCAGTCTCTTATTGATATATGCCCATTCTGTGCAAACGACCTCTATATTGCCTTAAGTCACAAGCATTATAAGAGACTGATAAGTTTCAGCCCTAAACATCAATAAGAAGATTTAAACAACCAATACAAAGATAAAGTAAACTTCACCCCACTGCAAAAGCTAGTGGCTATACGGACTCAGTAGCTAAGTGGATAACGCCATAGAGTTTGAGGCGAACGGTACTGGATTCGAGTCCCAGAGTGACCATCAACACCGGGATGCAGGTACAACCAGCTGACGAGTCCAAAGTTGGATGAAACGCGTGTCTTGGATCCCACTGATAACTACCATAATGTCTGCTTATAATGCTTACGTTTTTATCTATGCTATTATTATTATGAGTTTTTATTGTATGTAACTAGTGTTAGAAATTTCAATGTGAGAAATATCCTGTTTAATCTCTTAAAGCTACCCTCCAAATTGTCTGCCAGGAGCTTCAATATTCAAAACTCTGTATTATGGAAAGATAGCAGACGTAATTTATCGTCAAAGACATTAGGTGAGATGGTTTGAAACGGCCAAAGTGATATTTATTATTTGTGATCATTCTTTACTTTGCACTCTTCGATCTTCTTCATTCCTTTTTCGAATACAATTCTTATATTTAGCTTATACATATTTATACCGGATTCTACGTTGTTTAAGGCTAATTAACATTAAATAGATATAAAAAGAGAGAAAATAATACGTACCTGAGTCTTTATCAATAAATTTATGTCTGTACAAAAAATCCAAGGCAACTAGAGCAGAATTTGATTTGAAATGTTCGTCAAATATGAGTTGCTTAATCTACAAAGAACATTTCGAAAAAAGAAGAGAAAATATAAATATTAGATGATAGGCAGCAATTTCAATTTCATAAACCTATTGATTACGTAATTTTTGACACTTATCAGTACGACATATCCACAGTGTTGAGAGGGATAACTCTCTCTATGAAATTTAAAATGGCATTATTTACTGTCCCATGTAGATATGTCACTAATAAGCTAACCATGTCGAATAAAGTATAACGTGATGTGATCTGTAAAATTTGATTAGAAATAAAAGACTAGGTAAACATGACGTTGGTTACTTATCAGTGACCAACTAGTGTTGACGATTTCTAAGGAATATTCTATCACGTCAGTATTAGTCTCGGATAAAATGAGTGTTCATTCGAGATTATAACAGACGCTTTGTCAAGACAGAAAACTGCCTGACTGTGAATGATGTTAAACATCAAAACAAATATGATAATTATTCGAAACTTTTAGAAACTCACTATGCTGCCCAATATTATTTAATTAAACAAGTAATCTCACGAAGTTTCTTGCATTTATGAAGTTAATCAACATTGTAGTACACAATCAAAATATGCAAATCATTTATTGTGAGCAGGGTTAAATACCAATGTGTAGGTCACATACATTCATCGAGGGCTAGAAATAAAACTATCTGATAGTCTGTTTCTTTCTAAGTAGATAGCTGGTTAAAAGTTTTTTGCTTAAATAAGTTAGCGATTATTTTACTTCAGTGACTTTCTACAGCTGTTAGGAGTTGAGAACTGGATAAATGACTTTTGAAACAATAAGTTGTTTGCATGTTATACCTTTAGTGCGAGTTGAACGCAAATAAAGTTTCCTTCTCAATGTTAGAAATTATTTTACGTACCTCAATTGTATCATAAAGACGGGATTTATGTTTCAGTGTAGCATCTGGAACAAATTCAAGAATATTCTTAGTCAAAAATCAAAAGTAAACAATATACTTTAGTCAGAATGGAAGATTTGTGGAGACTAAAGTAATTTTAATTGTTGAGTTCATGAGTAGATCTAAGCTAGACCACTAATGGGAACCTTGAAGCACTGGCTGGCCATTTCGTTCTAGCACGGAACTCCTCAACAATGCATATCCACGGTCCCGCAAGCGGAACTCGAACCCATGACTTTTGGTCTCGGGTACGAAGGCTTAACCTCTAGACCACTGAGTTGGCATCCAACGATGTTAATGTCTAACTTCAACCGATCCATAATCTTGCGCAACCCTTTATTCGTTGTTTAAGGTGGATAACTGTCTCCACCGAACGCAGATTGGACTCCACAGGTCACGGCTTCTCACTACAACTCCAGGAAATCCATCATGAAGCTAATCACTATTGAACACATGATTATTTTATAGAAATTTGGAAAATGAACAACTTGAAATAACTCTCAATAATGCTTCTCTTAATATAATAATATGTAATCTCAATGAAATACCCATATTATTATAATTATTATATTCTGCAATTAGATTCAGTTACGATATATGGTCTAACGGTTAGTCAAACCTACCAAATAAATAGAAAGTCTGGAGTAAGAAGGTTTAATTGCTTAAGCGAATTACAACTTATAGAAATCATAAGTATACATTTATACGATTGTCCTTTTGACCCAGACAAGAACAAGTGAGATAAGACCTCGACCAGGTGAACAGTTAGCTTTCCATAATAGCATGCCTTGTTCATTATCTCTCAATTACTGTCTGACCTGTAAACGGCACGTAAGCTTTAATAAATTGCATTTGTAACTAGGCTTAACAACAGAATTTGACTAAGTTAAAGACATAGTATGTATTTTACATAAAGATAATTGATAATTAAACTTCATTTCTCTATCAGGTTAAATATATTCCTCATGGTATATGTATCATATTTTACCGTAACTAAGCAGAAACATTGACTAAACTTGGAAAATATAGACTACTAAATTTCTAGTCATTGGTTTGAAAGTACTGAAATTCTCATGAGACCTTAAGATTATGTTTTCTCCTGCGTATGAGATCTTAATTGCACAATACTACTAGCATACCTTTGGGTAGTATAAATACTCTTTCTTTCAAAATTTAACTAAATATTAGTATACGGAAAAGTAAAGATTATTGGATTTTATAGTCTACACTATAAACTGATTGGCCTTCAGAGTAGCTTTATATTCCTAAACAAAAACCGGAACTAAAATAGAGCAACTTTTCTATATCGTATAACCCAATGACCTAGGGACACGTAACAAAATTAGCAAACTAAGAGTAATAACGCCCAGTTGGGTAAGAGCAGAATCAATTTAGGAAATATGAATCAGAGAAATATTATCATGGTCATCATTTAACTAAAGAACGAAGTAAACATACAATAATAATAATAATAATAAAAGCCAGATAGCCTAGTATCTACTGTAGCAGAATCAAGTTAGGGCGTTCAGACCATTAATTAAATCTTTTACGGGTCTTTATGCAAAGGACGCAAGTAAACAATTTTACGAATTCTCAAAGCTCTTTTTTTCCTGTCTTCATTTTGACCATAAAATATTTTCGCCGTAATATGTAGTTAAAATTTGTTTATTTTCGAAAATTTCTTTTCCATAGTGTAGTGAATAAGAACGTAGGTGAGGACCACCGATTATGTAATTAGCACAAATTACAAAGTTGCTTGATAAAATACAAAAATCATACTCAGATACTCTATTTGCAAAATGTTCATCAATTGTCTCAGGCTTCATTGTTCCTGGATTTTCACACCAATCGCTTTCTATTTCTGTTCTTCTCTTCTCGACCTTCTGCTGCCAGACATTCTAATATTCACTCACGATCTATACTACTTAAGTCGATATAAGTAGCCCACACCACAATAGTATCATGGCGTAACGTTTAGTGATTGTCTCTTTTTTGGTCTTAGACAATCTGAGTATATATATATATATATATATATATATATATATATATATATTAGAAATCGGCAAAAGTCAAAATTGTCTTCTTTAAACAAATTAATAACTTTTTTGAGACAGAAGAATATTGTAGAAAAATATATCCATAACTTTCAGCGTATAGGTAGAGTGAGTTACACAACTTATTACTCTATTAGATATGTGTACAAAATAAAAACTCATTGGTTAGAAGACTAACTAAAGTTTCAAATATACGCCATCGAAGTGATTTGAAGGCATCTGAGAGCGCACACCTCATGAGACTTTGAAGTCTTGAAAATAATTTCTAACGAAGTCATGGATAGCCATTGCTGGTGACTACCAATAATAGGGACAAAACAATTGTTCAGTGTTCTACGGTTGGCTAGTTAAAGGCAGTCCGTGATTTTCAACACTTTTAAATTGAACAGTCCCATAATAGGACGAAACGGCCGTCCGGTGCTTCTAGGTTTTCCATGGTGGTCTAGCTTCAATTGACTTATAATCTCAAGTTTATATAAACTAATATTGCTGTCTAATATTCAAATATTATTTTGAAGAGTATAAGCGTATAAAGAGCAGTTATTCATTGTATGAAAGTGATGCACTAAAAAATTGAAAATATTCGATAATTATGATTTACTGATAGTAGGACAAACTGATTAAAGATGATGAATCAGTTTTAAACAACTTAGGAATTGATAGATACATGCATCTCTGTCCAAGTTATTACACTTTACGTCAATATATCCAAGGGGAAAGATCGATGAGATGAAGATTAAGAGAGTCAATATGATATTAACATCATTAACAGTAAGAAATCTCGAACAGCTAATATTGAGAAAAGACCGAATGAATCAAAGAATGAGAAGTAAGATATAATCCTTAAACTGAACATTTAGAAAAATGATTGATTTCAATCCACGTTACTTAAGGTCGTCAACTACTATCTATGATGAATACCTAGCGAACTGTCATCAAGAAGATTGTACCTTATTTCCTTCCAACCTATGAGGTTAAACTACAAACTTTTGAAAATTTTTTTCAATGGAAAAAAGAACACAACAAAAGCCAAGGAGAAAATGTACAATTTTCCACTAGCTAATATTATTTGTAATTTTAACATTTGAATAGTGAAGTAATTAAACTTCTTTTTAATGAAAATACATTACATATACACATTACCTCTGATATACTGGCCAATCGGAAACTATCCACTTCACCATCAGAGCTAACAGGAATAAAATCCGGCGGTAATTCCAGATCGAAACAATATTCAATTTGTGGACAAACCCCGCGCTCATCTTCAAAAATGTAACTGATTTAAAGAAAATGGAGTTCAAATAAAAACAGAGAATAATTCTGTTGATTTTTTTGGGAGAATTGGAATAGTTTAATTCAGTAGTCAAGATGATATTGAAATTGATGAGTGTAGTCTAATCGCTACACCACAAAAATCGATGAAAGATTAACAAGAAAATGTCAAATAATTCAGCAAAATGTAAATTTGAGCTAAAACGAACCATATTGAACATGGAAAGTTAATAAATACTCCAAAAATATCATACAAGAATAACATCAATTAGCTCCTAAAATCGATTGTACATAATGAGAAGCAGAACCCAAGTGTTCGATAATAAATTAGCAGAAATCTTGCCACATAGATTAAATGTTTGCAAGTACTCATCTGAGGAACATATACTTATGAAAATGTGTAATCTAATGCTGTCAGTTCATGACTAAGGACACATCACACATGATGATACAGTTACAAACTACCACTGAGGCGTCAATACTCCCTACACAAACCAGGTGAAATATGACACAGAAAATAAAGTTACTGATTTTAGTCCTAATCAAACCTTCTTAGTAATCATGCATTAGTGAAATTACTACGGAGGTATTTAAAAAAATAAGTAATGATTAACAATAATTTTTCTATAACTATTTCTCTTCATTATGTGATTAACAATCTTTCAAACAAAAGTAACACAACAATGAGGTCACTACCAGTGATATCGATAAGACAAAACATCAAAAGTCAGATTAAAGAGAATCACATTCATTTTATCTACTGTACTTCATAAATTTCTATAGGTCCTGTGTACTAAATATTCAATATACTTGAATATGTAAGAACTTTCTAAAATATCCAGTGGCTTCATGAACAGAAACAGAAGTGAGCTCGAACGTATGACCGAAGTAGTCGTCCAGTTAGTCAGTAATAATGAACATAGAGCCTGTATTGTTCTACTTTGCCATACCATAGTAGAAAGACAAGATGAAAATAACAAAATAAGTAAAGTGATTAAAATAATACAGTGGCAATGGTAATAAGAAACATTAAATCTTGGGAATATGGTTCTAGAAGATAAAATGGAAAGGTATATATGAAGGAGTACCAGAATTCAAGATAAAGAGTAAATGTATTTACGTCATTGTGAACGATTCTTAGACAATACATAGCTTTGTAAGTAAATCAGTCGTTTTTAAGGAATTTTTAATAACTTCTAGAACACGTGGAGTGAAATTCCTCTGAAAAACATCATTTTATCAATGAGATTTGTTAAATTACTACATCTAATTAGTATAAGTAAATACAAAATTGTACAAAGGGAAAAAGATAAGTTCAATAAATTTAGTGATATGTTCTAATAAAATTAATTGGTCAATTTAAAAGTCAATTTAACGAAATATGGAAAAATAGTAACATTTTAACCTTCTAAATGTTATGACATAGTAGTTACAGGAGGAATCGATGTCACTTGGAGTACCGTTGCAAACCAGAGAGCATTGGACAACTGTTTCGAACTAATGTGAAACTTCACAGTGTGCACTCACGATCCCATAAAGGATTAAATTAAGTTATTGTTGGGTCTTGATAGTTAAGCATTCATTATGAGATTTGAAACTCCATGGTTTGGTCTTACATGAAGTCGTGGGTGAGAACTGGTAAGAGGCTTAATATCAAAACAAAACAGATTTTAAGTGCTCTCAGGTTTTCGGCAGTGCGCTGATGAGATCAATCTGTGATGAATACATAAAAATACTATTCCCATTTTTACAATGTTCACCAGATTTTAAACAATAAAAATTTGTGTTTAAATCCTTCTTCGGTTTATTTAGCCGGATGATATGATTAGTTTTATCATTACATCAAAAGGTATGGGGCTCGAAGTCAAGTTATACAAATGTCTCCATGTATACCGATTTTCTAATATACGCAAACTTAAGAAGATAAGCTTTGAACAATAATTTTGTTATTATGCAGTAATGATGTGAACAGAGAAACAAAGAAGCCATAACAAACAACGGAATCTATTTTAGGGACGTTATTTCACTTGATTCAAAGTTTGTAAAAATACTAACATTTAGTTTTGTCCCTAGGTTATTCTATTAACCATAAGTTTTCGTTTGATGTATGATTCAATGACATACCCTTTTATGTTCAAAAGCTGTTGTAACTTAAACGTAACCTTTGGTACTCTATTTTTATACTTTAATGCCCAGTTTGGATATGATTGTATTTTTCTAATTGGTTATGCACTGTAGTCATATTAGTCATCTATTTACTCATGTATCTTTTTACGTAAGTCTCAATCGGGAATAAATCAAGTAGTGTTTCAGTTGATTTGTCTTCTCTCTCGTGCGCGCTTGTCAATCAATCAAGTGATAGAATGATTCCCGTCTTTATTCAAGGTCGTTAGTCTCAAGTTGGACTCAAGCATTTTCTAGCCTCAAGGCTAACCCCAGTTAGCCTAACGTGTAGAGGCCTTAACCTAGTTACCCGTATATTATTAGGCAGATATCAAGGACGTAACAAGTAATGTTCAAGAAGTCTCTCTATTTGTGTAACTAGTTGAAACATAAAATCAGTAACGTAAGCAGCGTAGAACCTGCCACACTTGTGCATCGGTCCAAGCTAACACATCATATCAGTAAAGAGAGATGAAGTTTTCACAATAAATCTAAGAGTGGTAAAATTAGTAATACTAAAAGTATTGATATAAAAGATAAAGCATAAACAATTTGAACTCCCTGGGAAGGTAGGATCAAAAGTAAAAAGTGTCCCAATTAATATACTTCGGTTGGGTCAACAAGTTTGTCAAGCTTGACTTATGCATCAAAGTTGAAGCTACGATCGGGAATAACATATTTTTTGAATTATTTATTAACACCTGCAAGAAAAAATCTTTCACGGCGTAAACTATACGGTAAGAAATAAAGCGAAGATGAATGAAGATAGTTACAGATAAAATATATGTTAGTAACATCCTTACTATTCAAGGTGATCTGAAGGAACAATTCAGTCATGTTTGGGATGGATTACTCTTCCTTCAAATGCGAATTGTCGCTTCAAGATTGGTCTGAATCAACGACTGAACTAATAACAGTGAGTGAAGCAGTTGAGAGCGTCGACTGCCTCACTTATCTTGGGAGTCTCATCAACCGTGGTGGGCTTGTGTCTGACAAAATCTCGGCATAGACTCAGATAGCCCGGCTGTCGCTTGCCAACTTGCATAAGTTGTGGCGTAGGCGAGATGTTTCCCGTCGGTGTGTGTATTTATTTCTCTCATTCCCTCACAAATGCTATTTTCATAATCCGGGAAAAAATTGTGACTATGCACAAAACTCTTTCCTATTCTTTTCACATCCAAAAAGTATTATTGCTTGATTTATCAATCTCACAACAGTATCATGTGTTTCCGGATTGCTCACACTTCCGTGTAATTCTTTAATATATCGGTTTCTCCTAACTAGGTTCTTTTTAATATAGTAATGGAATAAAAGCGAAATTTAAGTACAGCCTATTACATATATATATATATATGTATTGACTGACCTTGAGACTTGATCTTCTTTGATTAATTATTAGTCAATATGATCATATCCTTAAGGTTAGAAATTTAGATCAGTAAAAATAAAATAAAAATACCAGAAAAATCGAATGACCTAGAAAGAGGAACGAATAAACAAATTCAGAATGATATTCGTATTGCGCAATGATTTAAAACGATTCAGTCGCAAGATTACCACGAAACACTACTTTTTAGCCAATTGGTAGAAAAGATGTTTTGTCAATTAGGATAATACCGTTTATTAAGTCCGATAATAATAATACCAATATTATTATCATTTATTTAAAAAATTAATGGCAACTAGAATATTTGTCAACCAATTAGGTTACTGAAACATTTTCAAAGTTTATTGATTGGAGTATTACTACTGGTCATATTCTAAGTGGATTACTTAACAAGCTAAATAAATATTGAAAACCGGAATAGAGTGAAATGTTCTTTTGTATCTGTACTATTGTAGGGAATAATCGTTGATATGAACTGAATTTAATTCTGATGGCTGGGAATTTCTAAATCAAATCATTTCTGTATCATTATAACTTATCCTGTTTTAGGAAGGATGTTATTAATTTAGTGAATCTCTACAATTGTTCATGAAATTAATAACTTTAGTATATGAAACTGAAACTGTCAGTGGTGAAATTCCTTCCAGTTATTCAAACGTATAAAAGAGAGATCTGGAAGCACTGGACGGCCGTTTCGTCCTATTATGGGACTCCTCAGCAGTGCGCATCCGCGGTCCCGCACTCGCGAGATTCGAACCCAGGACCTATCAGTCTCGCGCCGGAGCACTTAACCGATAGACCACTGAGCCGGCTCATGATTTCAACTATGAAAATACTGAAATCTCCACAAAACCCCTTCTGATGTATAAAAGAGAGTAAATATTAGTATATTAATATTATGAATTATCATATATGTATAACACAACAATATGATTTGAAATGATACAAAGACTATCATAAGCTAAGAGATAAACTAAGAGATTATGTTATAACATATTACAATCATTTAAAAATGTTCACATTATGATTGCTTTTTTAAGAAAAACACAGCACATTAGTGAACAACATTAATTATTTATATACTTAACAACAATGACCGATAAATTTTATCAGTTAGATTAACATTAAAATAGACGCAACCCCCCCCCCTCACACCCGCACATAGGCCAGGTAACTTGAAAATCGGCAAAAACCCATAAACATTTTTTTTAAAAAGAAACAGGTAAATTATGCACTATTTATCAGCTGACTAGTTCACTTTATTCATAATGACATATTACAATGGTACATATACAAAAAAATTAAGTTATCTTCAAAAGGGAAATACAAATTAAAACAAATACATAAATATATTAATAAGACGTTAATAAATTAACTGAGATTACTTTAAGTTATTACAAATTATACACATGACTTTACAAATGTGTATGTTATTTGACCTTAAAAATTGAATACCAGGGTAGATTTATACTTTAAAACTAATAAGATACTTAGAATAACAGTGATAGTAATGAGCAATAATAGTAATAGAGGTAACAGAGAAGATTAAGTAACACGAGGGTTTGAAAGCAAAAGATCTGTTTCAAGTCATCAACTAAATGATCACGAATATATGGAAAGGATTATGGTAATGAGGTGATGATGACGTAATCCACATATCTGTGATACCATTAAAGTAACTCAACGACTACTTTACGACAGATTAAGGTTATTGCTGCAGGATCACGTTTATCGTGCATGCGTGACTATCTTTAATTTTGAAAGCATCAATCATTAAAATTCTTTAAAGATATTATCATTTTATCGGTGTATATAACTTACTGCCTGAAATAATTATATCCTCTTGATAGAATTGGTGTTAGTTTGAAATAAATGTTGCTGATCTCATCAAATGTATTAAGTGAAGAGCCTGCATTATAGTTAAGTCTGACTGTATCCTTATAATTTGTATGACATGTTTCATATTTAAAGTTATTGAATTAAGTTATTGAACAAAGTATCTATCAATACTAAGTGATGACCATGACAGAGGTAGAAACAATAAGTCGATATATGATTTTTTATTAACTGTACTAACATGTGAAAATACAGTGATATATTATCTACCTACCTAACTAGTAAAATGTATACATACAGAGAATTGATGAGGATAAGGTAGATTATAGAAGACCCGTACAAGCAAGAAATCTTAAACTAAGATAAACGAATATTTAGCCACCTCTAGTATTTTATTTATTTTTTTTCAATAAGAACTTATCTCGAATTTATCTTAGGATCACCCGCTAAAACATCCGAAATCTTACTCCACTAGCTTTTAGCTTCAATAATCAGATTTTTTTAAACTCACGCTTGCCTTACTGCAAACTTTTGTCGACTGCATTCATTAATAAAAGTAGGTACATCCTCTTGTGGGCTTCCATAGAGTCGTCGACCTACTTTTTCTCTTGTTTTTTCTTCAGATTTTTCTAACATAAACAGCTCATCACATTCCTGCTCTCCTCTCAGCACATAACATCACTTCAGGCTGAACAGAAACCTACAAAAGGTTAGGCTTTACACAACGACTCGTTTTACTACTGTGTTTAGATTATATATCTATCTATCTATAAAAAATTAGGGGAACATGATATTATTCATTACACAGTGGCAGATCAATGCAACTAACTCAGTCCCATAGGAAATAAATGGTAACCCGAATAACTATGGTAATGTATCTGGCGTAACGCTGCATGATCCAGGTTTGAATGTTACAAATAACATCAGTTCCGTCAACACTACAATTACACATTGCTGATGCGGATTACAAGCTAGAATGAAACTTAGGTCTAGTCTAGTGTTTCCTGTTGACTATCTCCAACCATCTGATAACCAAAACACCTAATGTTTTTTTTAAATAATACATAAACAGTTAAGAGAACTGAAATCTTACTAATTTATTGAGTAAAAAAATATTTCCATCGATAAACTAAATAAAATATAATATTCTAATTCAAAATTAATTTTTACAATATATAAATACAACTTACCTGATTTGATTTACAAGGGTTAGTTTGCCAAGCATATGCTCTGGTACACTTGCTTCCTCTTGACATTCTTTACGAGCACATTCCATTACATCGAGACCATATGTTAAGCCTCCAGCAGCCTGAATGTAAGTTCGAACAACAACAACAACAAAAATATATTACGTTATCCTTAAATTAAGTAGATTAAATGTGGTTACTTGTAAATGAGTTGTTAACATCTAGAAAGTGAAAGTTCAGAGATTTTTAGTAAGATTTTTTGGAAAAAAAGTTATTCTTTCATATAGTTCAGTCAGTCAGCTATAACGTAGGATCAGGCACATTTATGCATCGGTCCAAGTTGCCATACCTCGTTAGCACAACAAGATGAAGTGTATTCAATAAGATTTTTTGTTTTATTACTCTCTTTATGAGTTAAAAAAATTCTGTATCTAAATCTGCTCGCAATTCATAATGGATGATAAAACCGATAAGTAGTCTTAAAAAATACTGATAATACGTAGATAGGTAGATAAATAGATGAATATATCTTTCTACAATATGTCGCCATTATAATTTAACTCATTTTAAATGGTTAAGAAAACTAGGTATTTACTTTTTAATAAAACTCTTGTATTTTGTTTGATGTGAAGAGCAATCTGGATTGTCCTAAATGAAATATTTTTTAAAAAATTTTCTAACACCATTTAAAAAGTGACCGTTGTATAGAGATGGGTCATAAAACGACTATGTAAAGCATTTCTATCGATATTTCAAAGCTGGATAACCAGAAATAGATGTAATACACTTTCGAAAAAAACAACATAATAATAATTAATCGATATGCATGCATTTCAGTGATCAGTTATAGTTCAATCGATTGTGTGAAAGACACAAGTACGAAACTTTGTTTACGACTATGAATTCGAACTCCTAGAATTGAATTACGCTTAGGCTGTTATAACTTCAGTCTATTTAATCACCGTCAAAGTGAACAAAAGTCTCGAAGATTTTATCAGAATATGTAAAAAAAAGTCGAGTTTATCATCAAATGAAACTATGTTATGTAATTAGTTAATAATTTCTTACCTAATCATACAAGGTTGTGATAAGCATCTACGTCGCACAGAAAATTACTGACTTTTTATGGAAATATTCAACAAATCTATCTTTCTGAAAAAAATTTCTAAAAATGTTTGAAAAAGTCTAAGCTCTCAAATTCATGAGTACTTTCCTTTTTGCACATACTTTCCCACCAGGTGCAAAATTTTGATTTACGATTGAATTGAGCCAGCACCTGAATTAACGATAGGGAATGAGGTAGTTGAGTGTATTGACCACATCACTTACTTTTAAAGTCTCATCAGTCATCATGGGCTGGTTGCTAACGAAATATTGGCATGGATTCAGAAAGTTGGATTGGCTTTTGCATCACCTGTGGCATAGGTGACATATCCGTCTGTCAACCAAAAACGAGATTACTGTGCAACAGTTCTCTCCGTTCTACTTTATAGATATGAAGCATGGTCATTAAAAAAATGATAGTCGTGGGTTACTAGTATTTTGTCATAGATGTCTTTGAAGTGTCATCTGTATATTTTGGGACAACTAAGCAAGCAATTCCAGATAAAAGAATATAGTACTAGATAAACATGGCAGACATGTTAGCGAGGCAGCAAAACTTCACCAACTGATGTGGTTGGGACATGTGTTACGTAGGTAGGGGTAGGTCGGAAGAAAACCAGAGACGGCAAAACAAGGACGTGACATCAGTTCATAGAGTCGAAGATAATTGGATTGAGCCATGTTTTCAAGTATAGACCATCTGGTCGAGTTGTACGTGATTATCGTAACCAGTGGTTAGAAAAGTGGAATGGAAATCGTTTGTAACCGCACGGATGTATCCATTCTTTGTCTTCCTCGAGATCCTAAGGTTATGAATTCTTCATAGCTTTGTTTATTTCACTAATTTATATTTTCTTGGATCGTATCGTTGGTGCCTAATCTTTCCTACTACCATTAATACTGTTAATACCTCTACTACTCTATGAATTGCCTTAATAATTTCATATCGCTGTGCTAATGATGTATGACAATTTGAACCAATGTATATATTTACCAGGTTCTACGTTGTGTTTGACTGACTGCAAAAGGAAGTAAGTGGAGTAGAATTTGCACTTCGGACATGTTGATCAAGCACAAATTGTAAAACCAGTAACCCACTGCCCAACTGATTTATAAAAATATAGAGACGGGTGACATCTTATGACTATCACCATTTATTAAACTTCTTAGTAAGACGTCATGTTTTACACAAAACCGTATTTCTTATTACGAAGGAACTAATATTTAGTTGAATGTGCATAAACTTTCTTTCTGACGTATGACAATTTAAACCAATGTATACGTGTAACACGTTCTACGTTGTATTTGGCTGAATGTAGATAGTTTTGAATTAGTTCAATTATTAATAATTTATACTATTCTCTATTTTCGGGTATTAGCTTAATGACGAGTTGTTAGACAAAAAGGTTTATTTTTTGTAAAGGATTTTGTTTTCCTATTGGTGATGACAAGAACTGTAACTGGTCAGTCACAAATGATGTATATGCATGTTAGTGGATTGCCTCTGTACTGCCACATAGTCGATTAGTTTTAACAAAATTGGGTTGTGGCTGGCATTGGAATCAAGGTATGTTTCCCTCTATTTGGGACTTGACAACTGGATATGTACCTGCATCCCGGCATTAATGTTTATACTACGGTTCAAACCCAGTAACTTTCTACTTTCAACTTCAAGTTGCTATTGATATAATATAAGTTATATAATATACCCTTGTGGGCTAGAGTAATTTTAGATTAGTTTTCATGAGAATCGTACACCATCCAGACTTTCACGTGACAACCCAGACAGTAAAGCTCAAACTCACTTCACAGGAGAACCAGACACCACAAAGGCTTCAACGCTACAATCTGGATAGTACAGCTCAATCATGTGGTGCAAACACAGGTACCCAGCACTCTGGTGGACCATTCGCACTATTTACATACACATATACATCATATGTATGACTGTTCTGATCATTGATCACGTAAATCAATTATGCACAGCACGAACAGACCAAAGTTGACCTATTCCGCCTACATGACATTCCAACTCATTAATGTTAGCAATGATGATATGACATACAACGTCCCAATGACAATCGCCCTTGGAAAGACTGAAAAGCGACCACCAGTATGAATGAAATCGGTTAACCAGCAAACCAAATATGCGTATGAACAGTCAGCAAAACCTTCCAAAGTAATGCCGAACCATCCAGAATATCAATTGAGAACCTCTAATCTCATAAGAGACCTTCCGCTCTACATAGCAATATAGCTTATACTACATACAACACATATACAGGATAGTAAGCAAAATAACCCAACCTGAAGTGTTAGGGCTTAAAGAACGCTTAAAACCCATTTTCTTGTGTCGGAATACTATTATAAGACCACCAACATCATTTTCATCGCGTTTGCGAAATTTTCATTTTCTTGACTTTTCAGACCCTGAATTAAGGGTAGTATCCAAGGGGTTATATACTGAACTAGTAAATTTAAATAAACTGAAACATACGTCCTGGATTCCAGCGCCAGACAATAACGAATGTTTACTAAAAACATGTGTTTATAATCTAGAGCATTAAGACCTATACACATCGTGAAAATGAACAACTTATTCAAATGAATACTATGATTATTGATTTGACACCAATTGCTAAACATATACAATATATTTGAAGGCTTTGTAAAATTATTAATTGTATCTAATAAAAAAAACATGCTTGTTGGTTGATTTGAGTAGAGAATAACCTTGTTTAGATGTTTCTGTTATCGACTTATAAAATCTAGCGCAACAGAATATTTCACACAGTATATTACGGTGGAAAATAAAACGGAAGGAAAATTATGAAGTATACATGAAAAAGCATACAATCCATGTATATTTATTTATTGTTCAACCAGTTATTGAAATACTTGATAATAGTTAGTCAGTAATTACTGTTGAGACGAGTGGTTAAAGAAATCGCATTATTTTACTCAATATAGTTAAACAAGGTAGTCGTATTAATTATACCTGAGTGTCTTGACGTTTGTGATTATATATATATATATATGATGTATTTACTGTATGATTACAAATACTGAGTTGATAAGTACAGGTTTAAGTGCTAACTATTAGTTGCAAGAGATAGCCAATGCTTAGAAAGTGACCTACCTGTTTTATTTAAGATGATTCATTTGAAAGTATACTAAATACGAAGTATCAAAAAATATTTGTTTATTTAACTTTAAAAAACTGTGTCTGTAGGTCTTCTAGGGTTACTGTCTGTCACAAGCCCACGCAAGGGTGGAGGGTTGGGCATGGAGTCGAGAACCCCATCCCGTAGAAAATAACCTTGCTAAAAAACGCTGCTCAGAATAAACAACTTGAACCATTTAAACTCTGTCCTCAGAGTTGATGGATCTACATTCAGAAGAATTATGACAACTCATTGTGAAAGCCGAGATTCTTCGGAAGTCACGAGGCCGATACTCCTTCCAACTACCAGAGCAATAATTTTCATAGGTACATGAAATGTTCAGATAATGTATGAGACCGGGAGAACAGATCAAATAGCTGTGGAAATGAGGAGATAAAACTTGATGGTGCTTGGTAACTGTGAGATCCATCGGACTCAAACTAGACATAAAGGGATACACTAGGGAGAAATGTTACTGTACTCTGGTCACGAAGAAGAAAATGCTCCACATACACAGGGAGTTGCTCTGATGCTGTCAAAACAAGCACAAAAAGCACTTATAGGGTGGGAATCTCATGGACCCAGAATCACCAAAGCATCCTTCAATTCAAAGGAGGGAATCACAATGAATGTTATCCAATGTTATGTATCCACCAATGATAGCAAAGACGATAATAAAGATCAGTTCTATGAGAGGCTGCAATCAATCATAGTGAAGTGCCCAAGAAACGACCTCACCATCCTGATGGGAGATCAAAACTCTTAAGTCGGAGTGGAAAACACAGGATATGAAAATATAATCGAACAACATGGACTGGGAGAGGGAAATGAAATTAGGAAGAGATTTTTAAATATATGTGCATTCAACAAACTGGTTATAGGCGGCACAATATTCCCACACAAACGTATACACAAAACTACATGGATCTTACCGGATCACACCACAGAAAACCAGATAGATCATATTTGTATCAATAAAAAATTCAGAAGGACAATGGAAGATGTAAGAACCAGGAGAGGAGCTGACATAGCTTCAGACCACCACTTGATTGTAGCCAAGATGAAACTGAAGCTGAAGAAACACTGGAAATCTAAGGGGACAGCAGTACAAAGGTTCGATACAGCTTTCTTAAGAGATACTAACAAACTCAACGAATTCAAGATAATTCTCAGCAACAGGTTCCAAACCTTACAGGATCTACTGAAAGAAAAAAACTACAATGGAGGACAACTGGAAAGGGATCAAAGAAGCATTAACTCTAAAGCGTCGGGAGGTGCTGGGCCACAACAAACATCGTCATAAGAAATCGATCTCTATCAAAACACTGGACAAGATCCAATAAACGAAGGACAAGAAGACAGCAATTAGCAACAGTCGAACACGAGCAGAGAAGGTCAAGGCACAAGCCGAATACACAGAATCAAACAAACAAGTGAAGAGGAACATTAAAGCTGACAAGCAGAAATATGTTGAAGATCTAGCAGCGACAGCGGATAAAGCCGCAAGAAGGAAACATGAAACAACTATATGACACAACGAAAAAACTGGCAGGGAAATATAGTAAATCAGAGAGACCAGTCAAGGACAAAGAAGACAAGACAATCACTGAAATTCAAGAACAGAGGAACAAATGAGTGGAACAATTTGAGGAACTCTTGAATAGGCCAGCTCCATTGAATCCACCGGATATCGAAGCAGCATGCACAGATTTTCCTATAGATGTCACTCCACCAACGATCGAAGAAATCAGGATGTCCATCAGACAAATCAAGCGTGAGGAAGCAGTAGGACCTGATAAAATATCAGCTAAAGCATTAAAGTCAGACATTGAGGTAACTGCAAACATGTTTCACCTATAGTTCAAGAAGATTTGGGAGGAGGAACAAGTGCCACCGACACACTGTAGAGAAGGAAACCTCATCAAGATACCAAAGAAAGATTTGAGAAAAGGTGAGAACTATAGAGGCATCACACTACTGTCGGTACCAGGGAAAGTTTTCAACACAGTGTCGCTGAACCGGATGAAAGACTCAGTAGACACCCAACTTCGAGATCAACAAACCGGATCATGTAAGGATCGGCCATGCACAGACCAAATCGCAACAATACAAATCATCGTAGAACAATCAATTGAATGGGACTCGTCACTGTACGTCAATTTCCTTGATTATGAGAAGGCATTTAACAGTTTGGATAGAAGAACCTTATGGAACCTTCCTCGAAACTATGATGTGGCTGAGAAAATCTTCAACATCATATGGAATTCATATGATGGACTAGACTGCAAAATGGTGCACGGAGGACAACTGACAGATGCATTCCATAAGAGGACTGGAGTGAGACAAGATTGCTTACTCTCCTCCTTCCTCTTTCTTCCGGTGGTTGACTGCATTATGAAGATCTCAACATCTGACGGGAAGCACAGAATACAATGGACAGCTTGCATGCAAATAGATTATCTGGACTTCGCAGATGACCTATTTCTTCTATCCCGTTAACACAAACATATACAAATGAAGAGAACTAGTGTAGCAGCAGCCTCTGAATCAGTAGACCTCAAACATACACAAGGAAAAAAGCAAGGTCCTCAAATATGACATGGAGACCACCAACCTAATCACACTTGATGGAAAAACTCTGGAAGATGTGGAAACATTCACGTACCCACTCAGAATCATCGATGAACAAGGAGTATCGGATACAGACGTAAATGAATGGATTAGCAAAGCAAGGACAGCATTCCTAGAGTTGTAAAACATACGGAACTAAAAGAAACTGTCAACCAATATCAAAGTGAGAATCTTCAATACGAACGTCAAGACAGTTCTACTGTTCGGAGCCGAAACTTCCAGAACTACCACAATCATCATCACAATAGTACAAGTATTCATAAACAGTTGTCTACTCCAGATACTGAATGTCTGTTGACCACATACCATCAGCAGCAACCTACTGTGAGAGAGGGCAAATCAGCTTCCAGGTGAGGAGGAAATTAGGAAAAGACGTCGGAAATGGATGAGACATAAATTGTGAAAACCACCAAACTGCATCACGAGGCAAGCCTTAAGTTGTAATCCTGAAAGGAAACGGAAAAGAGGAAGGCCAAAGAACACAGTACGTCGGGAATTGAAAGCAGACATGAAAAGGATGAGTAGCAACTGGGAACAACTGGAAAGGATTGTCCAGGACAGAGTTGGATGAAGAATGCTGGCGGGCGGCCTATGTTCATTCATGGGGGGTAACAGGAGTAAGTAAGTAAAGAACTTTAAAACCAGGCTCCACACTAAAAAAATTTGAAGCGATTGAAATAATTTTTAGCTTGGTTACCAGGTACAAATTAGTGTACTTAACTCCGAGCCACATTTTAAGTGTGATGATTAGGGATACTATCAGATCGTTCTAACCAATGTAGGTGAAATGGGTTTCTAATCCGAGAATCAGTAGCGGCAAAATGTTGGAAACCTAAACTACTGAGGCACAGCTCGATAACAGAATGATGTGATGCCATGAGCCAACAGTTACGTAATCAGTTTAAAATATTATCCTAGTGATAAAACTGGGCTGTAGAGAGATTACAATATAATTCTGGAACCAACTTTCAGTTGAAAAAAAATATTTTTAAAAAATATATATATATATATATTCAATTACCATATTATCGAGCATTCCAGGAGATGTAGGTTTGTTTATTGATCGTAAACCGAGCCACATAAAAACATTGTCCGGATCAATTTGAGCGAGTGAATTAGAATCATTGGAATTATGTGAGCTGCCATTAACGATTCGATCAGACTTTTTAGAGTAGTTGTATCGATTTAAGGAGAAACCATTTACATGTACACCATATCGTGTAATACCCAGAAGACTCGATGCTGAACGTTCAATTCTTAATAATACTTCTTCACGGTCATGAATGTAAACGCCATAGTCCTATTTTGAAACCAATAAATCAATAACCGTTTACATACTTTTAATAATAACAACAAAATATTTATGGATATGTAGGCGAAAATCAGGAAGGTACTATTTTGAACAAGTATTCAAATGATTTGCCGCAATATAAGCTTACTAAACTGATACTAGTTAACTACCTTATCGATTAAACTGCTGAGACTAATTACCTAAAGTTAGCCTATTAGCGTAATTCCATACAATTGCCTATTAATTATCAGAAGGGGTTTTGTGGAGATTTAGTACTTTTCATAGTAGAAAGCATGAGTCAATTGTCTATTAATCAAATATCTAGACAGTAATGCACCTGACCATGGTGCTTAACTCTACATTTACAAGCTGTGGGAGCTTCATTCGTTACTTCAAATTTAAGTAATAATGTTTAGATAAAATCATTTAGTTCATGTAAAGCTGGATCCTAGTTGTTTAAGCAGCTTTTATTTAATGCGTCAGAGATTCGACACTTATTTTATCTGTTATAAATGGATCAACCAAATACATTTTTGAACTTTCCATGTAACGAGGCTTTGATCCAGTTTTGAAGTATGAAGTTAGTTGAGTAGCAATTAAATGATTGTCAGTAAGTATCATTATATTATAGCACAGCTATAAACTATGCAGAACAGCAATTTTGTTAAAAGTAAAAACATAAGTCAAAGGTCCTTTTCAAAGCATTTTTCTAGAAAGACAAGTAATTGAGAGATGAAACACAATACCTAATAAGTGAAACTTTGATTTATGATAGAACAGATATATATATAGGTATATAGGAAAATTACTCAAAATCAATAGCTTACATGGATCATCTAATGTTCTGCATTAATAACGTACAGAAAGACTATATGGTTTGTAGTGACTAAATTTCGATTTAATTAATATCGACATAACAACTACGGGAAGTGATTATGAATTCAAATAGTGATGTGATTACAAATTTATTTATTTCTTACGGAACTGTATCCTAAAGATTCAGGCATAAAGTAATTCATAGTGTATAAAAAGTAGAAAGAACGAGAAAGTGTATATCATATAAAACTTCAGTGAAAGAAACCACAAACCCGATGGTTTAGCATCACTACATATCAGTGATAACTAACCAATAAGTGGTGAACCACACAGTTAGGTAATCAATCGACATACCTTATATAGGTCTGGTAATTAAAATAAAATGGAATCACCATAGGAAATCTCAGGTCATACTAAGAACAGACTAAAGAAGTGGACAGGTTACAAAAAGTCTTTACCGAAGACTATAATTGTTCCGAAATATTTTTTCAATCTTTCTGAAGTGTCTCAGGCCTATAAAATTAAAAAAGACCAACAAGGGCATCTGGAACAAATAACTTACCTCGTTTCTCCACCCTTTTAGAGCCTTGAAAGGACTTGTGGCTCGCAAGTCTTGCATTACTTCTGCCACTGCATTGCTACGGTCGTTCGCATTTATTATGGCCTGGTGCACTGTAATACAATGATCACCGTGTTGCGGATGAGAAGTCTTCACAAAAACATTCGCATATTTCAATAGCCAATCCAAAAACATTGGGTGAATGAACCCGACAAAGTAGCCATCGAGCAGAAACTTGTAGCATTTATCTCGGGATGATCCTTGAAGAATATATAATGCAAACAAACAATATATGGGCAGAATGAAATGAACAGAAACTTGGTGACCAGAATTATGCTTAATAATAAACTCAATCAAAGTATCCAATAAGACCTTTAAAAAGATATTTAATTATTTTATTTCAAACTAGGGGGAGGACACATAACTTTCTGGGGAAAATTTTGCGAAAATACTACCTTATGTCCTAAAATATTATTTAAAATACCATAGTCGGCTCATCTTTGAAATCGTAACTTTTTCTTTATTTAAATCAGTTGTAATTATTACACGAGTGTGAAACGAATACCGAAGACTACGTTTTCCAGATGATCTATATTTTAACTGAAATTAATGGGAGTAAATAGAATATGTTCAACTAGTTAATGCCATTGTACTCACATTAAACCTAGGACTTGGTTCAACGTTAAATTCTCATAAATGACTAGCATAAATTACACTGAAGGTTAAGGAGTACAATATAAGGATTATCACAAATTAAATTCACCTAATGAATCATCTCTCTGATAACAACTTTATCATAACACAGTTAAGTAATTTAAACAAACGACTATTAATTAAAACACTGAAGGAACTACAAGACTGGGCATTACAAAATAACTCAGTTTTGAACCCTAACAAAACAACAGAGACCAAAATGTTTACCTCAACAAAAAGTTACACTAACTATCCAGATATACTCCTTTATGAAATTTTAGATAAGACATGACAGCAGTGAAACTAGAAGTACTGTTAAGTCTGGTTACTTACCAGTCAGTTTTTAAATAGTATCATTCATCAAACCATAGACATAGTAATCAGTAACAGTGTTTCACGAGAGTAGAACCCTATAAAGCCATAGAAAACCTAAGGAAACAGAAATCTCAAACCTTAGGTCAAGAATTCAGTATGATATGAGTAGTTAAAGTTACAAAACGAAATTTAAGTGTATATCACAGAAATACCATGACAATCCCTATAATTAATATACCTAATCCATGGAAAGTGCTCCACAAGTTATTTGAATTAAAACACGAGTTGCACCCCTGAGAGAAAACGTGAAAACCTATCAATTGACCTACACAACAAAAGTCATCACAAGTAATTTACATCTTGGGGGATTTATCTGTTTTAAAATTGCACTTTAATAGCTAGTGATAAGAGAGAGAATGGAATACAGAAAAAAGACGAAAAGTCAAAACATTTCAAGGATGATGACACGTAAAAGTCAGTAGGACTAATTTCGAAATATGTGATTTGTCGTAGTCAATCACTGACTTCTTTTATTCCAATAATTTCAGCTATTTACCAGTTCATGTTTACCCGTAGCCAAAGCTAATAACCGAAGAACGTAGTTCGACACATTTGAAGCTTCATTCTACCTCAGATCTAATTAGAGCAACATATTTCAACCATGTCATTTATAAAGATCGGGAAGATCATCAGTCAGATTGCGATGCCTACAATCCTGACACGAACTTTCACATAATACTAATAATTATATCGCTGAAATTCAAACACTAATAATCTGGATAACTAAGGTTTTAATTTGTAGAAGCATAAATAGTTGGTTTCAGTGATACACCGTTCACTATTAAATGAACAGCTGGGTACCGTGTCCATATGGAATCAAAGTAAATCGATGAATTCCAGCTACAAACTTCGCATATGAATTGAGACCTTTGTAATAATCCATACAGTTATTTGTACTGCTGAGTAGAGGATATACTCAACGCAAATATCAGAAGTACAAAAGTTTGTTTCTTCAGGAGACGTAACTAGAAGTCCCCTCACTATGTTACCCGGACTACTAGACATGGAAAAGAATAGACAGACTGAACAACTTGAAAATTGTTACAAGATCGAATTACCAATATTACTTTCAGAGAAAACTGGATAAAGGGTAACAATTCAATAAAAGCAGCAGCCACAAAAGGTGTTGAAAAACAGTAGAATAAGACGGTAAATGAAGCAAAATAACAAGATATGAACTAATCATGAGGTAAACGAAATACAAACCACAGCTACCAAATTTAGTCATGAAATTATCTTTTTAGTCTCTACTCACTCACTTTTTTAAAACTGAACAACAGTATTGAGTAAAGTACTTGTTGAATACTTACGCGTGACAATCACCACAATATCTGAAGACTAATCGCTCTAGGCTACTTGTCTACTTACCAACAAGTCAAACTGTATCATTAATCTCGTAATTTACAAACTGCCTGTCCTAAATATGTAGCACATGTGAAACCTGGTCTGCCGCCGACATAAGATCTTACGATGCTTTTTCGTTCCAATACACATATGGTGTATTTTGTAGAGCGGTATCAGAATAAGTTCATACAAAGCCTATTACTGCTGCTTGGCAAAATACCTCAAAGCTTGTTATTGTGATAGACCGAGATTGTCTTATATGTCTGATTTATTAACCAATCACTAGAGAATAAAGGTGAATAGGACTAGCTGAATAGAATTAACTTCTGGTAAGAACTGCCGAATAACAGAAAAGCTAACAGCTGATCAAATGCACGCCAGTTACCTCAAAACAAGATAAATCCCTACAGATTATGGTTCATTTCATTAGGGACTACACTGCAGAACAATCACATTTAGTTTAGCTGCAATATATTCAACCACGTCAACTTTGAGTTAAGAAATTAATGAGACTAAGAATACGTATCGCTTGTTCTACACGGTACTTAACAGCCCCACACAACTCGCTTAGACCATATAGAAAGGCTTTAAAAAACGTATACCAGCTAGTCATTATTTGTTCCTTGCCAAATCTTTTTTCAGCACTGGACGAAACAAAACAGAAAGTACAGTTTAATGAATGTATTATTTGTTCACAACGGACCAGTTTATTCAATCAAATGACCAATAAACTGTGTTTTGAAAGGATAGCTATCATAAAATAAACATAAGGATATGTTGTGTAAATAACAGCGACCATGGCTATATAGTTACAGCTGCATGCCATATGGTACGCTACACACGAATGTTTGATGGGGCTCAAATAAGTGATAAATCGTTTCTGTTGTACGTAATAATTAGAAATAAATTAGGGACGTAAGTATTTAGTTCGACACTGAACTCACCAGGAAGTAAAAAATTATTGCACTTGTTCAGGACTAAGTTGCGCAAACTGAAGAAAGGCGTCACAGCCATTCACGTACAGAAGCTCTGAACACACTACCCAAGGACCAAACACCCGTTAACTTTCTCTGTATTGATCTTTATGATGGAAAATAGAAATGCGCAATACAATGGGTAGAAAACACGACTAATCAGTAAATATTTCAACTGCGAGTCATTGTTTGATGGCTGAACCAAAACCTTGAGCATTAGGTTATTTTAAGAAATGACCTTACTTCTGTAGTTATAAAGACGGAAAAAACTGAAATTTTTCCTATACCCAATATCTTTTTGAAGAGCTGGTGTAAACCGGACGATATTTTTGTTCTCCCTTCTGTTTTTGTTTCTGTGTGGTTCCAGATCTTTGGTGTCGTCAAAGAGGGAGTCGTACAACCACTCGACTGTACTGGTTCTGGTCCGCTTCGTTGTTATTTTTAGGTTTGTGTGTCTATAAACCTGAGTGAATTCACTTAGCACGAGACAATAGGGTTTCTGGAACCAACAGCAATCACATTTCCAGGAATGGGGTTGGTCAGTTGCAGCATGAAAAATAATGGAAGAATTCGAATGCGCAAGAGTAAAGAGGAGACGAAAGGGCAGAAGTAAGTGGATTAATAATTTTATTGGTTATTTCCATAATTTTAACGGACAGAAGTATGTGAATAACTGGTAAATACAGCCGATAAGTGAGATGGGTCGAAATAGTCTCATACTACGGGCTAATAATAATAGCGAATAAGTTGTAAGACATGCTATAGGTACAACTAGTTCAAGTTGTAAATGATAATACTTGGCTGCTCAAACTTTCCCTGAATCTGTCCACCAAAGGAGTTGCACCTACTTTGGTTGGGTGTACCAAAAATATCGTTACTATGTGTTTATACCGAAAGTGGATGAGATTTAGAACCAGATACAGATCCTGTTAGTCATTGGGAAAGAAGCTTATTCACGGATTGTGAATATTTTTTGTGTTTCCTCACGTTTCCAGTCTTTAAATGTATAACAATGGGAGCATATCAATTTGAAATCATCATTAGGTAATTTTAAGATAGTGACTAGGTTTTATTGTCTTTCCTCGTGACGATGATAAGAAATTTAGTATAGTTGGTCCATAGTGATGTCAACGTTTAGAGATTCCAAGGTTCCACTCAGTTTCTGTTTTTTAAAGTTTTAGTGACGGTGGACTAGCATTCACCCCCATTCAAATGATCGTCCGTGCTGAATTATTATTATTATTAATGGCTTTATTCAATATTATAGTCTGGCACAATATAGAATTCTCAGCACGAGTTATTTCAACAAGTTTTTTACCAAAAAAAACAAAAAAACAAAAAAAACCGAGAAAAACAAACAAAAAAACAGAAAAGGAATGAAAAAGGTTTAAGAAAAACTGAGTTTGTACAAATTATCAAATTTGAAACATGCTGAAGAAGACAGGTTATTTACTAGGTCAACTCTAACAACCTGTTCGTCACAAAGTAAACTTGCTAAGTAAGGTATTACAGAACTTTTATAGACTTGCTTGCGTGTATGGATTTTAATGTATTTACGTCTCGTTCTACCAGAAGATATACAAGGAGAAAGATATGAATGAAGCGGATGGTTAGTATCTGATAAGATAACACCTGCCAAGAGTTTGCAAGACTTAAGATGTCTATCCACAAGCATATTAATAATGACTTCAAAAGACTCACCACATACCTTGCAAACCGCCTTCAGCACCCTACGCAAAACAGCAAAGTCTTTTCTCAAAAGCCCAGGAAGGAATAATGGAGAACAATATAGAATAATAGGTAATATGCAGGAATTTACAAATTGTAAGAGTAAATGGCGAGTAATCCCAAAAGCATGCAGCTTCTTTATGTAGTATGTCAAACGGTAAACTTTTTTCGATAAGAGTAAAACATGAGAAGACCAAGAAAGATCAGAGGAAAAAATGTCATCAAGATATTTGACCTTCGGCACTGTGTATATTAAGGAGTCTCCAATGGCACAAGCATTATGTGATCCCAAAATAGAGTGTAGGTTCTGTCCATGTCTCAAGCTAAAATTAACAGCTTGACATTTAGATGGATTGAGTAAGAGACCATTACCAACAGACCACCTTTCAATACGAGATAAAAACTCATTCATTTCTATGGGATGTAAGGAGGTAGAAATCGGCATACATACAGTGAGGTCGTCCGCATATTTTACAAAAGTGTTTTCTGTGGAAGATGGCAGATCATGCAGAAAAAAGGAGAAGAGCAAAGGTGAAAGAACAGCTCCTTGTGGCACACCTACATTAGACAGTAGAGATGTTGAACACTTTCCTTCAAATACAGTGTACTGTTCTCTTCCAGAAAGGTAGGATCTTATCCAATTGATTATCCAGCTGTCAGTGTCGACGCTGATCAGCTTGTTAAGTAAGAGGTGTCTTGGAATAGAATCAAAAGCAGAAGTAAAGTCCAGGAAAGCGCATCTAACATACTTCTTACCCTTTTCCAACTCGATCACTATATTGTGATGCAGAACAGCAACGGCATCTATGTGCTTCTTTTGCATTTGTAAGCAAACTGATATGGATCACAGTGCTCTTTTATTGCAGGTTGAAGTGGTTGTATCAGTAATTTTTCCATTATTTTGAGGAAAGGTGAAGTTATTGCAGTGGGTCTAAGTTTCACATTTTTATCACCAGAAGCTTTCTTTGGTATAGGGATTATCTTTATCTTTCTCCACATTTTCGGTAAGACATTAGTTGAGAAGGATCTGTTAAAGATATTCGTTAATGGATAACATAAAACATCAGCACATTTTTTAAAAAGGAGGTTTGGGATATCATCAGGTCCTAAACATTGGGATGAATTAAGTGACTGTAGACATTTTCGGACATCATTTTCAGTGAAACTGGAAACACAATTATTCTTCAGACCCTTGGATATAGGGAGCATTATGTCAGATGACTGACGAATAAAGGACTTATTTAAGTCACAAACATTTAGCTGGTTATCGCTTCTAGTCTTCCTGTTCTCTGTAATTTCTTTAAAGAGTTTCCACATACTTGGAGAGCTTTTACAAGATAGGAGTTTTTGAGTAAACACAGAGTTGAGACGTCTAATCTCTTGGTTTATTTGACCATTTAACTTACGAACTTCAGTAGTATTTTTCTCCTTGTACATCCTTTCTTTTACCCTCCGTAGTCGTTTTAGTTGTGGAGATGTAAGTCGATCAAAACTTAAGAAGAAGGTTTCGGTAGGACAGCAAATATCAAAACAGAACTTAAGATAACAGATGATAACATCAGTTGTGTTTTCTATTGAGTCATCTGTAAATAATTCCCAGTTGGTCGTACGAAACATGTTTTTCAGATTTTGTAAATTTTCTTCTGAGTAATTCCTATATATTACTTTTTTGGTATGGTGTATGTATATACTCTTTCCATGTTTACCATATATTTTAGGTAGGACACGAATTATACAGTGATCCGAACTAGACAATGGAGCACGTTTGCGAGTCACAAATGTACCCACATCATTAATGAAAACCAAGTCTAGATGAGCATTCAAACGAGTAGGAAAATCTACTACATTTAGGCGACCTAGTGATGTAAGGAAGCTACAGTCACATGAATTGAAATCACCACATACAATTGAAAGTGAATCACTGAAGGCAGTAACGGCGAATTCAGTAAATTTATCAGCGAAGACAGATCGCGCAGATGATGTGCAGTCTGGAGTCATGTAGATATTGGTAACATAAATATATTTGTATTTATTCAGGTGTTTTGGACGGCACCTTAAAGTTAGACAGTCAATAAAGTCATTTGAAAACTTGAAACAGGCAAAAGTAGATCGACACCAGTTAACGTTCACAAAAGTAGCTACTCCGCCACCACAGGTCTTTTTATTGTTTGATCGATCCTGACGATAGATATTAAAATCACGTAATGATACTAAGCAATCATCCTGTAAGTCAGTCAACCAAGATTCTTGAGTGGTGATGACACCACAATTACGATACATGTTTTGACTTGGCAGAAATTGGAGATAGTCCACCTTGTTAATTAGTGATCGACAGTTAGAGTTATGAAGCTCGGGAATCGACATTTGATTAGTTTTTATTCTCTTTAAAGCATATTGCCAACCACCACGATGTCTCTTATTGTACTTGTTTGTGATTTTTGCAGCGAAAGGACGTAAGCTTTTCATAAACGCGCCTGTATAGGTTATGAGATCAATAGACATAATGATAGGTTAAAACAAATTAAAAAACCCCAGATAACTTGTTGAAATATTTAGATGGCAGAAACAGGTAGCCCCGGTATTCAAGCAGGCCGCCTACCCTGGTAGTTTATCTACTGGATGTTGAATGGTTGGTTAGAAGCGGATGGGTTCTAGGAACGTTGGTACGTGATGATTATTGAGACTTTGCGACCTGACATTGTGGAAGCCGCACTTCTTCGAGCCTCTTTCGTCTTCATAATAAATATTTTATTACGTCGACAAGGTTACAGTTGTTATTCAAATGTTCTTCAGTAGAAGCAAACCCTAGTAGCCACGATAAATAGGGACACAATGTATACTGATGCGGCTTCAGTGTAGGACCGTATAGATTAGACAGTCAAACAATGGTGATTAAATTGTTTTAAATTGTCATCACTAATCTAGTAACGTAAATAATTTCAACAATAACTATCACACTTTTCAAATCAGGAAAGCTTTCCAGATGGTTAATTGTTCTGTCGTAGAGAGATTAGCGAATTAAATCCGAGGTTTATTAAACTTTTGAGGTACCGTTTTTCAAAATCTTTAGTTACTGCCATGGTCTCTTGCACTTTGGATTTGTTTTTCTTAATTGATTATGTCTTCCAATCACGTGTGCTTGGGCAAATTAGAAGAAACCACCAGAATGGTATGTGTTTTCCTCGTCTCAGTCCTTTGATAAATGTTGTACCGTTAATCGTTTGCTCAAATATATGATTTCGTGCAAAGAATCATCGTTCCTGTCACTTATCACCATAGTCTTTCTGTAGCGAGTAATGCAAACAATATCACTAGGCTGTTGATATCTAAGTACCTAAGTACTCTGTCCATTACCAAAGAGTCTTAAGATTTCTGATATTGGCTTCTTAGTAGTATACAGTAGATCTTCGTTCTTAGCCCGCTTATTGAAACGAAGGTAAGGAGAAAGTGGCAAATTGTAGTTAATTTCTGAGCAGCCTACCTAGTGTTCCTTCATGTTCTTGTTAAAGGTAATCCTTTCTAATCAAGTTCAAGTTTGTTTAAAGTATTCAGCCGTGTACACGGTTCATTGATTTACGCAACTACTTTTCCTAACTTGATTAGTGCTTTCGAGTTTGAGGACTTGTTTTATGTTCTGACAGTGATCTTGAAGGTTTGTAGTGAAATCAACTTCTCGTCTGTTGTAAAAGAGGGTCATGAGGCTCACGATTGCATTTTAATTCTTCTGGTTTCCGCTTTATTTTGAGCTTTAGATCCATCGGGTTTTATTCTCGCTACTCAGGGTAAAGATAGATTAGGTTTGACACTCAGATCAATAAGATTGGAAAACCTGGTCTGAAACACTGAGTAGAAAAAACTGCAGCGTCAGTAAACTGCTTCTGAGCCTTGACCAGATTATCCGTCTAGTAATTAGTGTTAGAAGTCAGGGTGGTCGGTTTGGAGTGATTACCCAGAGAAATACTTGTGGTGCATGTGGCAGGTCACTAGCCTCTTGTAAATAACCTCTCTACGGATTGTTATCTGCAAAAAATTTTAAAATATTTCATCAGCTTTCCAAGAGTAGTGTGTAATCGAGGTGACCTGGTACCACGTTAGAGCGGGACAGGCCAGTGCGCAATTAAACTATTATCACTACTCATAAGCCTTCGATTATTGTGTCGTTGAAATTCGACTAATGAAGGAAGCAGATAAACTTGCTAATGTCCGTTTCCCTGTAAGTGGATACGGTCCATTCGTGGTTGGTTTAAAGGCTCTTAGACTGGTGTAAACATCAGTGACAAGAATATCAGCTCTTGCCAGCAGAAAAATTTAAGACACTAGTTTTGGAATGGGCACGGTTCTAATCATTTCGATTACAACTACAAACTGCTGGAAATACCTTAAACAAGTTAAACGACAGCAACTCAAAAAGCTATGTGATGAACTCCAAAGTACGTTGAGTAAATAAATCTTCAAATAGGTCGTAAATATTTGCTTCCTAGGGAACAAACGGTGGCCCTGTCAACTGAGGGTACTTCATAATTAATATTTCAGTCATTTCACTCAGAAAATAGGTAATCGATGTTTTTAACAGCAACTCACGCCCCTGTCAGTAACCCCCAAGATTATTCGAGTCAACCTATCGAACAGTGATGATCAGAAACTGCGGTCTCTCAATAATGCAGCTTCTGTAATCCAGTGATAAAATAAAACAGGATCACAATAGGGAATAAGGAACGTCACTGCGAGAAAGAGACCAAGGACAAAAGTTACAGGCAAAATGAATGTCCCTGATCCCATCTAGGTCGAAATGAATTTAAAGAACAAAGACAGCACAAAACTTGACAGTTTCTAATAAATAGGGCTTTATATCTTTATATCCCAATGAGTAGAATTATTGTATTGCTTACGTTTCATGACTTTGTTTAGGCCACTTCAGATTAAATAAATAGCCTGAATTAAGTCAATACCAGTTTAAATAGTGCAAAGGAAACAATGTATCATACTTTTATTACGAACAAAGTCATATTAGGCCTGAGTGTGTTAATGCAAATTAATTTTGGTCAATGTGAAACTGTGTGGCCTGACAATGCATTAGTGTGTGTCAGGTTGTGGGTATGAAAAATGTAAGCATTTGTGACATGAAGTAGTGGGTTGAGACCATGTGTTCGTGTGCGTAAATATATTAAAACGTGAAACCAGATGTGGTTGTCTGGAAAAACATTCCTGGTTGGATGAATATTCAGACCTTTCCTATTCAAGGCAGAGGGATTTAGCATAGTGTGAAATGCTTCGGCTATATGCCTCATCTTGTAGCTAGAAAATCGTTTCTTAAATATTTTGATATTTTTTGTATCAACTTGGTGATTGTTGGGAATATTATGTACTGCTGTTACTGATTTATCTTGTAAATTTTCCAATTCTACAGGATTATGGATAGGTTTTTTTGTGTAACTTGAGTATTTCTCTGTACGAGTTGGGATCTCGCGGGAAGACTCTTCAATATATAGCACATCACAATCGACACAGTCTAATCTGTAGACAGAATTTTTTGGTAGAAGTGAACGGGATCTTACCTTAATTCTAACTAAAGCATTTCTCCAAATGTCATTTGTCTTATAGAAAGTTTTATTTTTCTATATATTTAACATCCGTTGTAATTCTTCTGTCGTATCCTGGCGGCAATGTTAAAACTACGGCACCAACCCAGGAAATATCATTAGGATTGCTATTTACAGAATAACATAAATAAAACAATATATTTGTAACGTCCCAATGAGTAGAAAATAAGATTTTCTGCACATTGAGCCACGAACGTTCTAGTGGTTTAATAATCAGAGATCTGATAATAATGTTATTGGTTAGACAACATTTACTGAATATTCGATGATTGCACCAGTTACATTCTCACGCGGATAATTTCATCTTATTATTATTAAGTTTACAGGTACCAATACTAAGGTTGGACTTGATAGCCCCAAGTAAATTGAGCATTAGGCGGATAGTTAGTAATAAATAAATAATATTCATACCTATTTTGATTTTGATTGTCCTAAAAACGTTCTGCATTGTTTTTCTTGTACTAGTTAAACTTGCGTTAACTTAATTTAGGTTATTTACTCTGAAGTGGCTAGGATGAAGTCACAAAACGTCAGCAATACAATATTTCTACTCATTGAGGTATAAAAAACATATTTATTATTACCAGCACAAAGCTGCTAAACTTACGTCTAAGAAACATTCAATGTATCAGTAACTGACAATCCAATAGTTGTTTAGGTAGCATAAGATTTCACTACTTGCTTTCATCCTCATGTCCTCCTCAGTCGAATGGCTCGGCAAACACCGTTGTTCAGCCTATGTTAGAAAATGGAACGGCCATAAAAATATGTCGGTAATTTCGTACTAGAATGTGTTGATGCAGAGCATTCAATGATTCTAGATATTCCGGCTAAACTGTTTAAATCATATACCTTCTAAACTTATCTAGTGAATAAAACTTTATCAGAAGTACATCTCAAACAAGAACGGGACTCCTGACTATATGTAGGTATGATAATTCAAACAGTCAAATGTCAGGTAATGAAATGCCTGGTTTCGAAGAACATCCACTTCATAACAGACATACTTTTTGGCGCTTCTTTCTGAAGGTAGTAACTTCTTTTCACGTGGTTATACTTTTTCTTATTATTAGTGTTTCCTTCTAATTTAACAACATTTATTAATGAAAAAATACTTCATTTATGATAGGGTTCTATGAATTTGACACCTCATCCTGTGACTCAACGTAGTACATTAAGCTCACTATATCACACGCTGTCCACCTCTCCTTGTTCACTAACGTTAATATATTAGCTACTAGCAAATATTGATCTGACTCTACCATAAAACTTTACACATCTAGTAAGTAAAGATATAACAGTTGCTGCTCACCCAATACAAAATTTATATTTACATTACTTCTAATAATGTCCAGGTCAACTAAAAAACACATAATCTCTCCTGATGCTCATAGCACGTGCAAAAGATCTAAATCCACCACTCACGCGAATAATGTGAAGCTTTCTAAACACACTGATCAGTCTGCATCATACTCTGATCTTCCTACAGCTACACTAGACGTGCACCATGTACTTGGACATGACCTGTCACTACCTTGCATCTCGCTTGTAGATATAAATAAGAGTAATCACATACCGCCTACCCCGACATCATTTGACAGCCCACACATCACACGTTGTGAGCGGTATTTAGACAGTGCGGTTGACCCCATACACACAATAAATCCACAATCGGTCATCCTGTGTAATGGCCAACAGAGTGCACATAAGCCCACCTACAGTAGCCAGCCTAATAATGTAGATCTCGACTACTCACCCAAACATATACCTTATCCCCCAACTAAGTACGCACAAGATGACCACCCGGTAGACAGTTGCAACAAATGTCTATGCAACCAAATAGACCATAATAATGTTGATATAAACTCTAATAATCTCACCAGTGATAGTTCTAAAAGTAGTCAAATAAAATCTAGCCTCACCCAAACTATTCAAAACCTATTACCGTATAAATACCTAATCAGTGTTCCGGAAAATCCTGATCTCGAAATTATAAAAAACACTGAAAAAATAATTGACCACATATCAGCTGAAGTGCTGAAAAGACTTCAGTGTATGCACAATGTCATTGCGTATAATATACCTGATAGTACGAATCTGAAGCTTGCTAAAAATACTCTACTACAAGAATGTGGACTGTCGCAATCTTGGTGTGTAGCAAGAAGATTACGTAAAACACAGACTAAAGCCTCTTGTCCCATTCTATTTCAGTTTGGTAGTATCATAGAAGCCAATCACCTCCTTAAAAGCCAGTCTTTACTGAGGCGCGTTCCAACCTTTAAGAAAGTTAGAATCACCCATGACAAGACTGCCATCCAACGTCGAAACTCCAATGAAGTGCAAAACAATCAACCCAGCCTACGTGGTAGCGGCAGTTACAACGTTGGCCATATCGCTATCCCTAAAACACCATACCCCACCCCTCCCAAAAACGGAGGCACGCCGCATACTGCTACTAGTCCTAAGAACAAGACTAAACACCAGGCAGCTGTAACCATTCACCCTAAACCCAAACACTCAACTACAACAAAATGCCCACCCACCTATGCATCTACAGTTTCAAAGCACTCTTCTTGTGTCTCCAATGAAAAGCCAAAACCCAAGCCTCACATCAATCGCTCTAATAGCTATAACCGCCCAAACACTGTAATGCGAAATAATACTAAATTCTCTCTAAACACCCATAAGTACTCCAGATCTCTCAATACACAACATGCACCTACTCATAGTAGTCGAATGCATTACAACAAGCATAATGAACTGGCAGTACCCCCATATCCTAACGTGAGGTTACGCCCGACAAAAACCACACTTACACATGATGCCAATAAGCCATATAGCTTGAAACATGCAGGTTACAGGAATCAGCACAGCCCACACAACAGGAACACCATCCCCGGCAACAATGTCAGACAATCATGCAATAATTATTTGAAACATACAACTCCCCTAACTACCCGTAATAGGAGTAGAACACCCCACTGCACACAAGACAATCATAATGTTGGCCTGCTTGGGGACCCACCTATCGATTCTAAATACTACCAGAACCAAACCGCCCTTTATAACTCTCTGATCTCCCCTAATTTGGCACACACACCACCTCATCCTTTTTTATCTCTCTCCCCCTCAACAGTATTGCTATGGGGTCTCCAAATGTTGAGGGCGACAATTCCACTATTCTGAGACCACCTTCTATATACTCCGACCTGATGGGGAGTGACACATCTTTCTCACCGTCGATAACTGTCTCTAGTCTTAAAAGCTCCTTGACGGAACATGATCACCCCCCGAATACACCGCCTATCCATTTAACTCACCCGATTCTACCCAACACTCGTGAACATACTTCTTTCGCCAAACTAACCTCCGACCACCTTTCTCCCGTTAACTATGCTGGTATTAAACTAAACAAACAAGAACGTAGAGCCAATACTCCCACTTTTTCCTCTTCTCATAGCAAAAGCGACAAACCACAGGGGTTTACAGCACACCATTTTATTAGACAAACACTCATCCTTCCTGATACTAATGTTAATCAATGCCCGATCTATTCAGAATAAGATGACTCAACTACGCGCCCTATTACTTTTACACAACCCCTCACTTGTTTTGATAACGAAAAGTTGGTTGTCCTTCGATATCACAGACACATACCTCCAAATAGACACGTATGAGCTCTTCCGCTGTGACCGAGTCACCAAGAAGGGTGGCGGTTGTCTCATATATGCATCAAAAAACATGAGGGCGGAAATCCTTAATGATCATATCCTCAGTAAAGTGCCAGATTCGATATGGCTTACTGTACACACCCTTGAATGTAAAATACTAATCGGATGTATATATCGAGCTCCGAATACCCCCAGTCTGACTGACACCATTATAAGTGAGTCATTTGCTAAGGCCGCCTCACTTGACTTCGCCTACAAAATTGTCTGTGGTGATTTCAACCTTCCAACCATCAACTGGAAGACACATTCTGGCCCACCGTGCTACGAAGGAATACTAAGGTCCTTAGACATACACGGTTGGCAGCAACATGTTAACCTGCCTGCCCGAAATCACAACATTCTTGACTTGATATTCTGTCACAATGTCACACCAACATCAATGGCGGTTGGCGAGAAGTTCCATAACAGCGATCATAAAATAGTCTTCTGCACCCTTCCGATTCTTGCCAAGCGCAAAAAATTAAAGACATTAAATACGTGTTTCCAATATAGAGACTGATACGTCTGTAGGTTGAACGCTATATTCAGATCCTAAGCTGTTCTGATAACCCCAGGCTAGAACTACACCAGGGAGAAGACTCGAGTATGAGAGAAAACACTTTACTACAAGGTTCATTCATGTACAGAAAATACAGGGATTTTATAGTAATTAAGAGACCTTGAGTTTACATAGTAGCAGTGTGTTAATCAGCCAATCAGGATCTCGTTATTTTAGTAACATAACTTCACACAACTTCTAATTAATCGCTGATTGGTTGGGGCTCTTTATGAGCCTCTGGAGGCTCTGTTAGAGTTCTCTGGAAGCCGACTTAACACCTGTGGACCATCCTCACAGAGACTGTGCAAACGCCGACTGGAGTAACTTTCGGTTTCTTATGAAGCACTCTGACTGGAACACTTTCTTTACCAGTGATAACCTTTTAGAAACACTGGAAATATTCAATACTACCACTAAATATGCACTAGACACTACCATCCCTCCTAAAATTGCTTTCAAAACAATTGCTCCCTACATCAACCAAAAGGCTAAGTCTAAGCTACGAAAACTAAGAGAGACGTACCTTATATCAAAAGACTTTAGTGCCCTGCACCAGGTATACTCTGTACTTGAAGGAGTGCAAAGTCATCACAAAAAAAGAGAGGGAAGAACGTACTGCGCTCACAGCTGCATCCAAAGTCCAAAACTTATGTCGGCTCCTTGCAAAACGCATGAGAAAGAACGAAGATCACAACATTCACTCTTTACTGCACGATGGTGTGACGTGCTATGACCAAACCGTCATATGCAAATTGCTAAGTGAATGGTTTTCCCAAAACAGGAATACATCTAATGCCCCAGATGTTAACATAAAATGCATAAGCAAAAGCTATATTAGCACCATAAACTTTGACATTAGGAGTATACATACCGCCATCAAAACCCTTAAGCCGAATGCGAGCTCTGCTGCCGATGATATACCATCAATTCTCTATAAATTGTCGGGGCGGGATATACATACGTTATTGTTCAAAATATACACACTATCTTTAGAGGCGGGTACATATCCTGAAGCCTGGAAGGTAACGTATGTTCTTCCAAAACACAAATCAGGACCGAAAAACCTGGTCGGAAACTACAGACCTATAAATATCACCCCAGTTATTTCGCACATAATGGAAAAAGTGATACAAAGTCAACTATCAGATCACCTACTTAAGGAAGATCTAATAGACCCATCACAACATGGTTTCATTAGAACAATATCATGTAGTACATGTCTGATAGACTTCTTTAACGAGGTTACTCGCATACGTGACCAGAAAAAGCTAGTGATTATACTTTATTTCGATATAAAGAAAGCCTTTGATAAAGTACCCCATAATCTTCTAATCACCAGACTCCAGTCAGTTGGAATTATAAACCCCCTATTGCAATGGATTAAGTCTTTCCTCACAAACAGATACCAAATAACGAAGATTAACTCTACAACATCTACACCTCGACCAATAACAAGTGGTGTTGTGCAGGGTAGTGTCTTGGGTCCGTTGCTCTTTATAATTTGTATCAACAATATATGCAAGTGCTTTACCACAGGTAAGACCTACCTCTACGCTGATGACTTAAAAGTCATCTATAAAACTGACATTGGTGATGTGCGTAGTACTATGCAAACGATCCAACATGAACTCAACAAAGTAGACGACTGGTGCAAACGCTGGGGGCTAGAGCTCAACACAGAGAAATGCGGTTGGCTATGTATTGGAAACACGTCACTTAAACTAAAACTAGCACTTAACAAAAACCCACTGCCCAGACTGACATCAGTAACTGACTTTGGGGTACATTACTCAGACAGTCTTAACTTCTCAGAACATATCTCAACTAAAGCATCTCAAATGCGGAGATTGCTTGGCTTCATCCTTCGTAATTTCTTTCAAAACGAAACTAAAATCATCCTGTATAAAACCTGCGTAAGACCCATCGTCGAGTACTGCTCGTTCTTATTTTCCAACCTACGCCTATCTGATATACTTAAGGTGGAAGGAATACAGCGAGACTTCACTCGCAAAATACTTAAGAACGACCAACTCACTGACTACAAATCCAGATGCCACATCTTAGGACTAGAACCCCTCTGGAAAAGAAGGCTTAGGTCTAACTTAATTCTTTATTTCAAACTCCTTAAAAACCTTACTTATTCCACATGTAATATAGCTCTCTACCAAGACTCACATGGATACAACCTTCGAGACAAAGTATCCACTGTCAAAATTGAAAAACACAGATCAAAAACTCGGGAAAACTTCTTTCTTATTTAGTACGCATTGATATGGAACAGTCTGGCTTCTGAAATACGCATGGCAGACAAATTACATACGTTTGCAAGACTCATTGATCAAGCCCTCACCTGCATAGATCTGGCGCAAACGAACACATCCACGTCCCACACAGACATCATAGGCTCTCTACATATATAGACTGAATCGCCTTATTTACCTACCTTGTAGTTGTATTAGATACTTTCCCCTCCCTAATTCTTTTAAATTGAAGTAGACAGGTAACTCACTGGATCTATCAATACTCGGTCGCTAAACGACGTTTACAAATACCCTAAAATGTCAGAAGAAACGCACAATCGACTGCATACTGCTAGTGGTCGTACATCCACAGAACCTGTCACCCATCAACCGGTTAGCATAGAACAAAACAACCTCAGCGCGAATTTAGTGTGAGTTACTTCTTGTCTATTTATCAGCTTTTTACTCATCTGTACACTATGTTACCTTGCCACCAATATTATTTCACCACTCGTTATCTTACCTTATCTGTAACTAATATAAATCTCCACTTTTCCGCCTACTATGGTAAACAAATATCCTACACTATACCCTTCCTAAGGCCTATACTCTGATTCGTAATCTACACTTTACTATATAGTCAATAAAAACATTGCATCGAAGCCTTACCCACAGTCCATAATTTGTCACTGTCTGATAAGCTTTTAAAAGGGTACTTATAGAAATAGTGTTTTCCAACAGGATGTGAAACACAGAGCATTGTGTGAGGTATGATATGTATCCAAAAAATAAGCGTAAATGAGCCTAACATCACAAAAGGAGGGAGGGTGGAGTTACTGACCAGCAAGCACTGGTGGTGAGAGCGATGATTTCAATCCACCCGTGTTTGTGGTGCAGAACATTTCGTTTGTATCAGGCTCTTTATGGATGAGAACAAGTCAATCAATCTGTGGTATTGAGGTTGTACTCCTACACTCACCATTCAGACTCATGTTTCTAATTTTTGTGCTGGATTAACTATTCGGCGAGACTAAAGAACATGGACGACCTTTGAACGAATCTTAAATGACCTTGAGAAATATTAGCCAATCAGAAGACAGTTAGTGTACAGTAAAAATTTATTATACAAAACCAAAGAATTATAGTGGATATGTTCTTTTACATGAGTTAAAAACTTATCAAGGTTGGATATAGGTTCGGAAGTTCTAAAATCATATTGCATGCGGTACATGAATTCATCCATATGGCTCCATAGCAGTCTGCCTCGGGAGCCATGATAGGGTCTCAAAAACTCTTTTAGTCTTGACCACATAGCTTCTATATTGTTAGTGTGCACCCCAGTAGTAGGGTCAACGAAATGGCGCTTATGTATAACGACTTCATGCACATATCCCAGTCTACCTAGACATCTGTACGCTCTCCAATCATCTGTATAAACAGTAGTGCCCGGCAGCACATATTGCTGTATAATCGGTATGATTGTTGGTGCCTGCCGGTTCCTGACTCTTTGGAAATGTCCCTTTTGTAATGATCTATCATATATTCCAAGGACCTGTGAGGTATATTTATGGAAGAGGTACTTACCCAATCTTCTTTAATACAACGGCCACGGTTGTATTTGCGTTTCCTTACAACCGTTTCGTCTATTTCAACAATGTTCCCCACTCCTCCATACAATTGCTGTACGCTTGTCAGTTTTGTTGCACAAATATCTCGGCAAAACTCATACCATTGAACTGCCGAAACTTCGCTTACATCGGCAAAGGTGGCAGCTAGTGTTACCGGTGCTTTTGTTATCCAATTCTCAACAAGGAGCATAATTTGTCCCAACCTTAATTTTGACCGAGCAAAAAAGTCCCTGTTCGAGCTGATTTCTTCTTCCAACATGAAGGACATCGAAAGATATTATCATCACGATAGTCTGCACACCGTACAATGGTCATTTGACTACCGCAGTCACAAGTATAGGAGCTTCTTAATAATCCCTTTTCTTGTAGTCGCTCAATTATCACGTCTTCTCGAAAATCCGCTGTAAAGCGATCGTATGTAAGCATCATGTTCCGAAATTACCGCCGTGACCTTGAAAACCCGCGAAAGCTTCTGATTGGCTCGTCCATGTTCTTTAGTCTCGCCAACTATTCTACTAAGACAACCTTTAACATTCTAACTCGGACTTTTACATGAAAACTGTGTGGCAGGCATCGGATGATGAAAAAAAAACAGACTGTAAAAGATATGGTTGCTATTTTACTCAACACTCTACTCTCTATATGCACTCTCTGTCCTTCCTCATTCCAACCTTGACTTCCCTCCTTCACTGTAACCTACTCCACCTTGATAAATATCACAACTCATTGTTCTTTATTACTGCATTCTCTCCTCTGGGGCCCCTTATCACAGTCCACTCTTGCAACATGAGCTAGTATCAATTTAATCTAATGATTTATCATACCTCCATCTGTTCCACTAACAAATGTTAAGCATTGGTTATCGTTCATATCCAAATGCCTTGCTGCTCCTCGGTTTCTTTTTCTTTTTTTTTCTCTTCAGAATCTTGCTCTGAGGGTGAAGCTATGTAACTTCTGACATCTGGAACAAGCTCGACGAACGCGCTTTCTCAAGGTCATAGTTCGAACCAGGCGCTCCACAAGACTACTTTATAACAACTACAAACTTAAAAAGCTGCATTACATAAATACTTAGCACGACCGAAACCCTAATACACTTTTTGTCGAGATTGGATCTGGTATGTGACGTGGACGCCATGCTCCTTTGGAAACTATTCTTATGAAAACACATTATATCTGAACGAATGAACTGCAATCAACTTTTGTAGATTATAATTACTAAACAACCTTGCTTGGGATGCATACTATGAACCAGTATATGTTGTAACTTGTGGATCATGCCTGTAAAAATGGCGTGTACCTGCTATTGCAGAAATATATATATTATTAATATTATTATTTAGATCAGGTGAGAATTGGTGAAGAGGGCCTTTTTTATAATAGTATACTGTCTTCTCAAACCCCTGTAAAACAGTGTTTAACAAATTTTAAGAGAGGTGACTGATTCACACAATTTCAATTGACAGCACTATTAATTATAAATTAAGCAGCGAGTTTCCAAATTAATGTTTTCGACTGATGCTTTCCGTAAACTTTACAACACAATTGTCGACAAGTATGAGGATGACAGTGAAAGGTGTTAACAACTTTTGAAACTGCTTGAGGCTCTTTACGATCCTGGTTTTCACGCATGGTTTCATGAGCCCTCTGCATGTTGTGAAGGATTAGCAAGTGGACCGTATCTTCATGTAGATCATCAAAAAGCAAACCAAAAATGTGCTTCTGAACTATTGGGTTCTTATAGGTTGGTTAATCAGGTTACTAAGTAACTGATGATCTTGATATCTGTTCTACAGCTTGAACGGCTATAATTGCAACCGGCGACCGAACATAAAATCTCCTCAAACCTTCTGAGATGTTTTTTCAGGATGGTATGTTACGGTAGGAAATCGAGAATTAAACTGACTACAAACTCTTATTACATCATAACTTTGCTTTTTGGATGTATCTATCTTACTCAAACCCTGAACTTGGTTGTTCATAATTTTGTCCTGAACATTTCCGTCTTGTACTTGGGTAATTTCTGTCTGGAGACTTAAAGTTTGACAATTTTTCGCAAAAATTGTTACGATTACGAACAGACCAGCACATTTCAGCTGATTACTGTCAACTTACGAGTGGGTTTTAGTATTTGAATAGGAGTTAGTTTTTCTGGGACGGACTAGGGTAGATTTGGGATATAAAATGGTGTCCTGTCAAGATATAGGTTAGGTTGAAATAAAGTTTCTAATTTTATCACTCTTATTTTGTCCTTCATGTAAAATGACTTAGCTGAAATTCCGCATATTTCGGAATTAGAACTTATGTTAAATATACTGAGGTCCTTATTATGTCTTGAAATGGATGGTACAAACGAACTTAGGCTTACGACATCAAGTATTATCCATAAGCCATTGCTGACGATTGTGACATGAAAAGCTCAGTAACCAAAGTGTAACTGGATTCTATAACAACATTTGTCAACGGCGAACAGGTAACCACATGGTTTATAAACGAGACAGCACTTATGTACCCATAAGATGTTTGTGAATAATAATAATAATAATAAATCGGAATTTCAGTAAATGTTTTGGTAGCATGAATCTAGTCTCCTTCGCTAGGTAAAGTGCTCGGTCACACTGAAAACACAGTTAGGTAGCCGACAAACAAAACCAGAATAAGTGGTGCTGAAAGACTGTTTTAATACAGCTGACCCACCAGTGAGATCTACAGGGGTTAGTGCTTATAAACCAGGAACACTTCACTTAGACTCATGTAGAATTTTATGATGAAGTTATTATAGGGTATGCTTTCGCTCCAGGGCTAGTTAAAGTGAAACACAATAGAGAGCAATTAAAATTGTCCATATAAAATCTCCGAAAGTACATCGGCCGCATGTCTGCCAGATTCACATGGTGACTGAAAATTAGAGATACGTTTTGATCCCAGATTATAACACAAGGCATTTAGCTTCATTATAACCCCCTTAGGTGTGAGAGTTCAACTTCTGGATGTAAAATGGAAAACTATTCAAGGCTTCTGATGAGATGTGGTATGCAAGTGGCACTAGAACAATGAAAGTGAAGCGACATTGAGAAAACATACTCGGAGTAATTATTTTTAATGGGATAAGTTAAGGTATCAAATCATCAACAAGCTAGAGTTGGACAAACTTGTTTATTTTTGAAAAACTGAAGGATTTAAGTTTTTTGGGTGGTTAGTATTAGAGAACGAGGAAAAATGGATTGTTCAATATGGCTCAAGTTATTGTGGATGGAACAGTGTAAGCTTTCACATAACCAGCTCCCATTCCCAGTGAAAATGTTTCACTAAGGCCTCCAGTTATCGACCTAGGCATGTATTTTGAGCGGGAGTAATGTTAGTACTCATAAACTACAATGAAATGCTGTTCTGAGTGTCGAAGAATATATTAATGTGCCTCCCGAGAACTCCAGAGTAGCTTCTTGAGTCCGTTTACTGGATAGTGATATTTAAGGTTTAACTATTCTTAAAGAGTAGAAGATGTACAAGTCCAGTTCACTGTGTCATAACTTTAGTTTCCAAAGATCTTCCTCAAGGCTTGTATGGATACTTTGTTTACCTAGGTCTTTCAGATGATATTCTGGAGCTTTTGAATTGTGTAGTTTGGGCCAAACGCGATGACAAATTAACCAGGTTTCATGTATACTTTGCAACGTGTCTCAGGTATAATAGTTGTATCTTAAAATGTTGAAAGCAAGTCCATTTCAGCATGCCCTACTTCCAAGGCGAGTCAAATCCTCCTTTTGTGTTTGCTGGTCATCCTGATTCCAAACGTTTCTCCAAAACCTAACACCAGTTAAAAGTAATATGTCGCCTCAGAAAGAGCATTATCCAACTTTGGATAAATGAATTAAATGGATGAACTTTTCATGAGAATTAAAGTAAACAGTGAAGATAGTTATGAAGCGTTTAGAGGTTGATCATCTGGAGATACAAATCCAGTGGTGACATGAACAGTGGCTGGTAGGAAATGTCACAAAAAGATGGTGTACTATAGGAAATGAACTTTTATTCCCTTTTAGTAGTGGAAGATTAGAATATAAAGTAGGAGCAGCAAATAATCTCCCGAAACAAATAGCTTACAAATCATTAAACATTGATGCCGACCATGTTAGTCTTACTCATTGACATGTAGTTGGAAACACTACGTCAAGCATCACTACCAGATCACAGTACGACCAGGTGCTAGATAATTTTTCCGCCATAAACGGCCAATATTTTAGCCTGAAGTTGCGCCACATCTGTGTACGATCAATTACTTTTTTCCACTCAACAATCGTAAAGGTTTTCTCTGTTTGTTTGTAGGTATTCTGTTCGGTATTAAGTTGCTTGTTCAGACTGATTCTTTAGCGCTAACGAAAATCACACAATTCTGGTAAGGCTTGTATTCACTATTCCAAGTTAGCTTTTCAAACTTGTCTGTATTAAAAATATGTAGCAGTTAAATCTTCTACATTACCCGGACTTTAGTTTTAAAATGTGAACTGAAAAAAGGACTGTTCCAATCTGTAGGACGAAGACCATTGTCTTTAATCAGACTCCACTATGTTTACTCTCTACTGATGAAGCTTCCTAACTGCAACACATAATCAGAGTCTTCAATAACTTATTCTATCGCTTCTTGAATTTTTTTTGCTCCAGAGAGACCACTGTTGTTATCAGTATCAGATAAAGATCTTTAAATCTTTTTAGATTTAAGTTGACCTGATTCTGAACCTTTACTCTCTGGTTTGTAAGACTGTACAGCAGCGAAGCGAACATGTTTTGGTTTTTCCAACCTAACTAATGGTCTTATACATGTTATCATTTAGTTCGTATCTAGCCGTTCAAATTAAGACCCTCCAATGTGAAGTTTTCTGATCCGAAATATAAGGATTTTTCTGTTAAACTGGTGTTTATTCAATGGAATCTTGACCCCGATCCGACAACAGGTGTAAGATCCATTTTGAAGGTTTCGCATGTGAAAATCCCTCCATGTATACATTTGCAACTTTTTCTTAATGGTTTCTTTATTTGTACATATTGTTAATCTTTTTGATGCCGTTTGAGGTTGTAATGTTTCATTTCATAATGGTTTTCTCAATCATACTGTTACTTTCACCGGGTTTCTATGTTTCTTCTTGAACTGTATCTATGTTGTTTTAACCGATATTTTATCCTGGCGGCTGCCATATTGATTGTTCCCTCTTAGTTTGTGCTGCTTGACTTGAGTGGGATCGTGCATTTTGGTTGTAAATTGGAGCACTTTCCCAGAATTTGAAACACTGTGTTATAACGAATCTCATTAGTTGAATTTTTTCTCGATCTATCCAGAAAAGATAGAATAACGCTTACTTTTTGGATCGTTCGGTAATTTTCTTATATTTCTTATCAATTTGCTATTTATTGTAATTTAGATTGATTATTGTAAGATCAATTATTGGTTGAATAACTGAGTGGTAATATTTGTTTAGGTAAAATTGTACATTTGTATATATGATGAATTTTGGAACCGTTGTTACCCAATCACTTTGTTCGGATTTCGATTGGGTCGCGCGTAAATACATTTATTCCACGGACAGTTATTCTTCACCCAAACGTAGTTTGGATTTTATAACAGGAAATCGAGAGAGTTACTGTTTGCACTTCAGGAATTTTGCTTATGATCTGCAGTACTTTGAGCAACAAATGTTGTAAACATATGCTTCATGAACAAAATACCAACCCCATAAAAGGAGCACGATTAAATATCGGTCATGTTCCGTTTTATTGGATTTATAGTAGACTCCTACTTATTCATTTCGAGGAACTACAAGGTTTTCACATACTTATCTCCATACTTTAACTCTGATAGTTGCACCTCGCGTTCTACTCCAAAAAATGTCAATCTGGTGGCTGTGGCGGGTTTTTGTTCAGATCATGGAACAGAAGGGCTAAAGCACGAGATTAGGGTTTCACACACACAGCTATGACTGTCTGTATTGGATAATAGAAGATGTAATGTCTGAGAAAAATAAGGGAGTGAATAAACACATGTATTATAATGTTTTGGCATTGACACAGCGTTTTTGGCCAACTCTTAACCACCTAAATTAAGCTATTGCAATACTTCCGTTATCCAGTGATATATTGATGGAGTTACTTATTGCACAATGTCTTGCTGACATATGCCAGATTACTTTTAGATTATGAGGTTCACAAGAATCGGTTACTGTTTTAAATCTTAAATGGGTATCCTGGGGTCTGTTTAAAATGAGTAGGTGCTAGAATGTGAATGGTCCTTCTGATTTGGACTATTCCTTAATTGTTGCATCTCTATGAGAGGTGACATAGTTATGAATCTCAAAAGAGGAGGCATGATATTATGCTTCAGAGATCAATTTCCTATACAGTCGGGTCATATGTCACAGGAGAACTGGAGATACCTGACTGCGTAAATACTGTAATATTGAATACTATTCATTTCATTGTGTTTTGCAAATACTGGTTTTACTGAATTTCGGAGCTTGCTTGTTTATATCTTCGACTTCAGACATTTTGGTTTCACCTTGTCTTTGGCTCAGCGTTTGGAATTTTCTACACCGGAAACCTAAAAGTTGAAGATTTGTTTTGTTATTGTAATAATTACTATTAGGAAGATATTCGCGTCGACTATATGTAATCTGCAAATAAATTTTGGTACATAAATTGGAGTTTGGTTCTACTGTTATTTCTGACCATAAGTTACAAATAGATTGATCTACTGTGCTTCAATAACGGAAGAGAGCAAAGACTCGAATCTAAAATCATATATGTGCTCGGAGTAAGGCTGGTCGTTGTCTCCTTGGAGATTTCAAAGCTATACATATCAGTTAGATAGAGCTTACAATTTCAGATCAATGAAGTGGCAGAAGCCTGCTACCAACCATTATTCAGTGCAAGCTAGTACAATGTATCGAAAAGCCGACACATACCGGCTTGGAAAACGAACCATCAATTCTGGACCTCGTCTTTACACACCACCATGATGTTGTCACTGACATTCAGTACCTGTCCTCACTAGCGAAATGTAATCACGTTGCACCATACTGCTTTTTGAAAATGCCACTTACAATGTGAAGGTCCTACTTTAGGTTTCTAACAAAATATACGGTATGAATCTGTCTAATCGCGTCCCAATCTTTGAAGGAAGGTGACGTTCTGAAGATCGGAAACTGCGCTATCTCGAAGGATTGACCAGTCAATGTAGATAGTCCAGTCAAAGACGTACATCTCATGGGCGACTCTTAATCTATCACATTTCGTTCTGTGGATCGATAAGGAAGCTGGAAGGCAGCTGAGGCGTAGGAAACACTTTTGGGTTTTGTTCTTGTTAATATGCCACGGATCACTTAGGTGTGAATACTGGAAAATCCGGAATCTATGTAAGTAAACCGTAGCTAGACGCCCACCAATTACGAAAAATGGTTGATAAAGGATAGCCGTGCTTGCCAAAAACGATTGTTTTCGTAGAACAAAACGTGGTGGTGGAATTCCTTCACAGTGGTTGCATGAAAGTTGAGATACACTAGCTGAATCAGATTTGGCCAAACCTCAGAGTTTATCAAGCTAGTTCAGAAGGTTCTATTCTATTGATATCGTTAACAACACTTTTCATAATCACAACAATACGGCGCTGGCTATCGAACCAGTACATATGACTGAGGAGGCTGCTCTTCAATCAATCAGTCAAGTGTGACCTAGTAAAACACCAGGTCTTGATAGGTTACGTCCACGGTTGTTGTTATCTCTTGCAGACACTATTTCAAGGACACTAACGATGTTCAACATGTAGCTTTCCGAAATCCCACTTCCTAAGGATTGGAAGGATGCTATAGTTAGTTCTGTATCAAAGTGTGGGGAGAGATAAGTCATGTCTAACCACTGACCTGCCAGTTCAACCACTATAGTAGTTAAGTTATTTGAAAAAAATGATTCGGGTAGGTAACTAAGTCACACAGAACCATACAATCTATTAAATCTTGAGGAAGATAGGATCCATACTCAAAATAACGGTTTGTCTATCGACTTCAGCAAAACGTCATAAGCTCTTGCGCTTCGTAATAACAAGTGCCATACAGTAGTGAATAAGAAACTTTCTCTGAGGCTGAACACAGAGGGTGAAGGCTAATTAGATAATATCTTGATGGAAGCCGATAAAATGTGTTTTACCCCAAGGGACAATCTTGGGTCTTCCCCTTTTCTTCTTTACATTGTAAGATCGTCAACGTTGATGATCTATGTTGAAGTGATTGGGGGCCTACTAGGGTTAGACGAGAATGGTGACGAACCAACTAACGCTGAAGTCACACCTCGCGACCGGCCCTTACGTGGTTTGAACCATCGACGCATCAAAGGATCATGGACGCTATGGAGACTGTGCAACACAAAGGACGTTATTACAAGAATATATTAGTTAAGGTACAACCACTAAAGTACAGAAGTGAAAGAACACCCATTGCCGCGTGGGCTAGTCCATGGCATACGATTTGATGCGCGTTGACTATCCTTGACCTTGACAGGGATCGATGATCTGTTCGATATTCAGTGACATTTCACCGACCCTACAATACTCCCCCACCAGATTCAACGGCCGTTTGAATCGATACCAAACATGTTGGGAGTAGTCGCGCGCCGGAGGTTGCCAGACGATTAATATGAACCCTCCGGGTATTGCCGAGCTGTAAGAGAAATGGAAAGGAGGCTGCAGAAACTGATCGGGAAACTACGAGTAATAACAAGTAACAAGGATGTTGGTTGAATGTTAAGCGAACAACCATAGAAATAATAGAAAAAGAAACATGACATTTTAGAGTTTTATCAAGTAGCGTTGAAAAAGATAGCTCTGACAAGTGGTTGAGTTCCTTAGATGAGAAAAGGTAAGCTTGCCGCAAGAGTAGTTATGTCACAGTGATAGTACGATAAGTGTATTATCAATCGATGCCGATGTTTGTACTGCCCTCGGTACAAAGTAGAAAGTCAGTAAGTGACGTTGACAACTGTTCGTAAGCGTCCATTTCTAGTTATATCTATATTTAACAGACTAACTGTAAGTACAGAAGTATAACCGTGAAGATAAGTCGTGGTTTCCTTGTGCGAAGCTTCTGATCAACTTGCAGTCAGTTTGGAAAACTGATAACTGCTGTGAAAATCAATAAGGGTCGAAGAAATACAGATCGAGAGCGAAGGTGGCACGATGAAATCTCTAAAAGATGATAAACGGTGAGTGCTGCATTTTTGTTCGATGAGTGAGCCGAAAAAATGTCGAAAAGAACATAAGAAACCAAGAGTATCACTCTGGACTCATGTCAATGATATCGGTGAAAAATGCTGTCAGTGTTGGGGTCGAGACGACAATATCGTTGTCATTTTGCAGGAGATGCGCTCGACTGCGTAAACCGATGATTCGCGTGAATGAGTGTCGTCAAACCACCAATTGAACTGGACAGGCTTTAGATCGTCGAGTAGTTGAACAGCTGATTAATGTGCCGAAATCATTTATTAGATAACAGCCACGCGGAAACAAAACTTCATAGGATACAAAAAAAATATGACGTCGAATTTGAATAACTACAATAGTCCGGATGTGTTGTAATGTCACATCGAAGTAACATCATTTCGTATACTGACAATTACACTGAACGTTCGTTTGGGCATTGTTTATGTAGCAATTGGATGTGCAGTAGCAAACATATACGAAGACTATCGTGGAGAATTTTAGAGGACGTTTAGATATTTTCCAAGCCCTTATGGCATGTGAATAAGCCGAAGACGGAATTAAAGTGACTTTCGTGCAATAAGGAAATCGAGCCATGATTTACTGTGTGAGATAACAGCAAATACGAAGCGCATAGTAAACATTGATTTAAATGGTAACCACGAACGTAACTAAAGTTTAGGTTTAGATAACGTGATCGTTTCGTAGAAAGCACATTATCTAGCGCTAAGTGACATCAAGTACGACGAAGTGTCTCATTAAGACATGGACTAAGATTGCTCGTGTACACGTAATACGTTTTTCGGAGTATGTTGACTTACGAGTCATAAATGTACATAGTTTCGACTAAAACGTGACGGCAGTGACAGAATGTATGACTACTCTAAGTGAAAGTAGCCTCGAAATGTTATTAGACATCATAAACATCATGCGAAATTAACTAACTCAATTATGAAACTCGCCTGGGTTACTCTTGCTCCAAAGTAATTGAAATTTGTTGATTAAATTCGTAGATTAACGAAGCGTTGTAGACTGAATTGGTATACGTCCAAATTTGATTTGAGCCAAACACGTAGCATTGCCTGGCGAAAGTCTAAACAAGATCTAACATTGCAGGAAATTTATAGTTCAAACTCACCGTAAATTTCTAGCATTTGTATCCCCTGATTCGCCGTGGAACTCAGCAATTGGAAATTAGGCAGGCAGTGGTCAAGAAAGTAAAATATTCTAGTAGATAGTTTTTGATAGTAGTTAGTTGATAGTGAATAAGCAGAAAGATGAATTTATAATCGACAGTTTATCTTGTATTGGTTATACAAGTGGATAAGTTGCAAACAGATATGCGTTCGTGTTGCCTTGGGGATATACTTACGAGTGGTTGATATTTTAACAGACATATTACACAGGAGCATTTACATGCTGCTAATGCTTGTTAAAGAACCACGATAGTCGATTATAGTCGTAGTTGATTGATTAGTTCTATCGATTGAACTAATTATTTCAGTTGAAATACTAATCAACATTGATATGAAGCAACGAATGTTCACAGAAACTGATAAAGATAGCCGAAGTCAAAAATGAAAAATAATAAGTATGGAATGCAATAAAAAAGATCATAATGATAGGTTGCGTTATTCGGAGTCTTGCTCACCAGTGTAAGATCGTCAACGTTGATGATCTATGTTGAAGTGATTGGGGGCCTACTAGGGTTAGACGAGAATGGTGACGAACCAACTAACGCTGAAGTCACACCTCGCGACCGGCCCTTACGTGGTTTGAACCATCGACGCATCAAAGGATCATGGACGCTATGGAGACTGTGCAACACAAAGGACGTTATTACAAGAATATATTAGTTAAGGTACAACCACTAAAGTACAGAAGTGAAAGAACACCCATTGCCGTGTGGGCCAGTCCATGGCATACGATTTGATGCGCGTTGACTATCCTTGACCTTGACAGGGATCGATGATCTGTTCGATATTCAGTGACATTTCACCGACCCTACAACATCAATGAATTATGGAAACTGTTTAAGTCCTCCACACTGTTCGCAGATGATGTCAAAATCTGGAGAACAGTAAATAGTAAGGCTGATTGTCTTGATCTCCAAGCTTACCTAAACAAATTATTTGGATGGTCCCAAAGCTGCCCAAACAACCAATAAAGGGAAAATAAAGGCGAACAAAGGGGAAATAAAGCGAACAAAAGCGTAAATAAAGGGAAATGTCGCTTTTTCGCCTGCACGTCAGTTATTTAGGGGAAAAGTCGATTTTTCCCCCTTACGTCGTATATTTGGGGATATTTGTAGACAATTTGTCGTAACGTATAGCATTTGAATGGACCGCAATAAGGAACAACATTTTGCTGAGTATGTCAAAAATAAAGAATTATTACATTAAATTTATGAATTTCATCATTAATACTCATGCAATAAAATACGGACACAGGCTTTTGTATGTGATGCATTTGTACTTACTTTTTCCGTTGTTTAGCTAAGGTGTTCCGACATGGTTGGCCGCCATCACAAATTACTTACACGAATCAAGTGAGTGACGTGCTCTATGTCATTTTAGTTCCTTCTAACTGTTTATGTTGTTAGTCTAATAACATGCGATATATTCTGTCCTACATCATGAAACCTGAAATCGCCATTAATTTTACGTTACTGGGTACTTCATCAAAACGAGCGATTCAGAAGTGCAGGTTTCACGGCTGCGTACGAAGTAAGATAAATAAGGTTTTTAAACTTCAGGTGCACTGACTAATCGATTCCTGTCGTCATCTATCAACGAGAAAGACCTTACGAAACTATATGACATGGCTACGCAAAGTTATTTCCACGACATGAGAGACAAAGTCCAGAAGCGTCATCGACGGAACAAAGAACACGTATGTACGGCTTTAAAGTGATTACTGTTTTTGCATTATCTATAGGTACAGTTTTCCGTGTTCAAGGATATAACCGTAAGTTCAGCTTCAAGTACCTTGTTGTGCAAAACAAGTTTCCTAGATATAGTAACGTTTTTCTTCATTACATTTTAGGATTCACAAGAATTATTTGAGTCTCCATAGTCCAACGGACCTGACGGAAAGAAACAATACGTGAAATGCCTGGTCCGTGACAATTGCAATTACATAAAGAACATTGATGCCCTACCATCTGCAAACTGCTCATAACGTTGTACATTGAAGAACTTTTTGTTTTCAATAAAAATTTGGAAATTATACCATAGTTTACGTACTTTACATTATTCCTGTGCTGTGTTGTGGGAATGAAAGCGAACACAGGAGGCGGTTGCGGTAAATGCATGTGTATGTAGTGGAAAAGTAGACAATGTAGCGGATATTTAGGCTAATAATCGGCAAGTCGTCGGATGTTTAGGGTAGAAGTCGGAAATTCGTCCGATATTTAGGGTATAAATCGGCAAATCGTCGGATATTTAGGGTGAAAATCGGAAATTCCATGGATATTTAGGGGAAAAGTCGGCTATTCGTCGGATATTTAGGGGAAAAATCGGAAATTTAGCGACATTTGAAAAACAGAGACACAGAAAGGGGAAATTCCGCTTTATTTCCCCCGGACAGGCGAAAAAGCAGACATTTTGGCGCATTTCCCCTTTATTTACGACTTATTTTCCAATGCATTTTCCGCTTTATTTCCCCTTTGTTTGCCTTTATTTCCCCTTTATTGGTTGTTTGGGTGAGTCTTAGAAAGTAATTCTAGAAAGACTGTTGTAAGTACATCAGACACGGCAACAATTACCAGTGTAGAATCAACGTTACACCGATTCCACGCGTTCGGGAATAAAAAGACTTAGGAGTGACGGGAATTCATAACTTAAAAACAACTGCATATTGTACTGGAACAGCTAACAAAGGTTGTCAAGATTTTCGGTCACTTCGTCGCGCATTCAAGTGCTTTGATGAAAATATATTTCGGATTTAAACAGGTCCACCGACCTACCATCCTAATTACTGCAGACTGACTTATCATATGATGACGGAATATTCCCAATTAAATTTATCAGTCAAGGGGTGACCGAGTATTATCATATCCTGCGCTAATAAATGAGCTTGGTACTGTTATTCTCATCTACCATCCATTCTATAAGAAACCATCAGAAAGGTAAAAGACTAAGATCTCGTTCACGTCCAGTGTTTCGTTTCATGGACCGTCATGAATCACCAACATCAATACCATTGATTGACGAATTTTAAGATAGACTGAGTTTTCTCAATGCTACAACTCTTAGGAATTAATGCAGCTCACCTGATCTAATATTATAATATTAGTGGTATTATAATACCACTATCTGCCTATGGAAAATGACAGGCTAAGCAACTGTTAATAATTGTCCTGAATATATAAACTTGAAACAGGTTGAGTAGTATCAAATTTTGTTCTAAAATACAAAAATTAAGCATATGGAAATAAATTGATTCATATAGGCTGGTTGAGACATTGAAGTGCGTGGGATATCCAAAATGGTACCAACCACTGCTCTGTAGCCCTTTCTATGGGCCTCAATGTATGATGGAGAGCCTAGAAAACAATGTAAGTCGCTTGACAGAATGCGTAACCAGATTGGGTGTCCAAATCATTCATTTTTATTACGAAGGACTTCCAATTTTCTACGTAGATGTTACCGGAAATGAGGTGAAAGCGACGCATTAGTTTTGTTAATGTTTTTGCAAAATCATGCTTATTTTGAAGGCCATTGTCATTCGGAGTTCAAAAATCGGCTCTTAACTAATATCTGGCTGAGTTTAGCACTTGATGTATAAAAGTTGGTAGGTCATAGTACAAAAATTTCTTGGTGTTGCTGCCCGTCTGTCTGTTTAGATGTAGTTCTTAAATATAATACTTCTTCAGTTCATAGTCATCGTCTGTGTGATTAATTTAGTTGAATAAAAGTAAGAGGGCATGAAAGATGAATAAACGATTTAAGAGTTCAATTACAATTTAAGTGTGCAAAAGCCGTTTTATTCAACCTAAATTGTGTAATTTCGTCCGACTTCGTAAATGCTGATCAGAGGTGACTAAATAGACCCTTGCTAAGTTGGTCTCACGTTTTTAAAGTAGTATTCGGGTAACCACCTTCTCTCTTAAAATATTAGTGGTTTTAGTCTCATCTAGGTTGTAAACCAAATGTGTAAATTATCTCTATGAGAGCCCTTGTTATCTCAAAACATAAAAGTCAGTTGTTCAAAACCTAAAGACGAAAACCTAGTGTCGTGTTCCATGTACATTGGTCAACGTCTTAGTAGTTACTCAGAATGATCCGACAAAGCACACCAATCCATTCTTTCAGTAGTGAAACAGGATGTTACTGTTGAGTAAGTATGCCACACTAGGTTTATGAGTATTAGATCCACATTGTTTTTCCTATGGTGCAAAAGCATGATTCCTTCCTTGAGAAGTAAATTTAATACCTCTCCGTTTTGTATTTTGAGCATTTGGTTGGTACCATGTACCCCCATTATATGAATATTTTGTCCATCTTGCGAGGCATTCGCATATAATATGATCACTAAGGAGACAGTTGAAGATACCTAGTTGCAACAAGAACTAGTAAACGGGCTTAAAATCCTCTTTGTCGTGTGTGTTTGTCGGAGTTGTACATATTGAGTTGTGGTCTGTTGACATGTGATTTTGAGAATCAATTAAGCGCTGTTCATAAATTTATTACCAAAATATGTTGTTCATTTAGATTGGAATGATGTACTAATCTGCGTGATTGCCAACATGAAAGCTCTCAGGCTTGCCTGTATAGTAGACTAGTATTACGTAATTGAGTAAATACCCTGCTTATTCTTTGTTACTGACTACGTTTTATCGAAATACCCTACTAACTTTGATGTTTACATCTCCATATTCCTGCTTTAGTTTGAGCACCTGGGCAGTATCACAGCCCTCACACAAATCAGATGAGATTTGTGCGGCGCATATATATCTGGTGCCCCTTTGTACCAATATTTATGTGTCTAAATAAATAAATAACATCCCCATATTTGCTTCTTCCTCATGTACTAGGTCCCTTCGTATTTCTGCTAAGATCATATCGATGTAATGAAGCCAATTCACCCACGTGACAGTACTGGTTTTCCAACTATACCCTTCACATTGTAATGCTCATTTTTGTAAGAGCGATTGGATAAGTCTTTATGCCTTCTTTAGTCTGCTATTCTTCATGGTTTTGGCATACTGCCACCAGGATATACCCATAAGTATATGGTATATGAGGATTTCGCATTGAACTTATAAGCAAAGTAAAGCCATCGAAGTGCTTTTATGTGAGATCAGTAGAATTCCTTGACTGGCATTTGTGCTCACTCGTTTAACTTTCATTTCTCTTTTCTTTATAGTTTGGCTATCTGAGCTTAAGAGATGCGTCCCAACCACTGTCTGATCCATCATGCTTTTACTCAAACGACCAAGTTTTTAAGGCTTATGGGAGTCTCCCAGCTAATAGTCATGGGCGAAACGCTGCTCGAACATCTCGCTATGGGAATGGAGAAAGTGTCACGCAACAGTCTGGTGGTTATCCTGTATTCAATCAGTGGAATCCTATTCACCGACTTGACAACATTGGTCTTTTCGGCCCCCCACCGCTGATCTTTGAAAGTGGAACAACAAATCATGGGTAATCTCAATTCACTAATAATATGTGTCGCTAATAGTGTTGTTCAACATTCAGTTAACAAACAGTATAATGACAGACAAATGTGGTCTAAACCTTTGAAGAAGAGTGAATATGAATTATTCAACCAACCCAAACGTGGTTTAAACTTCCAGCTGTATGATAGCATACCGGTTACTCAATCCGGACCTAATTGGACTCCTGTGGAACCCATAAAATCATTCAACGATGTTGAACTCCACCAAATAATCAAGGAAAATGTTACCAGAGCTCAATATATACACCCTACACCAGTGCAAAAGTATGCTTTGCCAATTATCGCTGCAAAACGTGATTTGATGGCATGTGCTCAAACAGGTTCTGGAAAAACAGCAGCTTTTCTGCTCCCGATACTCAATATGCTATTTGAAGATAACCACTGTGAAAATTCGGATGCATCGGTAAATATCAGTGTTCATGTTTAGTTATTTTATAGGCACTCAGTTGTGCCGTATGTCCTTTAGCCTTAATCCTTGCGCCGACAAGGGAGTTATCTTCTCAAATTTATGATGAAGCCCGGAAATTTTCATACCGTTCCAACATTAAGCCTTGTGTAGTCTATGGTGGGGCCTCCATTCTCGCTCAAATACGGGAATTATCCCACGGTTGTAACCTTCTTGTTGCAACTCCTGGGCGTCTTGTTGATATGGTGAGCAGAGGTAAAGTGAGTCTGGAACAAATCAGGTATGTTCAACTATCATTCCCTTTGCATTACCTTTAGATTTTTTGTCTTGGATGAAGCTGATCGAATGCTTGATATGGGCTTTGAACCACAGATTCGTCGAATAGTTGAACAACATGGAATGCCACCAGCTGGAAAAAGACAGACTTTGATGTTTTCTGCAACATTTCCAAAAGAAATTCAGGTATAATTTCCTACTGGCTTTTTTGAAATGGTTTCTGATAGAATACTTGATCTTTAATTAAACTATATGATAATTTTGTTTTTATTATAAACGAAATATGTTTTTCACGCTGCAGAAAATCTAATAAAACATGGCTTGTAAATTAGTGCACTAGTTAATAAGTTCCTGCTTATTTTTCAGACACTTGCGAGGGATTTTCTGCACTCTTACATATTTCTGGCTGTTGGACGTGTGGGTAGTACCAATGAGAACATTATTCAAGAAGTTTTGAACGTAGCTGATAAAGATAAACCTGATATGTTGGTTCGACTACTTCAAGGAAAAGGTATATTTAATACTTCCTTCATCCCGGTTTAATGATCTTATTGTTATTATTAAAAGTTTAATCAATTAGTTATTCAGCTGAACTAAAATGTTGAATATATCTTTTGATACTTTGCTGTCATAGCCATCATTGAACTTCCTCGTTGACTGGTTCCAATGATAAACTTACATAGATCATTGGGTTAAATTGCAAAAGCCCAGCTCAAGCTAAGCAGATAGTTATATTTACGAAACTCTCAATTCCTACCCTTTAAGTAAAGATCTTGGTACAAACACGCCTGTCATATTAGCTTGATCCCGTAAATCACAAAAAAAATGATTTTTTTTCCAGAGGAGTGATTTTCCACTGACAAACTTCAGTTTTAGTTACTAAATAAAGTATGGGCTTAACAATAATCTGTCAAGTCATCATTGTTAAAGTAGGTTATATATGGTTGTGTATATGCTTTGATTAAGAGCTGGTTATCGATTCGGTTTTAACAGTTTACTTCATATTGTACTCTGTTGGTTTTGCCAATACTGATGTGAGCTCTTGATTATTCTATAAACTGGATTCTGTTATAATCCATTCGTGTTATATCATTATTTTTCATAATTATTAGCATCATACCGCACTCAATTGGTCAGTCCATCGAGAGAAGTGTTGTGAAACAAAAACCCATAATTACTGCAATATTTTAATAAGGAGAAATAGTTTGTTGTAGGGTTAATCAACAGACCGTTTACCTTCGTACCTAACAATCTTCACAATCAATAAGTATCTCAATTCATCATCTACCTATATGCTGTTTACATTTTCTATGAATCGTCATCACTCACTAACAACAGCATAATGGTTGTGATCACGTTAAAAGACAACCAGCATATTCCAGTACTATCTTTAGGTTGTTCTTTGACCAGATTAATACTTAAAAAACAATAGAAGCTAATTGTAGTCTAGGTAACTACTTGCTGGAACTTATGGAACAAAAGCTAGTAGTTGGCATACTAACTTGTATCTCTAACAGCGAGATACTCGATGAGAGCTCTTAGACTGATTTATAAGCACGGAAATATTACAATATCCTGCAAAGCACATAGCTCTAGTTTCACTAACTTCCTAACGTCATTAATTATGTCATCATTTTGTGTGGTACAAGGTGTTGTATTGTGGTGCACGTGGCCGAAATAAGAGTAAAAGCCGACTTTCCGACGAAGAAACCAAACATTAACGAGTTGTTCGCAAAGTATAAAGAACTGTCGATGGGAGACGGAGAGCTGTACGGGTTTTCTGACTAAGTTAAGCATTAAATTCCAATAAAGGATGATCGAGTAACTGTATTTGCAACACTCCGTGTTCCCATTCATCTAGAGGTTGAGGTAAGTCAACAAGTCCAGGAGATGTTGAAGGAAGGTTTAATTAAAGAAGTGGACAGCCCGTACCGCTCTCTAGACCTTTTGGTGAAGAAACTGAATAGGAAGTACAGATTCTATGTCGATTTTAGAGAACCGAATAACACAACGGAACTAAAACCATGTGCGATGCCAACAATAGCGGAAACATTAGATCGGCTACAAAATGATAGTGTTTACAATGCTGGATTTACAGTCAGGCTATTGGCGACTGCCTATAAAAGAGAGCGATCGAAACAGGACAGCATTTAATGTACTTGATAAGCAGTATCAATTTAGACGAATGCCGTTTGGGTTGGCGGGTGCACCGTTTAAGTTTAGAAGAATAATGACGCCGCCACTCAGGAATCTAGAGAACGTCGAGGTATATGACGACAATGTAGTTGTGTACAGCCATACAGAACCAGATCATGTGGAAGTGGTTCTAAAGCGAATTGAAGAATTTTGACTACAATTTAGTAAAGACAAGTTGCAGATAGAGAAAAGTAGCTTCACGTTGTTGGAGCATAAAATAGGAAATGAAGGAATAAAACCACTGCCGGAGAAAATTTTAACCATAAATAACATTGTAGTACCCTATTCGTAAAGGGAATTGAGTCAGTTCTTGGGAAGGGCGACGTTCTGCAGTTGGTTCGTTAAGAAATTCAACGAAATAGCAGCACCCCTATATAAGTTGTTAAGCAACACTGTGTTTACGTGTACAGAGACCGCTCAACAAACTTGCGATCGAACCAAAAACCTGTTAGACAGCCGCCAGATGACACCCAGACTGTCTGAACCGGAGGAACCGTTTACAGTGGCCACAGATACATGCGATCATGGTATAGATGTCTTAATGTGATGGAATACTCAAGTCGTGTCTTCACACTCACTTAACAGAAGTATTCAGCGGTTGTGTGGGTGATAGACAAGTGGAGACTGTACCTACTAGGTAGACGGCTCCACATCGAGGCTGGTCATAAACCCTTACAGTGGTTGAACACAGTAAGAGACCCCCGCGGGAAGTTTGTGCGGTGGATGATACTTCTGCAGGAGTACGATTTCAGTATCAGGCATGTTCCAGGGAAAAAATGTGTAGTAGTAGAGTACTTGCCAAGGCCGGACATGGAATCTGAGCTTCCACTAACAGCATATGCAGTGTATAATCTATAAGGAGACCCGCCCTCAAATACCCTCGTACGGCCGAGAGTCAGCTATCCCTCTCAAAATCTTCTCACATGGCCACGTGCATACGACCACTGCCAAGGAAGTCCTACTCACTGTCATCTTACGGCGGGGGTGTTGTTTACGAAATCGAAAGGACGAAAGAGAATATCCGGCGCTTTAACCGGGTTGGTGGATATGGAGGATGCACATGGGGTAGTTGGAAAACCCTGATTCCAAACCAATGGTGCACATGGGCTCCAGTATCCTGAAGAAACAAATGGTGTATGAACCAATCGTTGGTCACCGTTACCATGGGACTGCATCCCTTTACGTTACTCCATTGCCTTGTAGATTAGACCTTCAGGTCAAAGGCCCTGGTTATGGCCCCACTAAGAAAACCACTTGTTTCGGTTTGGATGCCTGGGTAGTATCCTAGCCTTCACATAAATCGAATGATTTGTGTGGCACATATATATTTGGTCCCCTCTTGTACCAATGTTTATGTGTTTAAATAAATAGAAGGGATACCCTCTAGAACTTATCCGGCGGCAGTATGTTGAGCGATAAAATAAGGAGCAGACGTCGACAAATAAGTGAAAAGGAAGTGGAAATATTGCTGCGGCAGAAGGTAAGACCGAGGGTGGACACATCTAATGCCCTGATCTGGTGGGATGATGACGAAAATTGGATGGTGGTGATCCTGAAGGACTTTCAGCATAAGATGTTGGATGAGTGTCACTAGGTAGCTCATACAGGTGTCACAAAAACGACTGGTTTACTACGACAGAGTACGCACTGGCCAGGCATTAGAGACGATGTGGCCCGATATGTGTTAATTTGCCAGTGGTGCCAACTAGTGGAAAGTGATCAGTGCATTCAACCGCCATTAAAGTCAGTCCTAGTAACTGTAGTTGATGACCTATGATCGGTGGATGTGATGGGGCCGTTTCTACAAATGGCGAGCGGTAACCAGTACCTGCTAGTAATAACAGAACATGCTACACGCAAGGTAGAATCCATGCCTATTGCAAACCAGTGGGCAACAGTGACCGGAGTAGTAATCTGGCACATTGTGGCGGGTCTCGGAATACCAAAGATGATATTTACCGACCAGGGTTCATGTTTTGAAAATGATGAATTTAAATCCCGTCTAGAGCAGTTTGGCATCAAAAAGATACGAACTACACCGTATCACCCACAGACTAACGGAACGAAACAACTGGATGTTAAAGGAATGGTTAGTCTCTAAAGGAGGGAATCGGGAGAGTTACTATTAATTTGATGGCGCATCGTGCATCTATACAAGGAACAACTAAGAAGTTACCTTTTCTGCTGGTTTATGGCAGACAGGTGCGACTCCCAATACATAATAAAACCTGGCCACAACAATAGAGGTGAACGGAAACAAGCTTAAGAAAAGAGAAAAGGGAGGCAATAAAAGACTTGGAAAAGAAACAAATACCAAACACAAAGAAGGCGGAACAGCAGAGTAGAACGTGGAAGCATTTTACAGTGGTGGACCTGGTAAAGTGTAGAGGATGGAAATACACTATAGCAGGGGATCAGAATCAGGAAAGCTGATCCCGAATTGGGAAGGATCGTACATCGTCACTGGGGAACAGTGCGGTTTGCACGATTTGGAAAGGAGACAAGCAGGAGCGCGTAAATGCCAGTCAACTACGGGGATGTTTTCAATACAATCATGAGGGCAAGTCGCAAACAGCGACAAAGAAGAAGCGGTACAGTGATCGGAGCGACCGCGAGAGCAGCTTATTAAAGAGGGATAAGTGTGGTGCATGCTACTTATATTGACAGATACAAGTAGTATGTAACATCAATCAGATGTGGAGGGCCTGTCAAAAGAATGTTGGACTGAAGAAAACATAAAGGAATGAAGAAGTGGAAGAATCATGAAGGGTGTAAAAGACAATTGATGGAAGATTTGCAAATGATATATTTATTGTAATGTTTTCACATTTCACCAGAGAACTCTGTAAGTTAGCTTTAGATGATAAATTAGTTTTCCCCACTTGTGTTCTCGTTCACTACAGTATCTTCAGCATAGGTAAAACAAAAATGTCTCCATTGGGTGTTGTTGTTCTTCAATTTACATTGCATACCATGTTTTGAGGCATTCATTTTAAAAATAAACTACTTAACCAACCTACTTTTAAACGTTAATTTAGATCCGGATGGCTTGGCCTTGGTATTTGTTGAAACTAAACGTGGAGCTGATGTTTTGGCCAAATTTTTATGCCAGTTGAATTTTCCCGTCACATCAATTCATGGTGATCGGCCTCAGACCGAACGAGAACATGCACTTCAATCTTTTAGATCTGGTCGTACTCCCATTCTTATTGCTACGGCAGTTGCCGCTCGAGGTTTAGATATACCGAATGTTAAGGTTAGTTCCTATTTCAATATATTTCGCTCATTCTGCTTAGAAACATGAAATAATAAAAAAAACTGCCTTTAGACATTGAGCTTATTAGTTAGTTATTTGTTAGCTAGTATTCAATGTTATGTGGAATGTTGTACGACATTGTACAGTTTATATTAGTTGACAATTACTTGACAATCATACCCTATCAGAACGGATACTGAATGTTATTACAGGCATGTTTCTGAAATGATATTATTAAAGACATTCTATCAGTTTTTACTATGGTGATTACTACTATGATACTCACTGCGTGTTTCATATTAACTTCTGCATAAAGTTCGTTAATAATTTTCTACATCCATTGTTTAGAAGCTGCTAATAACATATACGGTTCTATACAGTCAATAATTCCGCTTAGTTGTAGACGTCTCTCAACTATACACTCTTTATGTCGGTGTTAAATGGTTTGGTAATCTTGTAAAACTTCAGTGTATTTGACAAATGTCACTCTTATAACTTTTCATGGACAACAATTTTCAGTCAGTCAGCTTCAACGTAGGATCAGGCACATGTATGCATCGGTCCAAGTTGCCATACCTCGTTAGCACAACAAGATGAACACCGGATTTATAGAAGTAGTTGATTTAGTGGTGGCAATATGTAAAATATAGGTTGTATATAAGGATATAGTTTAGGAAGAAAGAAAGTTATGAAGCAATTTTAATCTCAAGGTTTAAGGGAACATAAAGAGTGTATATACCTACGCCATTGTGATCGATTCTGAGCCATGTCATCTAGAGTCTTCGACCATTGGTTACGATAGTCACGTGGACCCCAACCAGGTAGTCTGCTCTACCAACATGGCTCAGACTAGAAGTTAGTGACTTCAAGCACTGATGCCATGTTTTGGTTTGGTCGCCCCTAACTTTCTTCCAACCATCCTCAATACTAGTCAGCATAGCGCGTCGTGGTAATCGGTGTTCAGGCATACGTAACACGTGGCCCAACCATCTCAGTCGATGAAGATTCAGGACCTCATCAACTGACTTACTATCATTCCCTAATACCCTGTGTCTAACCTCACTATTACTTACCCGGTCATCCCAGCAGATGCGAGCAATATTTCTAAGGCATCTGTGGTCAAATACTAGTAACCTACGAGTATCTTCTACTCTTAATGGCCATGTTTCACAGCCGTAAAGTAGCTTGGAGCGAACTGCTGTGCAGTATACTCGTCCCTTAATTGATAGACGGATATCTCGTCTTTGCCATAGGTGACGTAAGTTGGCAAAAGCCAAACGAGATTTTTGAATCCGTGCTGAGATTTCGTCAGACACCAACCCATTACGGCTGATCAGACTTCCAAGATAAGTGAAGTTGTCGACGCGTTCGACTACTTCGCTCCCTATTCTTAGTTCAGGTGTTGACGCAGGCCAGTCCTGGAGTAACAATTTACATTTGGATGGGGAGAAACGCATCCCAAACATCCTGGCATTATTACTCAGTTCTAACAGAAGACTCTGCGTTTCGTCAGTGTCTTCACAAAACAGGACTATGTCATCTTCGTATTCTTAGTCGATTAGTGGACCCTCTGGCAGGAGATCAATTCCTGAAATTTCAGTCGATGAGAGTGTTATTTCCAGCAATAGGTCTATAATGAAGTTAAACAAAAATGGGGATAGTGGACAACCCTTTCGGTCACCACTTGAGGCTGTAAAATCATATAACAGTTCGCCATAAGCTATCACTCGTCTGGTAGTGTTCGAGTGAAGAGCCTTCACAAAGTTTATGTACTCCTGAGGTACACATTTCAATGACAGACACTGCCACAGAACCCCTCGGTCTACAGAGTCAAATGCTGCTTTCAAGTCAAGAAAAACTATCATTGTCGGGCGCCGATAAACATGTCTGTGCTCTAAAACCTGACGAATAGTGAATATGTGGTCGATGCAGCCACGACCAGGTCTGAAGCCAGCCTGATTTTCTCGTGTTTGCAGTTCTCGAGTCTTAGTTAGGCGCTCGATAATTATTGAGGCAAGTATTTTAGATGCTATGTTAGTCAGACTAATCCCTCTATGGTTATCACAGGATGATTTTGGCCCGTTCTTATATATTGGGACAATCAGTGATTGTGACCAGTCGGATGGGATTACGTCCAACTCCCAGATTTTAGCCAGAATATTAGTCAACCTAGTCGCTAAAATTGGGCCACCATATTTAAAGACCTCTGGAGCCAATCTATGTGGACCAGCTGCTCCTTCTCGTTTCAGATTAGTTATAGCCTTTTGAACTTCAAGTAGGGTTGGGGGGCCTACTTCAATGTTCCATTCAGACTGTCTGGGAATAGTGGGTAGTTGTGCAGTAGCTGAAGGCCAGCTGAACTGCTCCTTAAAGTGTTCTGCCCATCGTTCTAAACGTCTGGGCTGAGACCAGATAAGGGTTCCGTCTTTTTCGGAGATCGTTTCACTTACACTTGACTTATTAATTCCGGTTTCTTTTATTAATCTGAAGAGTTGCCTGGTGTTGCCTATAGCCGCTGCCTTTTCCATCTCTTTTGCTTTCGTTGCTCACCACTTCTCACGATCGTTCCTTAGACTTTTAGTCAACCTACATTTGATTTGTTTACGCTCTTCGTCGTGTTCAGAGCCTGATGGGATGAGTTTACGCGAATCATCCATCAGTGCAATAGACTTGGAAGAAATCCATTGGTTTTTTGGAATCCTATGGTTTAAATTACTAATAGATGTGACTGCTGTTTCCACAGCTGTTCGTATGTCTTTCCAAGCAGCATCTGGGTCAGTCTCGTTTAGAGAACTGCCCAGATGTGAACTCAGTTGTTCCTGGAATTTACATTTGGCTTTCTCGTCCTCCAGTTCAATCCTAATGGGTCTTCTCAGTGTAGTTTTCCTGCGTCCATTGAGGTGCAGACAAATGCGTGCTCGTATTAAAGCGTGATCAGAGTCTAAACAAGTATTCCAATACGAGCGACAATCTTCTATCGAGCCTCTTCAACGATGACTGATGGCAATATGGTCTATTTGAGTCCATCGTTGGTTTGGTGCAGGTGGGTCGCCATGTTAGGCGATGTCTCTCCTTATGCCTAAAATTAGTGCTTGCTAAAAATAAACGATTGTCTGAGCATAGTTGCAACAGACGATCACCATTATTGGTTCGTTAAGCCGGAATACTAAAATACCCACCTAAATGTCTTTCTGTTTGATTTAACCTTTGATTTCAACCTTTCATAGTATATAACATCTGAACAGTAGGACACCAATAAAAACATTATTATAAAAAAATGTGTTATAAGTGGTGCTGATAACAAATCAAAATGAAGTTATAAAGTAATCGAGACTCAGAAGACATTACATCCGTATATCATTGTAATTGTTGTTTGTCCATTTGACCTGGAGTCTCCAATCACACTTTGAAAGTCAATATTTAATCTTGTAACTCTTAGTTATTATAATACTATCAGTACTGTTGTTTTTTATATTCCATGCTAAATTTGATCTACTTCAAATTCGATTGTGTTCCAACACAACAATGCATTCTTACAAGATGAAAGTAGAACCTACTAATCTGTCAGGTTAAAACTAAAGTAATATTCAACGTTTAAAATTGTAATCAATATTGTATTTAATTGTAATTAGCTGATTTCTAAGGGGAAACTACTTTTTGGTTTGATTATTATATCATGTTAATCATTTCCCTTTGCTTTTCTGCTTTTTCAATAGCATGTGATTAATTTTGATCTACCGTCAGATATTGAGGAGTATGTTCATCGTATTGGTCGTACAGGTAGGATGGGCCAACCAGGCTCTGCGACGTCATTCTTTTCTGAGAAAAATCAGAATGTGGTAAGAGATCTGGTTGAATTGCTTCGTGAGTCTAAACAAGCTGTACCACCGTGGCTAGAAGCACGTGTTGCTTATCCATCAGGACCAGCGAGTCGTCGCAATAAAAACATAAATAGTAATGTTAATAAAAAGTAAGGTTTTCTACATTATAGTCTTATAAATTGTTCAAAGTATTGAAATGTTTCCTTTACAGTTAATATACATTGTTTATAAATTCAACAACTATTTAATTTAGATTTTTCTGAGTTTTCAGGCCCTTCCTCCGTTCCATTTTGTCAAGAAGTACTATCTTAACTTTTGCTTCAACATTGAACATATTTCACATGCGATTAAGAAGTAATATGGAGTAACATTTGAGGTTTTTAAGTATAGATATTTCCAGTTCTTTCTTATTTGGTGTAGTTTATTAAACATCGTCCACCTGTGTTCATTTTGATTTCAGCACATTTCCATTTCGATAAATTGTCAGTTTATGTTTGTGAAGCAATAGCTCTGTAGTTAAGGCATCCAACTTTCAGTCACTAAGCCACAGGTTCGAACCCCGTTTTACTGTGGTTTAAGCAACTGGGTACCATCACTTTCCTTTACACTTAGAGTAGCAAATAAATTGAGCAATCCAATTATTTCTGTTCGTCTGGGAAGTGTACTGGCTTGAGCTGATACACTAATGCATGGTATTCTATGTAACTGTGTCTATTCATCGTTTGAAGATTAGGCTGCTTGATACCACTAAAAGTCGTAATTCCATGACGATTTTTCCCAAGATTAGCTTTCAAATAACTTGGATGAATACGATGTGAATTTCTCACAAAACAGTGAATACAAGATTACTTTTGTTCTTCTTCTGGGTGTATTAGAAATTTGTTAATTTTTCATGGATTTGTATCAATGACATAGTTGTCTTTTTTTAAAGATAAAAAGTGTTTTATTGTATCGATTGTGTAATTTTATTCCCCCTGTTATATGCAATGTTAGACAACTATATTATGTATGTGCTGGTGTAGGAAACTATTTCATTTTTTATTGATCCATATTTTTGCTTTCCATTTATTTCATTTTGTTGTATCGAAGTTATTTTTCGACCTCACTGCATGTATAAATTAAGATTATTGTAAAGCCTATACCTTCCCCATGTCACCTGGACACAAACTATTTAGGAATTTTACCAACAGATGTCTTATCATCTTACTTTTCTGCTTTACCTAAGGTAATCAAGAAAAGTTGTCTCTGTTATTCAACTCCCGAATCCGTGCCCTTTCTAATAGTTTATTCCTCATCATAAGAACACGTAAAACTTGTTTACAGATGATTCTTCAGTTTTTGATTAGAGTAAACAGCTATTTTTGTGGTCAATAATGGTTATTGTATATTTGGAGTTTTACCTAGTAATTTCATATGAGAAGGTTAACACCTCGTATTCAACTATTGTCTTTTTTTATTAGTTTCGTTAAGAATGTCCGGCTAATATTCTATGTTCACACCAAATTAAACATATGTAAATTACTAATAGTTCGTTGTTATGTATTATCAGTCAGTTTGAAGATAATTGTTAAAGGTTTTGAAAATGGTTTAATCCTCGACTATCAATTTCAAGGATAAATTTGGGTGATTCATTAGAGAGTCTGCTGATTTTGTTATACATCAAGTGTGACAGTCTTATCAGTTTTAATGGTTGTTATTAGGACTAATAAAATCGGGTACACTTTGGCTAAGATTTGATTTCTGGTAAATGTATGGTCTCTGAAAATCAGTTAGAGTACGAAAGTGTTTTGTACATAGTTGTAGTGTAAAGATAGTTATTTTGGGATTTTGACGCTTAACTCTATGAACCCATGCGTCGTGTGTCTACGCGAATTGTCAATTTGCATTTATTTAAGCTGACGGAGTTTCTAGTATCTCCTGCTAAATACTTCTTATGTCAGCGGTTGTATGTACTTTAGAGATTGAGTTATCATTCAACATTGATTATACTTTCGAATTTTTTTGAATTGACTTTATTAGTTTATACAATAATATTAAAGTATGTACTCATGTAATCACATTTGTTTACTTAATATTCATTATTCTATATTTTAGGAATCGGGTTAATTATTGTTCATTTGACTATCGACAGTATGGTAATCGAAGTATTAGCTACGTTGGTGGGTCTTTACCAATGAATAACAATACCAATAACAATGGTAATTTACCGAATGGTGGGCTTGGACTACTTGGAAACTGTTCATTGTCATTCCCTATTACTAGTAATCCTAGACATCTGCAAAATAATACTTACAATCCATTATTTCAACCTAGTCAAAATCAACAGTCTAGTAAAGTTTTCTGTAAAAATAATTCTAGCTATGTCAATCGAGTAAATACGTTTACAGGAACACATGAACATCAGAATAATTCTTTATCAGCACCTGTTTCTTTATTTCATCATCAGCCTAGACTTCAACATCCACAACCAGCAACACTTATGCCTGGAACTAATCCAAATGCTGCAGTTCATCAATTTTTAGCGGCGGCTGTTGCAGCTGGAATTCATCCTCTACCATCTAATGGTACAAATATTAATGATGGAAATTTAGCAACTATGAATAATGGAGGTTTTCAAAATCCACATGTTCATCCAACAAATGGTGCACCATTCGCTACACCTACCTATCAGGCTTTCCATCCAGCTGCTGTTTTTCCTTCATCAAATCAAGTTCCATCACAATCTGTCTCTTCTAATGGTCGAGATGGCTCTGGAACTGTAGTATTTCCACCTGCTGGTCTTTATCATACAGGTAATTTGAATGGAACGAATACACTTAACTCAACAAGTTCAGCCAATCATCAAACTTTACAACAGGCTCACCCAACTACAGCACTTATTCAGACTGGTTATCCTGTTCAATATTACCCTCAAAATCAACAACATTTTTGTCCTGTCTCCAATGGAATTCAGCGTCATTCACCTCAACAACAGCAACACCAACAACAGGCTGTAGTCGCCGCTGCAATGGCTGTTGCAGCCGCAATGAATAATGGTATTCAATCGAATAATGAGAACTGTAATGCATATATATCTCAGCATTCTCAAATGGAATGCAATATTCCACTTGATCCTGTCACAGCATCTAGCCCATCTGCACAAATATCTAATGGTGGATCTGTTATTCAACCGGTGTTTAGAAATGATGGTGACTGGTGGACATCGGCCACACCAACATAATTGGTTGATATTATGAAGTTAGGCATCATTTGATTTAAAATGTCATAGTGATTTTGTTTACAATTATTTATGCATTCACATGTTTTAAAGTGTTTACTTTAATTAGACGTTTGACTTTTGTATTAATGTATGTGTGTCACATTGAGTGGGTCTACAGTATACATGCATGCTCGCCTACAAATAAAATCATTGTTAATTGAGTACAATTTGGCTTTATAATCCTATATGAATCTTACTTAGTTGTTTAGCCAGTCATTCTTACATAATCAACTTTTTCCCTTATTCTAATTGCTGTCATCAGTAATATATGACTTCAATTGTTTACTATTTTATCATTATTTCCCGATTATGTCTCCCTACTAGGTACTAGTTGTTTTTTTCTATTGCTATATATGTTATGTTGTCTTTTGTCCTACTATTTTGAATTGTATGCATGTATTTGTTCATGTGAATTCCTTGTTTATGGGTACATCAACATTCTCTATTCCATCATTCATTAGCTAATTTAAAGAAAAAAACCACTTCACAATTGCCCCTGGATATATATATATATATATATATATATATATATATATATCAACGTTGGAAAAATGTCGGTCAACTAATTCCCTGTGCGTCTCTACTTTCTTATCACTCCTTTTTCCTGTATTCACTCCTACCTCCTCCTTTTATACTACTGATTCTCTTGCTACTATTATCTTTAATAATATATTCATATTCACTTTTTCCCTTTTGGATTTTTCTCATTCTAAGAGTTCTTTTTTTGTTGAGAATGCGCCTCCTCACTGTTTTCAAGCTACCGTTGCTATTATCATTATTGTTACTAATGATAATTATGCTGTACACAATTATGGAGTACCATCATTCTGAATGTATGAATTTTTGTACAGTTGCGATACTATCATAATATATTTTTTTCATTATTTGAAATAAAATTTATATTCATTTAACAACATACAATTTGTATGCACATTGACACATGCATTAAATATATAGGATTTTCACTGAATATTATGCATAATGTAATATTAAGATTGTACCATATGTGACTTGTGTTGTCCATCTATCTACCATACTGTTTGTTTGTTGTTTTCATCTATCATTCAATTTATCCTCTTTCTCACTTTCATTTGGAATAACCGTCATCTTGTTTTTACTTCTACTATTATATTTCTTTTCATTTTTGGTTAGTTCATGTTTCATCCAAAATCATCCTATTTTCTTTTCCATGCCATTGGTTATATTCTTTCCTAGTTCGTGTAAAAACCAAGTATATACTATTCATGTGCTTTCCTCTGCTGTGTCTCTGTGTGTACATGTGTTTCAACAGATGATTATATTTCTATTTTATCGTTACATCGTATAAAGTCATCAAATTGCCTATACATTTATATTGGTTAAGGTCTTCATCAGTGTTGTGTTTATATATATACTACTACTACTACTACTACCACTACTCTTAAATTCCAACGAATTGTAATCGCAACTCAGGGCCATTGTGCTTAGAATAAAAAAGAAAATTACGTGAATGTGTATTTTAAAGCGGAAAAGAGTAAACAAGAGCGGGGGGTGTTCGTTTATGAAATTATTCTTTTTTTTTCTACAAAAACATTCTCTTCAAACACTTGATTACCCTTCCTTTTATACTTCTCTCCTTAAGCCAGACATTCTTCTATTCTATTCTTGTCTGTTACACAGGTGGTTTTACATTTTCTTTTTGAAAAGTCTTTCCTATTATTATAAAAAGACGCCTTATTCTTCATGATTGAATTAATTGTGGTGATATTCTTGCATTAGTTACCTTCGTCGATACAGCACTATTTATTGTCAATGAGCAAATGTAAATTAGCTAACCTTTTTTTTAAAAACTATTGTTTTGTTAATCTCTCCTCTTCAGTTTATATTAATACTACATCATTACATTGTCTTTTCTTTTCCATTGTTTGTTTTTTGCCACACTAATAACGATAATAATAATAAGTATGAAAACAACAATTACCAAGGTTGAAACAATAATCTATAAAGATTTGTAATGTTGATCTTGTTTATTAAAAGAACAAAAATGTCATGGTTGAATTTTGTTGATATATTTCCGTAAATTTATTTCATATGGTTATTAGAGCCATTATAAATGGATTAATCATAGCGTATAGCTTGTTGTGGTACTGCGCTTCTCACCAACGTTTAATATATAGGCGGTCTGCTTAAACATCTGGGCTACCTGTTCCTGTCATCTATATATTTCAACAAGTTATCTAATTTTGTTTGTTTTAATACATCATTATGGCTATTATTCGCACAACCTATTCAGGTGCGTTTCTGAAAAGTGTACAACCTTTCGCTGTAAAGGTTACAAAAGGCCTAATCAGAGATATCGTGGTTGCTGGCAGGCAATATGCAGCGAAAAGAATGTACATTATTCAGATGTCGATCGACTGGACTGCTGACTTATAACTGGCGATCACTGAATATTTATCGTCAGGATCGACGAAGAAGTAAGAAAAAGAAACTTGTTGAAATACTTTGTGCTGAGAATTCGATTTCGTACCAAAAATATAATATTGAATAAAGCTAATAATATTAAATAAATAAATAAAATAAGGCGTTGAGCGAGTGTCTGCATTTTATTGATAAATTTTTCTACATCATACATGGGTAGGTCGTATCATGCTTATGATAGAAGTAGCGTTTCACCAATGAACTTCCTACATTTTAAAAAGTTTGTATGGTTGTTTTTTGGTTTTATTAACTCTAATTCCATCCATAATTTTACAAAGCTATGAGTAATGAAGCCAGAAAACTAGATTACATGGCTTGGCAATCGTTTAACATCTATTTGAAATCCCGAAAGCTAACTGAATATGACAAGGAATAGTTCCAGTAATCCAATATTCTTTTACATAGTATTACAGCTTTAGTCAATCTTTCCACATTACATTGACTTGGCGATTTATTTCTTTGGTGGGTGTCTTCCGTTCTACTTCTCACCGTACGAATCAAGATGCTTTCACCAAGTGATGATAAGATTTTATGACGCTCATCCTTCAAATAACTTTCGGGTTAGCGGTACTTTGATGCTTCAAGTGACCTTATACCATTGCGTTATTTTGGAAGTTTTACCTTACGGTCTATGCACTTTGCTTTCTGTCAACATTTGGGATCCAATCCCGAATGCATTTCATCGACTGGATATGATTGATAACTCATAAAGTGGATTTACTTTATATTGGTAGCGCCATCAATATTCACTGTCTAATAAACAGTTTAGGCCAAATCAATTTAAGAAACTGGCATTTATTATGATAACACTCGTTCTAATATCCAAACGACCCGCTATATTTTCAATTAAGGTTACTTTGGATTAGTCTAATGCATTAAGTTGGACTAATCCAATCTCACTATTATTGACCTATACCTCTTGATATGGTGAATCAAATAGACAAATTGAATGTATTAATGAATTCTGTAGCTAATTCCATGCGGTTAACCAGTGTGTTCACATTGCTTTTATAATCAACCGACCCCTCTAAAATAGTGGACGAAATGATTTTAGGTGGTTGGAAGTAGTCATCAGGAAACCCTGGACCTAGATTTCGTTATAGTTGACACTCCCTAGCGAGGTGCATCTTCAATCTCATGAAGACTGATGTTCCCCGTAAGATTTGAACTCACAGCCTCCATCTTAACAGTAAAATAAATATATCCTTGAGAAGTTGGGGCTTGCCCACAACAAAATTAATTACTCACTTATTAACACTTATTTCACTAACAAGAATTTCTAGAGCAAAGAAATCATTTGGTATTGTTTATAATGTGTTTTGTTATCCAACATTAATGAAATACCACTTATTATACTTTTCATTTTATCACATTATATCTCATTACTATTAATTCTAATCGGATAATTACTGTTAGTCAAATATCACCGATTGCCTTATTTGCTGTTGTTCAGCACTTGCATTTAGTCTCATGTTATTAAATCCCTGTCTAGGATCTGTGAAAGCTTTATCATATTAATCTGGTGTGGAAATATGATAAAAGTTACTGCTTTCTTTCTACCGAATTTGTAAGAACATTGTCTGCAGCAGGATCATGGATCTGAATTAGATCGATAAATGATGGAAAGAGATATTTAAATGTTCATTGCAATTAGCCTTTTGACTGACGATGGACTAAAATGCGAAAAATAGATCCAGGAACGCGTTTAGAGCAAACCAGGATCAGTGAAACATTGTGAATAAGCAACACACTGATCTATATTATCCTTGGTCGATTGTCGCAGCCAAATCCCAATACAGCTCATGTGATACGTTCTTCCGCTAGATAATCAGTTTGGTAGTCTCATATTCACTTAACTCTGTCTAGAAACTAAATATCTTATTCTTTCTAACAGCTGTAGTTTTCCTTTAGGTTTATCTTATGAGTACGAAGCTTAAAAGGCTTTTATATTGGCCTCGTGCATTTCTTTCGTAATTATGACAGTCCTATTGCTAACCGGAAAATAACTTTTTATTGGTTACTTATGATGTATTTGTAATTTTTCACTTGGTCGTACATTGGATCAGGAACTTTTGAAATAATCTCCATTCCTGCAGACAGTTATCATGCAAAGATCCACCAGGGACTAAATATTTTTCCGTTCACTAAAATTGGTACATTTATTTTGGAATTCATGTACGGGTAGATCTAAATTGATATATTTCAATCACAAAGCACTTAATCGCGTGCTTTATTTTGAATCCATACTGCTTTTGTAAAGAGTAGTATTGGTACCGAAATATATATTAACTGCATTAAATATAAATTCACTTGGTATTGTTTGTTTGAATCTTATTGATGTTTAGGACTGCAATTGATCAGTCTCTTAAGGGCATATGTGCATACTGTGTGTATTGCCTCGATATAGCCTAAATTCATAAACATTATAACCAAAGATGGATAGTGGCTAGCAATGGAATCCAGGACGCGTGTTTTGTCCTATTTGGGACCAGAGTTAACATAAACTCTGAGATGCAAGTACATTCAGATGAAAAGTCCCAAATTAGAAGAAACGCGCGTCATGAATTCCACCACTAGCCTCTATCCATCTTTGTTTATGAATTAAATATAGTTGGATTTGAATCTACAACCTAACGATTCAACAACTAAGTCAGCTAGTGATTGTTTAATAGGCGGAGGTAGGTTTGCATTCCCTATCTTCTCCTTACCCGACCGTTGCTGCTACCTTGACGTGGTGGTCGGGCTTACCTATCGTGATGAACCAATCGAGCTATACTGGCTGGAACAATCGTTCTCCAAGGTCCTAGCATGCCAGGCAGGTCGGTTGAAGAGCGGTAAGACTAAAAGCAGCAAACCCAAGGTCCGAAGGCTAAGTTGTACTGCTGACCGTACAGAGGTGTGACAGCGGTAAGGTGTTTCCTTCAGACAACCAACATAACAGCGATGCTGCCCTGCCAAAATGAACGGTGGGGTTAGAAAAGGTCGACTGTAGAAATGTACACCTCGCCTTATCCCACAGATATCCGTCTCCGGTGGTAAGGTCCCAACAAGTACGAACCTAACACAAAAATTATCCGCAAAAAGGTCGTGTGTGACCGACCTCAAGCAGTTGTCCCTTGGGCATTGCGGTCAGGCTCTCAGGTCTTTAAGAACACTTCTAACTCAATTTCCTTTTCAGGTACCTCTAAAAGAACCCTTCCACGGTGTGGGCAGCCGGGAAGTGATAACTTCCCTCATACCTCTAACAGTAATTCAGACCACTGTATTCATAATCTTCTCCTTAACAAAATTTAAATGCTCATTTGGATTCACTGTTGTTTTACTTTCAAAAAAATCTTATTCCAATATTTGAGAAAATAAATTTAAAAAAAAAAGTTTTTCACTTTAGTTTGACATATCAATTAATTCATCTTGTTTACATACAATTTGTGTTATACAATTTAATTGAGAAAAAAAAATATTCATCAATATTGAAGTAAATTTTACTCAAACTATTCAATAAACTAGTTGTGATACATATAACATCCAACTATATTCTTTGATAATTCTCATTACGAATACAACATTGTACAATAATCGGTCTGTATTATAGTAATCATCAATCATTAGGGTATTGTCATCACTATTATTATTATTATTTTTAGTAGTAGTAGTAGTAGTAGTAGTAGTAGTAGTAGTAGTAGTAGTAGTAGTAGTAGTAGTAGTAGTAGTAGTAGTAGTAGTAGTAGTAGTAGTAGTAGTAGTAGTAGTAGTAGTAGTAGTAGTAGTAGTAGTAGTAGTAGTAGTAGTAGTATACGATCATACTAGAGAGAGATAACATGAATCCACCTAATGTTATACTTAGATTCCGATGAAAAAGTAAACACATACACATGAAATAAATGGGTTTTGTTTTTATTTATTGAACATTGCACTTACAGTAATAATCAAAGTAGAAAACCTCTCCCAGAATCACAGTTTTAACTTAAAAAATATAAATGGGTTGTAAACTAAATATTTTATTACAGTTCCTCGGTTTCTGCTATTACTCACCTATCGTACTTGGTAAGTTTGTATAAATTTATGTTGTATTTAAACAATCTATTAATTTGCATTAATTTCTGTGTATACTCATCATAAGTATGATGCTGTAATATAAGAAGTTATATTGTAGTGAACAAGAACACTGATGGAGACAATCGAATGTACTTCAGCACAAATTACAGACTATCTCACTAAATTCTGATAACCATACAGTCAACAGTTAATTTGCAAAATAACAATCAATTATCTCAATACTAACTGTTCCTTCTGTAAATATCAGCCCATCTTCTCTGATTTCATTGTTCATGCATTTTCGTACCGATTGCGCTTCATTTCTGTTCTTTCCTTATCGGTCTTCTGCCAAAATATATTCTATGTCTGATCATCACCAAATACTACTTATGTGGATATAAGTAGACCACATCACAGTCGTAGTATTAGTAGTAGTATGTAACAATTCAATACGTTTTTTCAATGATTTTTTTATGATTTTCTTATTATTAATTTGATATAATGTATCATATCCTGGTGTAATTTTACATAATGGTATAATAATTTGTTTATTAATATTTATAATTAATTTATATAAATCATTTGGATCGGCAAAGCAAGAGCAGCATATTTACTACTGAAGAACATCTGGAACTAAAAAAACAATCAACAAACACCAAAGTCAAAATTTTCAATACAAATGTCAAGACAGTTCTACTGTATGGGAAGGAGACGTGGAGAACTACAGAAGCCATCATCCAGAAGATACAGGTGTTTATTAACAGTTGTCTACGCAAAATACTTCGGATCCGTTAGCCAAACACTATCAGTAACAACCTACTGTGGGAGACAACGAACCAGATTCCAGCGCAGGAAGAAATCAGGAAGAAGCGCTGGAAGTGGATAGGACACACATTGAGGAAATCACCCAACTCTATCACAAGACAAGCCCTCACATGGAATCCTGAAGGCCAAAGAACACATTACTCCGAGAAATGAAAACAGACATGAGAAGAATGAACAAAAATTGAATAGAACTAGAAAGGAAGGCTCAGGACAGAGTGGTTGGAGAGAGCTGGTTGGCGGCCTATGCTCCATTGGGAGTAAAAGGCGTAAGTAAGTAAATATATTAATCAAAGTTGAAATCATGAGTCAATTGAAGCTAGACCACTATCGAAAACCTGGAAGCACTGGACGGCCGTTTCGTCCTATTATGGGACTCCCCAGCAGTGCGCATCCACGAACCCGCTCTCGCGAGATTCGAACCTAGGACCTACCAGTCTCGAGCCGAAGCCCTTAACCGATAGACCACTGAGCTGGCATCCAACGGTGTTAATGTCTAACTTCAACCAATCCACGAAATTAAACTTTGTAAAATTAAATTAATTAATTGACAATGTAACCCTTTTGAATCAATTAGTTGACCAATAATAATTTGTTAAATATTTTTGAAATTGATTTTATATCATTTATACAATTTATACCATTAGTTAACGATACATACTGCTGAAAAGTCTTACAATAGGACGAAACGGCCGTCCACTGTATCCAGGTTTTCCATGGTGTAATAATAATAAAAATATTTTTTCATTAGATTTTTTGATAAATAAAAAAATTATTTATTTTGTGATAATTTTGCTAAATGAATTAATTTTAAAATTTTTTTTTCTATATGATATAGTGAAAATTTACATATTTATAGATGGTTATAAAAAGAATAAGAAAGAGAAAGAAAGTACACTACATTTGCAAAATAAATAATCAGCAAATATCTTTGCTTATAATACCTAAGAATTAGGCAATATTCACGGGGTGCACATATGCTAATAAGAGACTGATCAATTGTAGTCCTAAACATCAATGGGAAGATTCAAACAAACAATACCAAGTAAATTTGAATTTCATCCCATTACACAAACAAGTGGCTATCAGGAGACAGTAGCTAAGTGAATAACACAATGACGTTTGAAACGAATGGTACTGGGTTCAAGTCCCATAGTGAACATCAAATATGAGATGTAGGTTGATAAGTCTTGATTGTATGCTATATTTGGATCCTAAGCTAGTCTTGTAACCCCTAAGCTAGAACTACACACCGACTTGAATACGAGAGAAAAGTCACAAAATAAGCAAGAAGCAATTTACCCCAAAGGTTCATTCATGTACAGAAAATATAGGGTTTTTATAGTATTTTAGAAGTCCATGGCATTTCCTGAAAATTCTAGAATACTACTAAACATAGTAGTAGTGTAGTAATCAGCCAATCAGAACTTCTACATGTGACTTTTTATTTTCGCTATATTTCTAGCAAAACTTCTAATCAAAACGCTGATTGCATAAATTGCTTTTTAATTTTTTATGAGTTTGTCATGTCCATTGCGAGAAATTTTCAGGATCATCCCAACACACAGGTACATCAAGCTGACGACTCCCAACTGGGACGAAACAGGTGTCCAGGATTCCACTGCCCACTATCCTTCTTTGCTTATAATACCTCTGAATTAGGTAATATCGAAGCAATGTGTACAGTATCAACATGTGACAATAAGAGACTGATTAATTGCAGTCCTAAACATCAATGGGAAGATTCAAGTAAAACGATACCAAGTGAATTTAAACTTCATCACATTGCACAAGCAATTGGTTATCAGGAGATAGTAGCTAAGTGGATAACACAATGACGTTCGAAACGAACGGTACTGGGTTCGAGTCCCAGAGTGAACATCAACTCTGAAATGCAGGTACATCCAGTTGAAAAGTCCCAAGTACGATGAGACGCGCATCCTGGATTCCACTGCTAGCCTCTATCCATCTTTGCTTATAAAGTTTGTGATCTAAGGCAATATGAAGGCAGTCCACATATGATGCACATACACACATACGTTCTATATTGTTCAATAAAATTATGCTATATAATCAACGAGAATTTATTTTACTGCTTCATAATTTGAAGCTTCAGTAACCAAAATCTGTTATTCATAATTTCTTCACCAATTCCTAATTAATTTCAATTTATTCACTGAATAAAATTTGTAAAAAAGTAAAAATCAAGCTGAACAAAATGAAATTCATAAGCAAAAATGTATAGTGGCTAGCAGTGAAATTCAGGAAGCGCGTTTCGTCTTATTTGCGAATCGTCAGCTGGATGTACCTTCGTCTCAGAGTTGATGTTCACTCTGGGACTCGAACCCAGTACCGTTCGTTTCAAACGTCATTGTGTTATCCACTTAGCTACTGTCTCCTGATAACCAATTGCTTGTGCAATGTGATGAAGTTTAAATTCACTTGATATTGTTTGTTTGAATCTTACTATCGATGTTTAGGACTGCAATTAATCAGTCTCTTATTGTCATATGTTGATACTGTACACATTGCTTCGATATTGCCTAATTCTGGGACTCGAACCCAGTACTTTTTCTCTAGCCACTATCCATCATTGCTTATCATGCTTGTGAATTGAAACTATATCCAGACAATAAACACAGTATATACATATGTCAATAAGAGATTGACCAATTGCAGTCTTAAACATCCATAGGAAAATTCAAATAAATAATACTAAGTGAATTTAAAATGAAATTTCTTTCATTCAATTGTGTTGTGGTCTACTTATATCCATATAAGTAGTATATGGTGTTGGTCAGACATAGAATGTATTTTGGCAGAAGACCAATGAGCAAAGAACTGAATTGAAGCGCAATCGTTTGGAAAATGCATGAGCAATGGAATTAGAGAAGAAACAGTGAAGATTGAAATAATTGATTGTTAATTTGCAAATTGACTGTTCATTGTATGGTTATCAGAATTTACTGAGATAGTCTGTAATTATTGTTTAAATACATTCGATTGTCCTCAACTAGTGTTTATGTTCACTACACAATGTTCAATATTTTATTTCATTATATAATGTAAATGTAAAATATATTTCGATTCAAAAAAAAGTTATTTTCAAATTCTCATCGTTTTATTCACAATTCAATTTAGTCAATACAAAATATAATGAATGATTATTAAATAGAACATTTCATTGTTTTATTCTATTTGGATAGTGTTAACTATTAACTTAAAGAATATTATTAATGATTAGTTTAATACAATTGATTTGTATATCATTTAGGTTGAATTACTATTTTCAAATATTTAGTATTGTGAATTCATTTAAGAATTAGTATGGAAAGAAATGATTATCATTTTTGTTTTATTAAAAATAAATATTGATTTAAAAAAATCTATGTATAACTGGTTACTGTACAAGGTTTCAATGTAGGTGGTTACTTTTTGATAGAGATTAAAATAATAATGAGATGAATTGGTTGAGGTTAGACATTAATAGCGTTGGATGCCGGCTCAGTGGTCTATCGGTTAAGTGCTCTGGTGCGGGACTGGTAGGTTCTGGGTTCAAATCTCGTGAGGCGGGATCGTAGATGTGCACTGCTGAGGAGTCCTACATAAGGACGAAACGTCCATCCAGTGCTCCCAGGTTTTTCATGTTAGTCTAGCTTCAATTGACTCATGAATTCAACTATATACAATGATGAGAAGGTATCATTTTATTTATGTGAACTGATATCAATTGTGAAATGATTGTAAACTACAAAGAAGTTAGGATTTATATTTGATTCAAGTCTAGGACTCTTAAATGATACAGATTGATAAATAAACAAAGGATCGAATATCGGATCTTTAGATTTCTCAATAATCATTATACTTTGAGATTGCTACTAAAAATCCGATGGTTAACAGATGAGAACAATCAGAGATAAAACTAACTTTGAATATGGTATTCTCCACAACTCTTTCTTATTTTGAGAATGACATCATTATAATTTTAGGTTGATGAAGCAAATATTGTTGATAAATCAAATGCCCTGGTACGGCCGAGAGTGAGGAGAGTCCGCTCTCCCTCTCGAAATGCTCTCACATGGCCACGCGTATATAGACTCTACTAGGGAAGTCCTACTCACTGCCTTCTCGTGGCACTATTGTTTACGAAATTGAGAGGACGAAAAGCGAATGTCCAGTGCTTTAACTGGGTTGGTGAACACGGAAATTCCACCTAGAGGAGTTTGGAAACCCTGATTCCAAACCAATTGTGCACATGAACTCCAGTATCCTGAGTGAACAAATGGCGTATGAATCAATCGTTGGTCACCGACTACCATGGGACTGCATCTCCTTACGATGCTCCACTGCCTTATGGATCAGACTTTTAGGTCAAAGGCTCCGGATGTGGCCCCTAAGAAAACCACTTGCTTCGATTTGGGCACCCGAGCAGTATGACAGCCCTCACACAAATCAAATGAGATTTGTTAGGCGCATATGTATTTGGTGCCCCTTTGTACCAATATTTATGTGTTTAAATAAATAAACAAACTGGATTTTAACTTAATAAAAATGAGATAATTATTTAAAGGACTCATAAAAACAATAAAAAAGTTATTGTATTATTATAAGATACTTCGAATGTATCTATCTATGATCATATATTGACTGCTACTATGTCCTTTATATATTGTAAAGAGTACTCTGTTATTTGGTCAATTCAATGCCCTTTAAAGGTTGATTCCGAACCGTCTTAAACAGTAATAATAGGTTTACCAACTTGTAATGAATAACAAAATTGGAAAGTGATCAGTATTCCCTACAGATTATTCGTACTCTTGTTTTTAGGATATGATAGGAATGATTACCAAGTTCATATATTTCACTTCTTACAATCAAATTAGTCATAGATGTAGACTGAACTCTAAGAATTCACCTGAATTCGTCCAATTCTGGTTGTATAGTCACATTTGTTGTTTATCTTCGTAAATAGATCCAGTTGAGGATTATCGCTAGTTTATCACTTCTCGGTTTGGTTTATTCTTTCAGAACCATATTTAAAATTATATTTCTTTCAAGATTATTTCTTCTTCCTAATGTCTGTCATACTGTTGATTCCTCATCCATACACTCAAGTAAGATATGACAACTTTTATCATTGTATACTCTTACCAAATCCTAAGTTGATAATAATAAGTGAATTAATATTCCTCATTTTAAAATGATTTCATCTTGTTAACTAGTGTTTTTTGATGGAGTTTTGTTCTTTGAGCTGGATGGTTTGGTCGTGGAGCTCAGAGAACAAAACTTCATCAAAATTATCCACCTGAGCTACAAATCTTCACCATCTGTTAACCAGTGTAAATCATAACTGACAACAATTTTCAATTAAGTTCAATACAAAATTTTTTTACTTATATCTTACCTGAATCTTCTATATGGTATACAATTGGAATCATAGACATTTTCCATTCATGTATTGTATTTGTTAAATCATTAACATCAATAGCTACCCGTGTTTCTACAGTATCAAAGTATTTTTGTATACTATTAGCAAGTTGATGCTTGATTGAATTTATCTCTTCTAATCTGTCAATACTATCTGGATATATAATAAGTAATAAATCTGAAATAAAGTAGAATATACATTGTAAGCAAAGATGGATAGTGGCTAGCAGTGGAATCCAGTTAGAGACTGACCAGTTGCAGTCCTAAAAACATCAATGGGAAGATTCAAACAAACAATACTAAATGAATTTAGAATATACATTGTTGTTTAAATTTATCAAAAGTAAAATTTGTAGAAGAAGAAATATCCACTAATCTTGAGATAATTGCCTGTACAAAACTGACATATGCTAAAGAACTAATGACAACCAAAAAGTTATTGTATAAACTTGTTCCACTGTGGTATGTACTACCGATGTTTTCAACTATAAGTAGTATGTATCATCAGTCAAAGGTGAAATGCCTGGCGACAGGAGGTTAAGAAGATAGAAACAACGAGAACGAGAACAGAGAATGATGTGGAAACGAAGGGAAAGTTTAGTTTGTGACAATTGATTAACAGTTTGCGATTGAAGAATTCACTGTATGGTTCTCAGATTTTACTAACATGTTCTTTAATTTGTATTCAGATACATTTGGTTGTCGCCAGTTCTCGTTGACTACATTACTACTCAATAATGGACATTTAAATTCTAATAGGAGGTTATGGCCAACACGTAAAATGGGAATTCTTTACTCCTTAATTTCAATATCAATTAGTATGAATTACGATTTGATCTTGAATCAGTATCATTAATAGTGAGCCACTGTGTCATTTGTAAAAGAAATGGCATTAATGATCAAACCTTTTCATTGGAACTTTGAAAATCTCATCAGAAAGCTAGTTATTTATCAGTGTAAACCCATTATTTAAAGTTTGATTTTAAGATGTCATTTTATAGTTTAAAGTTAACACTAGGGATTAATTCTAATTAAATGATCATTTGAAACCAGAAAACATTTGGTGGATTTTTCATCCTAGTACTGAATTCTTGGTCAGTGCATATCTACGACGCCACCGCGAACACAACCCAGAACCTTCAGGTCTCAAGATGATAAATAAATCCTGGGTCTGTATACAATAGTTTATATATATATATATATATATATATATATATATATATATCATCTCGATCAGTTCATTATAATGCGTGACTACCATTCTTTGACATTGGTGATATTTGTCTCTTTTGAGCTGCTCTGTGATCGGCTTATCACTGACACTTCTGGAAGAATCTATCGAAGTTAGCCATCAGTGAGCATATGAATATTATTACTATTGTGGCTCACTCTCCTATAGTGTTGTGGCTGTCCGCTGCCTAGGAGTTCTATACTAGGGTTAAAAATCTATCTAATGTTTTCTGTTTTTCACTGGTTCATTAGCCAAATTCAATTTATGATTTAAATTATAAATAAAATACGAAATAAATACTAATACTGAGAGATATGAAAGAACATAAATACTTAAGAATTCGAGAACAGTTACTGACTAATCAATGATGACATTAGTTACTTGTTATTGACCAGTTAGTATAAACATATCAGTCACGGCTTGAGTAGCCTAATAGGGACGCCCATAACTGTGACATTGGGTGAAGCGAATTTGGATTGTGTTAGTGTTATGTCCGGACAAGAATAAGTGAATGGTAACCGTCAGGAATTATTTATGGGGAAAACGAGTTAGAATCACACAAGGAGCATCATTTCCCTCGATATTGCAGACATACTTTTCTTACGCATAAGAATTAGCACGACATCTAGGTAGAGGATTCTTTGTCGACTATCCCCAACCACCTAACAGTTAAGAATATATACATAATTGTGGTCTGTCATACTGCCAATATTTCTAACGTCGACTAAACTTTAATAAATATTCTCTAATCAATCAAGTTAATAATGAATAAAATGTAGTTTTGTGCTTGATAGTTAAATATAACAGAAAGAAGGCTTTAGTTAGCCTAGGAAATAAGGTTAGGGGAGAGTATGCTTTTTTTTCTAGATATAACAAAAATCACAACTTGGATATTTTTCCACAGGACTGAATTTTGTTAAAATTGTTGATCTGCTCTGATTTCAAGATTTTTATTGTTAAAATGGAATTTTGTTTTCTGTGCATAATACACTGGATATTTCAAGAAACCAATCAGATCTGTGTTATAGTCTACATATAACGTTTTATAAAACCCAAATCTAAATGCACTTAGTGTTACTTGTTTGAATCTTCCTATTAATGTTTAGGACTGCAACTGGTCAGTCTCTCATTGGCATATAAGTATACTGTGCGTATTGCCTCAGTATAGCCTCATTTCGCAAGCATAATAAGCAAAGATGGATAGTGGTTAGAAGTGGAATCCAGGACGCGCGTTTCGTCCTA
>NC_031496.1:7510815-7514888 GCF_000237925.1 Schistosoma mansoni
GGAATCCAGGACGCGCGTTTCGTCCTATTTTGGACTCGTCAACTGGATGTGCCTGCATCTCAAACTTTATTTTCTTTCTGGGACTGGAACCCAGTACCGTTCGCTTCAAATGCCATCGCGTTATCCACTTAGCTACTGAGTCCCGATAGCCACTTGCTTGTGTTATGGGGTGAAGTTTAAATTCACTTAGTATTACTTGTTTGAATCTTCCCATTGATGTTTAGGACGAAATAGGACGAAACGCGCGTCCTGGATTCCACTGCTAGCCACTATCCATCATTGCTTACCAAACCTAAATAGTTCATAGAAAATAACTATAGTATGTAGTACGCTGTGTATTAATATGAGATCTCGGACAACGCCCATCATAACAGTTTCTGGCGACATAATAAACATATTTTTTTGTTATATCCCAACGAATAGAAAAATTGTATTTCTGACGTTTCGTGACTTAATATGAGCCACTTCTTCAGAGTTTCTGGCGACATTGTTTTTCTCAAACACATGTGAAAATAAATAAAATCCTAAAATGTTATTTTCAGCAGATCAGCTTGAATCAATTTCGCAGCAATGGTAAAAAGAATTCCAAGCATCACAATTAAAAATGATCGAAATGATGACACGAAAATTTTTAATTCAAGATAATTCAGTGCAGGTGTCTGGATTGAAGGGCTTAACTATCAAATCATTGATCAATTCAATGGGCGAGTTTCACTCTGATTCTGGTGCAAGCGTCATATTTGAATCATGGTTCAAGCGATATGAAGACATTTCCCACGTTGATTTTTTGCATCATGACAACTCTTTGAAGGTGAGAATTTAACTTCATAAGCTTGTAGCAACTAAGTGTGTAAAGTATTCAAATGTTATCTTACTAAAAAACTCCACGGTTTTTCTTTTGATATTAGTGTAACATAAATTTTTACTACATAGACTTCTTTATTCAACTTGCGATATAATTGACCTAAAAGTGTCTAGAGCCCTGAAAATGATTTTGTTGTACATGCTGAGTTTATTGATAAGTAATGCAAGGTTTTTAACTTGCGTTCACTTTCAGACGAGGAGTTTAAGTGCCTTATCTTTGTATGCGGGTTGTAATCATCGTCAGACTTACAAATTCGTAACTGATTTTTTCAGCAGAATAGAGTAAGATCCCAATCTTACGTTGACAGATATTATAAATGAATGTTATCGTATTAACAATCTTATGAATGATAGTAAAATGATCGAATTTCTAAATCCAATAATACACCTGACGTTAATCTTAAATCATTTGATTTGATGAAAATTTTCCATTCAGATCCTATTATTATTGTCTTAAAGCATGATTCGTGAAAATTTTCTCGCCCAAATCGAATATCTAATGTCCATAACCCTAATCTACTTCATTCTACAAGACTTCTCAGAAGTTTCCGGAACTGTGAAATAAACAAAGGGTGAGGAGAACTGAACGTTGTCACCGTGAACGCCGAAAGATGTCGACTTGTTTTACGAGAGGTAAAGGTGGTATAGTGAGCCAATCCGAAATGGCCAAAAAGAGGAAGTTGCTCGATGACAGTAAGAAGTGACCTAAAGGACAAATGCATATACTTTGCTAAGAAGTGGATTCGTTTTCTAAGGGGTAGCAATATATATATATATATATATATATATATATATATATATATATATATATATGTATATAGGCACTTTATTCAGTAACCCAATAAACTTTCTCTTCCACTCATGTCTTCTCGTTCGTGTAGTCAGTTTGGGGGTTGACGTGAAGCACATTATGTATCAATCTCAGATCTCGGACACCCTCTACAATAACAATCTGCTTGTATAGATTATTCAAAATTGATGTATGCGTCGAATTTTATAAATATAAGTAGTCGAGACTGGTGTTAAGAATTTTAACGTCCTAATGAGATATATTGACTGTTTGAATTTAAGTAACTGGAATCTTTCTCAAAAATGAAATGGGAATCAACAGTCTATACAGTTAATATGGATTCTTTTACATATAGCTTGAACACTGCATATCATAAAAATCAGTGAACAGTAACTTAATCGACTGGGAACTTCAAAGATTTTTATCGATTAAAAGGTAACCAGGAAATCAATGACGTAATAATGGCCATATTGTAATTTATTATTTCCTCTTGATGTGTTGTAAGGAAATTATTATCACATGGATTTTGAGTAGTAAAATGAATTGTATAATAGAATTTATCTACATGCTGAGGTCTTGTTCTTTGCTGGCTATCTGACAAGCCAGCAAATGAGCGAAGTTGTATCTTGGTCTAATAGATGTGAAGTACTGATCTCGGTAGTTATTTCACTGTCACTGAGTCATTAGTCGAAGGAAAGTCACTAAGTTAACAGGAGCTTATTAGTCTTATAAAGGAAATCCAAGTCAATTAATCAATAATCCAACTGGTGAATATAACTGGTCACCTAAATAGCAGCGTGATTGAATTAGTGCCAACTGCAATGTAAGAATCAGTTCTCTTTAGCAATTACACCACCACCATTACCTTATATTATCATAACTTATATTAGTTATTCAATACTCTCAATGAACATCGAACAACGTACGAAGACTTATTAACTGCTTATAGTCTATCTTAATCATTTGTGTTTACATATATATTACATTCAATTAAGGAATAAGTATTTCAAAAGGAATATTAAAATGGAAAGATTATGTAAAATGTATAATTGATTTTGAAATGTTAAAAAACAGAAAAAACAAACAAAACAAACTAACCAGTTAGAAACTAATTAAGTAAATCATTTCATTATAGGTGTAGACAATTGATTTATTGTAATTACTTGATTATGAATTCATATAACGGCGAAATGTTTAATTGAATGAATTCAGTTATTTCAATAATGAGCTTATTTAATAAGATTACTAAATTATGACAGTTTAACTCTTAAGCACTTTTTAAAAAAATCAATCTATGTATTGTTAAGTAATGATATTTATCAGAAGGTGGTTTTGTGGAGATTTTAGTAATTTTATATAGTTGAGATCATGAGTCAATTGAAGCTAGACCACCATGGAAAACCTGGAAACACTGGATGGCCGTTTCGTTCTATTGTGGGACTCCTCAGCAGTGAAGTTACTAGCCTAATATCCTGTTTTTATGAGAAAATTAAAAATAAAGTTATTTGGTGTCTTCATTTTTCTTGATTGAAAGCTTTTTTTGAACATTTTAACGATATCGAAGATAGGTCATCATACTTGTTTTGCTAATAGATCTCCTTTGGTAAGTAAATATAAATTCAAAGACATAATTGAGTGCTCACTGTTGAGGAGTCCCACACTAGGACGAAGCGATTGTCCAGTGTTTCCACGTTTTCCATGGTGGTCTGGCTTCAATTGACTCATGAATTCAACTATAAAATAACCAAAATCTCCACAAAACCCCCTTCTGATAATAAGTTTAAAAGTAAAATTTGGTGCTTTTTTAGATATTTGATTTACATCTTTCATTGTAGACCATTCAATGTTTCCAAGTTTATGAATGAATCAAATTGTAAAATAAAACTATGATTTTTGTTTGTTTAACAATATTTTAAACCCAGTTATTATTCAGTTGTCAATTATCATTATTGTTACCTTGATTACATCATTGACTTTCGATTAATGATTCACTATTGTTGTTGTTCTAATTAATAAACCATATTGTCCATTTTAATTAGATAAGAGGTTATTGGATAGTAAAAAGAATGCTTGATTTTTTCTATTCAGTCAATAATTATTGTAACAGATTCGAAATCTAGTTTTAATTGCCAAATTGTCTTAATCTTATGCCTACTTTATTACTGATTGTTATTAATTACATTCATTATCTAAATGCGAATGTATCGTCATATGTATTTCCCAAGTTGTTTGATCAGTTTTCCTTATGTTCATTCCTTTATCTTAGACTTCTTCAACCACGCTGGATATTATAATCCTCTTACCCAAGACGATATATTGTCTTCAAGTGGTGCAATTTTACTCACTGATTTTCATCCTGAAATTAAATGCAATGGATAACTTAAATTCTCTTGGTGTTGTTTACTTGTATCTTCCCATT
>NC_031496.1:7515088-7547488 GCF_000237925.1 Schistosoma mansoni
AATCCGAGAGGCAGTCCGCACAGGGATGCACATATGCCAACAAGAGACTGATCAATCACAGTCCTAAATAACATATGGGAAGATACAAGTAAACAACACCAAGTGAATTTAAACTTCACCCCATAACACAAGCAAGTGGCTATCAGGATTCAGTAGCTGAGTGAATAACGCGATGGCGTTTAAAGCGAACGGTACTGGGTTCGAGTCGCAGGTACATCTAGCTGATGATTCCCAACTAGGACGAGACACTCGTCCTGAATTCCACTTCTAGCCTCTATCCATCTTTGTTTATAAAATAATGGATAACTATTTGAAATCTTGAACTTCTTGACGGCCGTTTTCATAATTAATTCGAACTCCTCAAACACATTATAACTCATCGTATCTTGTTAAAATGCAACTTCAGATACCATTGAATTCAGGCTATCAGATGGTGACTAAATCAGTTATTGATTAACTACATTTAAAATCAATATTTCCTACTAATCTCAATCAATATATCACAGGTTCTTTTAAAGTCAGACACGTACACTTGATATCACTAGTATGAACATGAAACTTCTTTGTGCTTTTATCAAATATTTAAGTGTCATATGAGTTATCAACCCTTAAACAAAAAAAATTACAAATCAATATATAAGACAGAAACTAATATACAACCTGTCTGATATAAAGGAATTTATGTATTTTATAGAATTCAACTAATTTCTTCTTCATGAGTTTCTAATTAACTCATTAATTTACAATAAAAGAAAATTATTCGAATTGTGTTATTTTAAAGAATTATGGGTATCAGTATAGGGTTGTGGAATTTGTTGAGTTTAGATTTGTATTATAAAATGGATCGATATTAGAACATTATTGAAAACCTGGAAAAAAGGTACGGTCGTTTCATCCGTGTATGGGACTCCTCAGTAGTTCACATCCACGACCCCGAAAGTGGAACTTGAACTTAGAACGTTCGGTCTTACTCGCCGTTATTCAACGGCGCATTGCTGAGGGGTCTCATATTAGGATCAAACCGCCGTCTATTTCCCCCAGGTTTCCAATGGTGGCCTAACATTGATCCATTTATGATATCAATCTAAATTATGGGTATATATTTGTAGTTTTTTTCAAATGAGTTGGTAGATGTTTTCTTCATTTTTTTTAGCTTGAAACAACTGTATCGCGTGTAACAACTTATATTTATTCTTACCAGCGTTTTAATAACAAGTTAGATAACTATTATACAGTTATTTAATGGTAATATTCACCCAAATGATATTAAATGAATCTAGGGCTTATTTACTTGTGATCAAAAGTGAAATGGAATAATGAAAAGTTGAGTGTGAAAATGAAAAAAAATAAGTAAATAAGGTTGCTACGTTTTTTTCTCCTCAAATTTTACAATTTCCATTCATACTGGAAAGTCAAATAAACACAATAGTTATGTAATCATTGTAAAATTAAAGATCAGTAGTAATTATTAGGGTAGTCATGGGTGACATGATAATTAATACTGATTTAGTTTGATGATCAGAATTTGCTACGTTTGAAGAGATTACGATTTCACCTAAACCAGTAAACGAAACGAAAGTCAGCAAAACAACATGGCAAGCTACGCTATTCTACTGAGCTCCAGTACTGCCAAATAGAGGGAGAAGACCAGAATCATCCGAGGAAAATGTATATTCTACAAGCAGCCCTGAGGCACGAATAAACAAGCACACAATTCATGAGTATATTTACAGTACAAAAATGTCCTTGGAAAACGTCACAAAATAACCTACTAAAAGAGGAAACGAACCAATGGCATTCAAGGTCCTTCCAGGTGAGAAATACAAACTGAGGGTAAAAGTGGGTGCTTTTGGTGCTAAAATGAGAAATCCAAATTTCCTAAATAAAATTACAAAAACGAGTCGTCTACCAAGTGATTGCTGGGGATCTAGAACTCCCAACAAAATTGTAAAGTAATAATTCCTAATATGTTTCCTATATATGGATTACTTATGAGAATTGTAAGGATGGCATGTTGGTAAACTCTAGGAAACCTCAAGAAGCCCAGAACGAGCCGAAGACATTCCATCCAATCACCACTAGGGGAACATTCTAGAATGTCCCATCTAGCTTCCCTATTATATATGAATAAGCAGAACCCATTATGTGCCTATTAGCCGTCCGAAATGAAGATTTATTTTCAGCCAAAGACTATAAATACATGAGATTTTTGTACTATACTTGACATTGTTTCGGGAAATAAAATTCCTACTTACTAGTCTTCTGTCTTCTATCTTACGACGTTGTGGGTTCGATTATTCAAGTAGTCTAGTAGTACGCGGCATAGTAAGAATCAAAGCTCTAGATATAACAAGAATATAACCTTTTATTTACTAAAATAAACCTCTTCATTTTAAATTTTCTACCATCAAATTTAACTTCTTAAAGTATCGAACATCATCCTCAGTCAAGAATCGCCACATTACATGTATGATCTTTGTATTCATCTAAGAAAGTTGAGTAATTTCCACGTTTATGTTGATACCTAGTAAGTATAGCAAATCATCTAAACGTCACACTGATTACAAATTACAAATATTGTTCTATATATATATTAAATCAATAAAGGAAATTATATCCTTATCAAGAGATTGTAAGCATGTTTACTAATAGGTTGATAGATTAGTTAAAAGATACCACAGAAATAACGAATATACAGTTAAACAACTTCTCATGTAAAATTCTTTAAAAGGGTTCTCATCACTATACCACTATCTCTGTCTTGATTTAAATTTATAATGATTAATTATTGATATTGTTATATCTTAGTGAAGACATAAAGTACGGATAACTTTCTGGACCTATCAATTAACGATTGTTCTATATATATTCTTATTGTATAACTGTTCAGTAACTAGATTGTGTATATCTATATTCCTCTTATCATAAGATTCATTTTGATCCATAAATTATTATTATACAATTTACTGTTCTCAAATTATGTTCAGTTTATTAATTAACGTCTCCCACGCTCGCAGCCACATTTGGCTTGAACTTGTACAAATATTATTTTCTATTTTATGGTGTGATACGGTCTGTCTGGTATATAAACCAAGTATGTTTGAAATAAATGATTCGCATAGCAGAAATTGTAATTGGTGTTCTGGACTCATTTGGAAGGGCCAGTCAGACAAAGGATCACTAAGGACGCTAGACTGCTCATACTGGTCGAACGTCATTGATTTGACACTGTGCTAAGTTTGGAAAGGTGGTGTTTTGATTAGTGGATCATTCACGTGATAAAAGCCGGACATAAAATCACAACAGATATCAAAACATTTTTTTAGCATAATCTTTATCAGTTTTATATAGTTGAAATCATGTGTCAATTGAAGCTAACCCACAATGGGAAACCTGAAAGCATTGGACTGCCGTTTCATCCTATTGTGGGACTCTTCAGTAGTGCTCATCCATGATTTCAACTATATAAAATTACTAAAATCGTAAAACGACGGCCAGTCCAGTTTATCTCATAAAAGGTATAAAGGGTGTAACATATAGTTTGTAGAGATTAACATTAATCTTGATAACATTTGGTAATAGTAATATTAATGAAGTTACAACACATACACATATTGTTATTCAAGTAAAAGAAATCGAATATGAAATAAGTCTGTAAAGAAAAAAATATAAAGGATTAATTAACTTTAAAACAAAGAAAAAAAAATTATGAGAACGTGTATAATCAGATTAAGTATAAGTAGAAATTCAGTTGATAGTGTTTGTTTGAATCTTCCCATTGATGTTTAGAACTGAAATTGATCAGTCTCTTAATGCATTTAAACTTCACCCCATTGCACAAGAAAGTGGCTATTAAGACTCAGTAGCTAATTGGATAACCCGATGGCGTTTGAAGCGCACGGTACTGGGTCCGAGTGCCAGAGTGAATATCAACTCTGAGATGCAGGTACATCCAGCTGACCAGTCTCAACTGGGATGAAACGTGCGTCCTGGTTTCCACTTCTAGCCACTATCCATCTTTGCTTATAAGTATGAGTAGATTAATAAATCAACATATATACACATATTTGTCTATAGATTTTCATTAAAAATGAAAATATTTCCATTAAACTTTAGATCTCTCAAAATTTTCTAGATATTCATTTTATCATTACTACTGATAAAATGTTTGTGTAGCCTAAAGTATAAGTATTATCTTCAAGATATAAATAAAGCCAGTTCAAATTATAATACTTAATTGGATACTAGGTTTATTAATAAATATGTTCGGTATGCTCCTACTTGTTATTATTATAGTTTATTGAGGCGGGATCGTGGATGCGCACTGCTGAGGAGTCCCATAATAGGAGGAAACGGCCGTCCAGTGCTTCCAGGTTTTACATGGTAGTCTAGCTTCAACTGTCTCGTGATTTCAACTATATAAAAAATTGTTAGTAAACTACACCGTCAATATGAATATGTTTCAATACCATTATTCTTTAGTATCTAATTACGTTGTGTACAGAATTTTTAAGATTTCAAACTTTTGGCATGTTTCTACAATGAAATAATCTAATCTCTTATTTGGTATTGACTAGTGTTATACTATTTAAGTCTAATTTTATTGACATAGTTAGTATTGTTGTAGTGTATGCTATTTATTCTGACAGATATAAGTAGTATGTGTCATCAATAAGAAGTGGAATGCCTGAGAGTAGAAGATTGAAACGATGAGAAGAAGAAGGAAATTGGAGAGTAGTCGAAATAACAACAGAATCAGAAGAATAGTGGAGTATGTGAAGGACAACGCAAGAAAGCTGTGCAAATAATTTAATTTATTTAATGTATGATTTTCATATTTCATTAAGCCATTGTGTGATTTTGCGTTAGTTTTCCCTAACTGAGTTTTCGTTCATTATACTATGTTCATTAAGCTGCATGACATAAAATAAGTTGTTTGACCTTTGATGAGAATTAGTATTTTACATTGTATGATTTTTAACTATTTTAGTAACGGTGTTTGTGGTATCTTTAAAAGACCTATCTTTCTTCCTAGTATTAGAGGGAAGTCACCAGTTACCATTGCAGAAGTAATCAACACTACACTACTTATTTTAAACCGAGAACGATAAACAACACTTTGGTATAATTTAATTCATTCCTTCTAAAAATTCTGTTGTAACGGAGATTGTGTTTGAATGTAAAACCAAGTTAACTGGAATGTGAACCTTTCATAAAACATTAATTACACGAAGTATTTAAGATAAATTTTAGCGATGAACGATAACTGATATGAAATCCCAATAGAGTCGAATGGAGTATAAAACCAAAGCAATAAACAACTTAAAAAGTATCTTCGGTTGCTGAACAATAATTTATTCCGGTAAACTTCTGACGACCCCGAAAACAAATGGGATTTAGAGTGACAGAGCTTTCAAATCCATTGTGGCATCCAGTTATTTGTGCTAATTAGTTAGTGTTATACATTTTAATGTTTTAATTGTTAGACGTTTGACTTTCTACTATTATCCAACCTAGTCTGAAAATCACTGATTTAGTTTGAAATTTTCAGAAAATTGAATTTTCTAGGCTACTAATTAATATTCATAACTCTAGAGAAAGTCATATTTATTGGTTTTTAAGAAAATGTTTTTTTGTGGTGTGTGCTACTGATGTCGACAGATATAAGTAGTATAAATCATCAATCGAAAGTGAAATGTTCGGCGAAAGGAGGTTAAAGAGATCGAAGAAAAGTGAACAAGAACAGAGAATGATAGGTGTGGAAGTGAAGGAACAATGAAGTCTGAAATGATTGATTGACATTTTGCAAATGAAGTATTTATTGTATGGTTCTCAGATTTTACAAAGGCCTTCTGTAATTTTGTATTCAGATACATTTGGTTGTCCCCACTTGTGTTCTCCTTCACTACGGTTCTAACTAATAAAAACCTATCATTACATAATGAGAGCTACAAGAATACTGTTTTATGTGATATGCAATGACGTAATAATATTTGAACCGCACTCACTATGAAGGTTATTGGAACAGATTGAAGTTCAAACTAGCTGAGTAATAAATTCACTTAGTATTGCTTGTTTGAATCTTCCCATTGATGTTTAGAACTGAAATTGATCAGTCTCTTAATGCATTTAAACTTCACCCCATTGCACAAGAAAGTGGCTATTAAGACTCAGTAGCTAATTGGATAACCCGATGGCGTTTGAAGCGCACGGTACTGGGTCCGAGTGCCAGAGTGAATATCAACTCTGAGATGCAGGTACATCCAGCTGACCAGTCTCAACTGGGATGAAACGTGCGTCCTGGTTTCCACTTCTAGCAACTATCCATGATTACTTATAAAAGTTGTTAACATAGTTCCAACGGCGAAATATTTGTATTACCATTGGTTAGTTCCAAGTATTATATCCATAACTCAGGGAATACTATGTAAATGTTGTCTTTCAATTATATTCATGGATCGCTGGTTCCTCACACAGGATATACAAAATATATACGTCTGCTGAATGACTGATAGAACTAATTAACAAAAAATCAACCACGGTTGGACTTATCCATAGCAACTTTGTCAATACTATATTTACTTCATAAACTGAATTTTAATAGTGGGTTGAATAGATTGAGTGAAAGTATACTAGAAGATCTATAACTTAAATTCTCATCAAAAATACACTAAATTAATCTTAGAAGTTGAATACTTTTTAAAGAAAGTTATACTACTCATAAGTACGTACAAATATATAAACGATTTTTTTAAGCTCCATCAGAATTCTACAGAAAAATAAAGTTCGTTTTCTTTATAGTTGAAATCATGAGTCAGTTGAACCTAGACCACCAAGGAAAACCCGGAAGCACTGGACGGCCCTTTCGTCCTATTTTTTTCATAAATTTTCACATCAATTCACTGAGTATGGTGAAAGTAGTAAATATTGGCAGAACTTTCTAGCATTATAAATTTTCACAAAAGACATATTGGTGACAAATCTACTACATCGAGTAATTTTATAGTCGAATATTGCGAGGCGGGATCATAGATGCGCACTTTTGAGGAGTCCCATAATAGGACGCAACGGCCTTCCAGTGCTTTCAAGTTTCCCATAGTGGTCTAGCTTCAATTGACTTCTAATTATTTATCCAAATTTGTCTTCATTTGAACTTCTAAAGAAGCAACTTACTCTGTAAGTCACAAAACGTCAAAAACTGCATTTTATGCTCACTAGGATATTATGAATTTAAAAAAAAGACGTATGCTAATTCGTTATTGATCTTATGTCCGACTTTTATCACGTGAATGATCCACCAATCGAAATACGACTTATCCAATCTTAGCACTGTGCCAAATCAATGACATTGATCCTTCGTCGGCCTAGCCCTTTCAGTTGAGTCCAGAACACCAATTACAACTTCTGCTATGCGAGTCATTTATTTCAAACATACTTGGTTTATATACTAGACAGACAGACAGACCGTATCACACCATAAAATAGAAAATAATATTTGTACAAGATCAAGTCAAATGTGGCTGTGAACGTGTGGGACAATAATCAATGAACTGAATATAATTTAGGGACAGTAAATCGTATAATAATAATCCTTAGGTCAAAATGAATCTTATTATAATAGGAATATAGATATACACTATCTAGTTACTCAATACTTAAAGCATAAGAAAATATATAGAATAATCGTCCATTAATAGATCGCGGAAGTTACCCGTAGTTATCAAAATCTAAGATTCTAAATGATAGATATATAAACTCACATTCCTTATAAAAGATTGATTTTTAACCATATAAACAATAGTACAATAATGAAATGGCATTAATAGTTCCAACAAAATAAAAAAAAATTTATTCTATCTTTGTCCTATTAAATTGTTTATTTGGACTTTATTCACCTTTGTTTGTTTTTCTATTTTTCTATTCATGTTGAAACTTGACAGAAATTAAATGAAGTGAACAAAGATTAATATCATGGATTAAGTTCAGTTGATAAAGATAAAGAATAACAAGAGAAAGAGAGCGAGAGAACAGAATTCCTGTTTAACTTCTATATAAATAATCATTATATCATCATATTAGAATAGTAATATTAACCATTAACCATGAAGCCATTATGTATATTATGTTTACTTATTTCATTAAGTAAGTAGTTGTTCATTCATTCATGAAATTTCTAAACATTCTTCAGTATTCTATGTGAATAGTATAATGGAAGATTCTATACACCAACTACAACTTCAAAAGGTCAGTCAAATCAATGAAACTTATCTAATTGAATATTTAAGAAGGTTGAAATATTTATGATCTTTGTTGTATAAGACGTAAGCTAAAAGATTGTAACCTTCTTTAGGGTATATTAAGATGATATTCCTGAATTAAATAGACAGTTTCCTTAATGTACAGTTCAGTGTACAAATAAGTTTATGGTTGAAAAATAAGGCACAGTCAACGTTTATTCGTTTAAGCTGTTTGATTTCGCTGTGAAATTCAATTTACTGTCTTCCTATAGTTTTGTTTTCTGTAAATCAAATGTATTTTCATAGTTGATATCATGAGTCAATTGAATCTAGACCTCCATGGAAAACCTGGAAGCACTGGAAGTCCGTTTTGTTCTAGTATCGGACTCCTCAGCAGTGCGAAACCACGTCTGTTGTAGAGATATCAACTCACTGAAGACAATTGGTGAATGGTTGCTCAAACTTTGTGGATTGGTTGAAGTTAGACATTCATACAGCTGGATGCCGACTCAGTGGTCTATCGGTTGAGTGCTCTGGCACAAGACTGATAGGTCCTGAGTCCGAATCTCGCGAGTGCGGGATCGTGGATGCGCACTGTTGAGGAGTCCCTCAATTGGAGGAAACGGCCGTCCAGTGCTCTCAGGTTTTCCATATTGGTCTAGCTTCAACCGACTCATGATTTCAACTATGAAAATACTAAAATCTCCACATAACCCCTTCTGACATCAAAAGGTGTTTATCTCTTTGAATGAAGCATTCTACTGAAAGGTTTATGCTCAGTCACTAATTATACATAGACCAATTATGATTTAGGAATTATATTTTATACTTATCCATTTGATAATATTGATTGATATACTTTTATTACTATACATGATATAATATGGGTTGTTTTAAATATTCATGAGGGTATTGTATGGAGAAGCGGGTTGCAACTCCAGATTACACTAAAATTACCAAACTAATTCTCAGTAATATACAGAAACATCAGTTCACATAGTTTCTGCCCCCAAATACGATGGTACGGCCGAGAGTGGGACAAGTCAACTCTCCCTCTCGAAAGGCTCTCACATGGCCATGCGTATATAGCCTCTATCAGGAAACTCCTACTCACTGCCTTCTCGTGGCATTACTGTTGTTTACAAAATTAAGAGGATGAAAAGCGAATGTCCGGCGCTTTAACCGAGTCGGTGGACACGGAAAGTCCACCTAGGGGAGTTGAGAAACCCTGATTCCAAACCAATGGTGTACATGGGCTCCAGTATCCTGAAGGAATAAATGGCGTATGAATCAATCGTCGGTCACCGACTACCATGGGACTGCATCTCCTTACGATACACCACTGCCTTGCGGATCAGACCCTAAGAATACCACCTGCTTCGGTTTGCGCACCTGGGCAGTATCACAGCCCTCACACAAATCAAATGAGATTTGTGTGGAGCATATATATCTCGTGCCTCTTTGTACCAACATTCATGTGTTTAAATAAATACTGAATACTAAATCTGGCAACTTCCTACAGTCACAGAAATCTATATTACGAGTATGGGACGATTGTAGGAAACTAAAATCTAAAATATAATTCAAGCGTGCATAATTTAAAACGATTAAGGCCCACCTACATTTCACTGTACATGTTTACACTGATACTGGACCAAATTGTTTATAAGTTTAAAAGTCAACCCGTTGTTTACTCGGCTACTGAGTTCAAATTGAATAAAAACTTGTGTATAAATGTCAAAAACAAAACTATACTCTCATGATGTACATATGCTAAATAGATACTAATTCATTACAGTCCTTAACACCAACAGCAAGATAGTATTAATTGTTACAAGTATTGATAAAACGTTTTGGTAATTTAAGTTGTAAAGTCGATTTCAAACGATTATAGCTATCTATATGAAATAGATGGGATGTAACTAGCAATGAAGTCCATGACATGCATCTCATCCTATTTGAGACTCGTCAGGTGGATTCACCTGCACCCTAGCGTTGATATCCTCTCCGGAGACTCAATTCACTGCCTTTTGTTTCAAATGTCATCCACTTAACTGTTGTGTCCACGTAGTCATTCACTCATACAACGGAGTGGTCATCAACTCTATAATGCCAGTACATCTAACTGACGAGTCTCAAATTTGACAAAACGTACGTCATGGATTCCACTGCTAGTTACATCCCATCTATTTCATGTAGATAGCTATACTGGCTTGAAACCGACTTTATAACTTAAATTAAAGAAACATTTTATTACTATTTGTAACAAATAATATTAATCTGTGGCTACAGCAAGACAATCCTCAAAGGATGCCCATATGCTAATCAAGACTGATCAAATCTCAGTCAAAATATCCACGATGAGATAATCCAGGCCATTATAAATTTAAATCAGTGTATTTATTGAATTATGCGCTTAGACTGAAACATTTAGTGTTCATATTTTACTCAAATATCCATTTAGTTTTGAAATACCATATTAGGTTGATAAGACTAAGCTTAAGTAACTGTTTATTTATGAACAACGTTGAAGCTTCATACCCGAACAGTTTTGTTGAAGCACTAAAATAACTAAAACTGGACAGAATTGAAGATTAGTCCAGAATATTTTTATATACTGAACAAATCATTTATACAGGATTGGATACGTGCCAGTGTTAAAAAAGATCAGTAATTCTCTGCCATTTTATCTTTCTGTTCAATTTATCCTTCATAACTTATTTTTTTTTGAAACAGGATCTTCGAAGACGAAGTCAACCAAATCTCTATCGTGAGTGTACTTATCTTCAGTAAACTACAAAATATGTATTGATACGGAATGATTTGTATGTATATTTGTATCAGCTTTGAAATACACGATTTAGGAACTGCTTTATTTGTATTGTCAATTAGATAAGACCGAATCACTTCAACTCTGCATCGATAGGTCTCCACATTCCCAAAGGAAAAAGCAAGATTCTCAAATACAACACGGAGAACACCAACCCAATCACACTTGGTGGCGAAACTCTGGAAGAGGTGGAAACATTCACGTACCTGGGAAGCATCGTTGATAAACAAGGAGGATCAGATGCAGATGTAAAGGCGAGGATTGGCAAAGCAAGGACCATATTTCTACAATTGAAGAACATATGGAACTCAAAACAACTCTCAACTAACTTCAAAGTGAGAATCTTCAATACGAACATCACGACAGTCCCACTGTACGGAGCTGAAACGTGGAGAACTACTACAACCATTATCAAGAATGTACAAGTAGTTATAAACAGTTGTCTATGCAAAATACTCAACATTCACTGACCGGATACTATCAGCAACAGCGTTTTATGGGAGAGGACAAACCAGCTTCCAGCTGAAGAGGAAATTAGGAAAAGACGTTGGAAGTGGATCGGACATACATTAAGGAAATAACCAATGTGCATTACAAGGCAATCCCTAACTTTGAATCCGGAAGGGAAACGGAAAAGAGGAAGGCCAAAGAACACATTACGTCGGGAAATGGAAGCAGATATGAAAAGGATGAATAACAACTGGAAAGGAAGGCTCAGGACAGAGTTGGATGGAGAATGCTGGTTAGCGGCCTATGCTCCTCGACGAGGAGTAACAGGCGTAAGTAAGTAAGTAAGTAAGAATCTTTTCAAGGAATTTTCAGCAGTGAATCTTCTATTCTCAAACAAAATGTAGTATAAATAAATAATATATTTGTAATATCTCAATGAGTAGAAAAATGAGATTTTCTGAGGTTTTGTGACTCAGTGTAAGCCACTTCTTCAGACAATAAATAACCAAATCAAAATTAATCCAAGTTTAAATAATACAAAAGAACAAAGCAAGAACATTAAATACGATCAATCAAAAAACAGGTCTGAACAAGTCGATGTCGTGTCATTTCGGTCAAGGTGATTCATAAGCCACATGTATGTAAATTTGTGTATGTGCAGGGTCGGGGATCAAAAAATGTGACCTATGTGGTGACAAAGGATAGAGTTTAATATTTATGTACTATAATAGTGTGAGATGTGAATAATATCAGATGTGATAGCTTGGATAGATAGTCCAAGTCCGATGGATAGTGAGACTTTCTTTTCTACCGAGAGCAGTAGGATTATGCATTATGTGAAAATCTTCAGCTACTCGCCTTTCTCTATAGTTGGAAAAGCCTTTTGCATTATTTCGATGTTTTTGATATCGATTTGATGGTTGTTGAAAATGCTGTGAACTGCTATTGCCGATTTAATTTGAAGTCTATCCAGTTCTACAAGATTATTAGGTGGTTTTTTTGTGCACCTAATATGTCCCTTGGCCCGAGTCAAGGTTTCACGAGATAACTCTCCAATATAGAATGCATCACAATCGACACAACCTAATTTGTAGACGCAGTTCTGTGTTGACATGAAGGGGATTTTCTTTAAAGCAAACCAAAGTATTTCGAAGTGTGTTTGTTGTTTTGTATTTTACTTTAATTCTGTGTTGTTTTAAGAGTTGTTGGAGTTCTGTTGTGCCATGACGGTATGGTAAAACTGTAGTACCAATCCATAGCATTTCATTAGAATTATTATTATTAATACACAATGAAACGTCTTGTTTTAATATACTCCTAATAATCTTCATAGGAAAATTATTAAATTGTAAGATGCTGATTATATTCTTTTGTTCTTTTTGTTTATCCTCTTCCAATGTGATAATCTTGTACTGGAAGGATGCGCTGAATTGAAGTCAATATAACGACTAGAGTGTGTAGATTTTCGGTAGTTGGATAGATTTAGAATTCCATTTAGATCTCTTTTCATTAAGCAAACTAAAAATGCTAACTCACCATGTTCATTTTCATTCTCGTTCGTGAATTTAATGTGTGATGAAAGTGTATTTATCCGTTTCGAAAAAGATCTTATATGATTCTTTTTTATCACAATAAAGGTATCATCTACATATCTAAGCCAAATTTGTGGTTTAATATCGTTGGAGAAAATATTCGATTCTATGTGTGCCATAAACGGGTTGGCTACAATCGGGGACACGGGGGATCTCATTGCTGCACCGTTAGTTTGTTTGTATAACATCCCGTTTAAAGTAAATAGAGTCAGATTTAAGCAGAGTTTTAAGGATTTTATGATTAGACTGATGATCAAGCGACATCTGTCAGAAAGAGTATTGTCGTTCTCTAGTGAACCACTAATGAATTCCAAGCATTTATCAATAGGAATACCAGTGTATGATGAAACAAAATCAAAGCTTACCGTGACTCCATTCTTTCTGATAACTAATTCCTATACTTTTGATTTAAAGTCATAGGAATCTTTAACCATGTTATGTAAGTTAAGTTGTAGTGGCCTTAATATGCTGCTTAGATATTTCAATAATGCATTTGTCGGTGTGTTCGTGAAGTTTACTGTAGGTCTTAGAGGGATATCTGGCTTATGGATTTTGGGTAAACTATAAAAACGTGAAGTATTGTATGATTTGGAATATAGATCAAACCATAGCGAGACACCAGTGACTGGTTTTAGGTCTTTCAAAAGTAGACTTGTCTCTGATTTGACTTTATTTTTAATCGCTTGAGAATTTTTTCGATCGATCTTTTCATATGATCCTGTTGAAAAATGTTCAAAAGATTTATTAATATAATCTGTTTTATTCATGACCACTGTTGTGTTGGCTTTGTCTACTTTTGTGATTACAATAGTTTTGTCTTTTTGAATCGAATGTAGAGCCTTCAATTCTTTTTTTGAAATGTTAGGCGTAAGGTATTTTTGTTTAGTCAAAATATACGATGTCTTTTGACGTAATAAATGCGACTCTTTTTCCGGTAGTTGTGCGATTATTGGTTCTATAATTGGAGCGACTTCAAGAGTACTAAGTGGTTATCTATGTAAATTGAAACTTAATCCTTTCTCCAGCAGAGTGATTTCATGATTGTTTAAGTTTCTATCTGAGAGATTATGAACAGTTCGTAGATCGTTCGAACTAGACTTTATTGCTGAAATTTTCTTATATTTCTTTCTTTCTTTGGTCTTCTCAACTTTTTTTGATTTGCCGGCGTTTTGATGGATCTAAATAATGGCATTCTCTTTCTATAAACAGGTTGGAAATCGTGGTTTGTAATTCTTTGGGAACTAAAAGCTTCAGTAGACAATCTACGTTTTTGATTCCTTCATGATATTTTTCAATTATAATTATGAATAGATTAATGAGAGGAACCATGATGTGTATAAGTAATAAAATACGTTTCCTTCGAACACTGTAATTTAATATTTGAGGTTATTTACAAGATAGATTCTAATGAAGTTTTAATGGAGGTTTAGTGATACATAACATATTTCATACACTCATAACAACCAGTCTAATAAAGGAATCTAAAATGATACAAAAACGATTTAGTAAATAGATACTTTGCGTTATATAAACATCCTCAAACTCTTGACTGGTTCAGATGTTTAACATTGTGTCCTTTAGTAGTTTTGCAAGGATATTTGTGTGTCAGTTGAATTTGTGACCTAATGAAAATGTACTGAGAAGAATATTCATTGTTTATATGTCTATTAGTTAATTCATGGTTGACTTCGTGGAGTAGACTGTTTGCAAATACTTTACGCATTTTATTCAACAGAACATTCAAGGAATAAACGTATTATTTGTCTTCAGGCAATTTTATTGATGACATTAAGTGTGTCGGTGATAAAAGTAGTGATAAGTCTAATAATTGAATTCTCGATCAGATTTCTTAGCCGCTTACAATAACCCCTAGAGTAAATGCACTCGTCAAATTGAACACAAAGAGTAAAGGTGTGGAGTTTAAAAGCAGAGACTGGTGTTAAAGATTTATTTGACTTTCAAAATAAATAAATAAATGATTTTTGAATACACCACATAATGTATAGTTTATTTTCAGTCAGATTAACAGGCAGATTTGTATAAACGGAACTGATCGAAGGTCCTGGGTTGGAATCCCGCCAGCGGGATTAGGATCGCGCACTGCTGAGTAGTCCCATACTAGGACAAGACGGCCGTCCAGTGCATTCAGGTTTACCATAGTGGTCTACCATCAATCAATTCATGAATTCAACTATTAAATTACCACAATCTCCACAAAACCCATTAGTGATAATAGCTTAGTAACTTACTGTGTGACCATATATTTATATGTCATATTTTCATGTCATTCGCACTTCTGTGGATTAAGTTATTTCTCTCCATATCAAAAATGTTCCATCATTTAAACATTTTATTACTAAAAGGCACTATAATATTAAGCCTAATACATTGCCCCTCCCTTACAATTTCCAATTGTTTTAACATGAAAAATCAACTCCTAATGGAAACCAGATTGTTTATATATATATAGGTTATATCTAGTGAAGATTTATGAATGGTAACTTTTGAGGACTATTTATGGACCAATATGATGCGTATATTTCCTATTGTATAGTTGTTAAGTAACTAAACTATTCATATTCGTATTCCTCTTATTATAAGCTTTATTTTGACCTACAGACTATTATTATACGATTTACCACTCTTGAGTTATCCCTAGTTCATAATTTAATGTTCCCCCTATTCACGGCCACATTTAGCTAAATCTTGTACACATGTTATTTTCTATTTTATGGTACGATGTGGTCAGTTTGTTTGGTATATAAACCTAGTATGTTTCATAGTTGAAAGCATGAGTCAATTGAAGCTAAACCACCATGGAAAACCTGGAAACATACTGAAAACCCAGTATATTTGAAAGTAATGATTCATACTACAGAGGCTGTTATTGGTGTTCTGGACTTAACTGGTTGGTAAATAAAAACGAACTAATCGAGCGAAGAAATTTCTTTTCAATTAGTTTTTCATCATGACTCTACACTAATATAAATATATGATTTACAATAATTAAATAACACTTATGAAGTAGATACGTTACGTAATAATTATATAATGATATCGATTATAAACTAACATTAACTGGTTGGGCTAAGCAGATAGCAAGACTGATGAGTATTCAAGACTGCTCATACGGTTTTTATGTATTATTGCTCTGATCGATAATTCACTCCACTCTAATTGGCGGGAATCATCACCTCATATTATTAAACAAGGCACGTATACACATCATTCAATATAAAAAATATAGTAATAAAATATAAATCATATCATATTCTGTGTATATTGTGTTTGTTTTCTTTCTTCAATTTAGAGTGTATCGCATGCAGATCCGGTGTTGGACAAGCTAAGAATATAATTTTAAGTTCATCAACAAATAAGTCAATCAGTGATAGAATTCAAAATCTTTGCATGAGAACTGGTCCATTTAATACATCAGTAAGTAATTATTATCAACTTCCTTTAATATAAACTTAATTATGCACATAAATGTATCTTCTGATAACTATGATACAGTAATAAACATTGGTGAAATGGTTTTATAAGTCAAACGCTGAAAAAAAATTAATAACCAAGAATTTTGATGAAGTTTTGCCCTCTGAGCTGAACGACCAAATCATCCAGCTCAAAGAACAAAACTTCATCAAAATCATCCACCTAAGCTACAAATCTTCTCCACCATCACATAATCAGGAATTTCATGCATAAAACTCTAATTGTTTAACTAATGTTAGACTTTGTAACAGGAAGTAAACGTTAACAAGGTTAGATATTAACGCAGCCTCACAAAATAACTGAAGTTTTATAAACTGTAAACTGTAAGTTTCCGAATAAATAGCATCATACTCATTGTAAGACCAAAAAATGTTTGTACTGAAAAGTCTCAATGCCTAACAGTTACTTGGATTCTAAATAGTTTCTTGGCAAACAATAGTCATTCAACAGCGATTACATAGTTACTGTAAACCTATGGGACCAATAGCCATTACTATACATATGGTACCAGGGTGAGAGATGAAAAAAGACCACAATATTTCACATTATCAGTAGTAATGTACTAGGTGTCTGTACATGAAATATCCGAAAGTATAGTATATTATTACGTGGAGTCTAGTGTATAGGATTTGATCTTAAATAACATCGTGAATGTATACTACTGATAAAATGACAAGAATGAAAGTATTCTTCAATATATCTTAGTTTTCAATATCTATTTAATCATTATCAATCGGTAAATTAAACAAGAATGAAATACATAACATCATTGAAGGATTATTCTATTTTCCTTGGATTACTTTCATTTCTGCTGAATAAATTCTGATATGAGAAATAGCTTGATTAACAAACTTGAGGCGGGATCGTGGATGCGCACTGCTGAGAAGTCCCATAATAGGATGAGACGGCTGTCCAGTGCTTCCAGGTTTTCCATGGTGGTCTAGCTTCAATTGAGTCATGATTTTAACTATGAAAATAACAAACTTTTACCTACTTATATACTCTAAGACTTGATACATTATACATTATATCTGTTGACTTTTCAATGTCAAAAAACATTTTAAGTGCTCTATATTGGATATGAGATATTTGGAGGTGGTAGACAGAAAGCTCTAAAAATAACATCTTTTTCATATCAGCATCTATCAACTAATCATTCTTGAGAAACCAAGAAAATTAAACTATTCAACTCCTTCAATTTATGATTTCATCATTGGGTTTATTTAACAGTGAGTAATTTACTGTTAAGGAAGATCATATAATTTATCAAGTTATCAATTATTCACTTACAATCCATTAATCAGCGATCATTGGTGCCCAGATTACATGATCTCATCTTCGAATCTCAACCATATTTTTTGGTCGTATATTACATTCTTGTTTTTATAGGATCGAATCCTCGATCATTTGTTGGTGTAAATAAAGAGGTGTGTAAATTCATTTAGTATTGTTTGTCTGAATCTTCCCATCGATTTGTTAGGACTGCAACTGGTCAGTCTCTAATTGGCATATGTGCATAGTGTGCGTATTGCCTCGATATAGCCTTAATTCACAAGCATGGTAAACAAAGATGAATAGTGGACTCGTCAGCTGGATGTACCTGCATCTCAGAGTTGATGTTCACTCTGGGACGCGAACCCAGCACTTTTCGCTTCAAACGCCATCGCGTTATCCACTCGGCCACTGACGAGTCCCAAATAGGATGAAACGCGCGTCCTGGATTCCACTGCTAGCCACTATCCATCTTTGCTTACCGTGCTTGTGAAAGAGGTGTGTATTTAAACTTAATGGCAAGTTTGCTCTCTTTTATTGACCTGAAACTTTAGCTTACTCATACTAAACTACAGAATTTGCTAATGATTAATAAACTAGACTGTAAGTTTGTAACCTTAATCCAGTCTACTCAGATGTGTGATTTTAACAAATGCAAGAAAGGGTATTAACAGTGAAATATAATAGATAACTTTCTTTACAGTCGGTCACTCAAAAGAAATTTTGCTTTTAAACGTTGTATCAAAAACTTTGAATATCCAGTCTGTTTACGACCTACATTTTACATTAAGACATGAATAACTGTGCTTTTGAATTTAGTCAGCTTTTACTTGGGATAGGTTGGTGAAAATTTTGATTTTTCTGATTACTTGCTCTATTCCATTCCGGATAGTATCCTATACCCTCTGAGTTTACAACGCAAAGCCATAGATCACTGACTGAAATTTGTAACTCCCATTAACTTTCCTTATATCACAACTTATTTCTCTACTGTAGTACGTGATACAACCATTTCAAGGAATGTTCTCTGTGTGAATAATATGAAAACAAATTATTTCAATATGAGATAGTTGTTCTTAAGTAAACCGCGTAAAGATATTTCAGGTTGATCGACTAAAAAAATAATAGGTAAGCGCTCATGATGCGTTATAGTCTATGATGAACCGTTTGTATGGTATTGCATCAACTGAACTATATTGAAACCGCTTTTCAACTAGAACTTCTATTCTAATATTGAGTTCAACTTATGCCTGTTATCCCTCGTGGAGGAGCATAGGCCGCTCACCAAGATTCTCTACTGAAGTATGTTCTAGGCAATATTGAGTTCAAGCAAATGGGAAATGTTAGTAATCTTCTTTTTCATTTGAATGTTTCTGTTTTCAGTGTCAAATGTTTGCGTATGAACTTTCATCAAATATACTTAATACAATTCAGAAGGTGGTACCACAAAAGTTGTGTGCTGTAAGTCGATTCAGGATTTCTTCCATTTGTATAATATTACTTCTGCTATTGTCTTTACTAATTAGACTGTATTTGGCAGATTTTCTGTTTGTATGAAGTTGACAAAATGAGTATTGAAATAAAATTTAAGTTTTCATAGTATTCTCTGTACAGAATTTCCGATTATTGGACATGAAGTTGACTTGAAAAGCTGCACGACTGAACTAAAGCTTGTGTTGTGTTTCAACCCTAATGATTATCTTTATAAAAACTGAAATTACGATTACCTACGGTTATCTTGAATAATTAATTATATCATCTATTCATCTGATTGCTGTCTGTTATAAATAAACCAGAAATGTCTGTAAAACGTGAATATTTACCCCATAAAGACTTATTCAACAGTTGAGAGGCTCATTTAGTTGTCTATATAACAACTGTCAGATTGATTGTTTCAAGTTCAACCTCGATTTGGGGTTTCTTTCAACATCACTAATTATATTTGTGTAAACGACAACAAGTTATGTGTATAGATATGTCATACACATAGTTCCGTTTATCATTTAGAAAAAAGTATGTGACTGAATATTTTAATAATGAGTTTATGTCGAGCTAGCAGTTAACGTATTGGAAAAAACGTGTAATAATTTTACGAAAGTATTATAATCAGACGCTACATAAGCGGATAGACCAAGGGCAATGAAATGTACCTCTATATACTAATGAAATGAAACTGACGATAATTAACAATTTACAAGAGCGAATTCAAGATCATCGGAGAGCAGAAATCAGAAACATTAGGATTAATTACTAAGTACAAAATGAATTGAAAGGAAATGTCAGTATGCCTAATATTTAAAGAAGTGCAGTTAAGACTAAAAATACTTTTATTCAGTCTCACATGCTACTGAAATACTTGAAAGTTGTGTCACAAACATATTCCAAAAGAAAAATTACAGGGAGTAAGAGGGCTTACGAAGGCAAATCTACCGTCATATGAGAATCCCAAATAGACATCACACTCGACGTCCAACAAAAGTCCTGATTCACAAGTAGGAACTTTGGAGCTAATTATGTTTTAAATGAGTATAAATGTCCAATGTTCATATTAAATGATTGTTACATCACATAGTTACGTTTATTTATACTTCATATCGAATCAATAAAGCCATTATCACGATACAAGACAAAAGGCTCTGGGTTCAATATCTTCTGTGGTTGTTAATCCTCAGTGGTGAGGACTCTCATACTAGGAAGAAACAGTTGTCTAGTGCTCCCAGATTTTCAGTGGTTCTATATCTCGTATTGATCAGTGTTCTCAACAAAACAATATTATTAAATTGATTGAGTGCCTAAATAGTAAATTAATGGTTGTTTTCCAGACATTCGATTTTTGCTATGACCCACCTGAGATATCTGGTGAGTTTGTAATATTTTGTGTAACATTTAGACAGCTTATTAATTTACCGTAATTTCTGTTTATATTTATGAGGCTTGTGATTTGATGCTATAAAATATCGTATCATGATGATTAAAGCATAAACATGCTTACTATCACGGAACAATAAAGCAATGATTGCCAAAATATGTTGGTCAGGTTTACCACTGTTCATATTAGATGTTATTCAAATAAGTTAACGTTGCTAGGGCTGTGTTAACGTAAAGTGACGGCAGGTAAGTGGTTTTAGTTAGAGAATTCACTAATAAGAATGGCTAAACATTTAAAGTTCCTATAATCTCACTTATAGAGTAAGATACACTTACAGGCTCCAGGACATTTAATGCATTTTCAAAGGAGCAGTATGCATCAATGCAGCGAACAAACAATAGGAGAAAATTATTGTACGGATAGATTGTGGTAGATTATTCCAGAGTCTAGAAAACTTACAGGTACAGTAATTCATATAGAGAGATGACTTAGAATGGGTTTGTTTCGCTAGTGACAAGCAGTTACGTATATCGTAATGAGAAGTTTCTGCATATTGAATTGCTTGGTTGGATGTAAAGGATAGTTTATTAAGTATTTTGAAGAATATACGATTTGGTTTGAGTCTCCTCTTCCATAAATGGTTGAGCCCAAGTTTATTACATCTGGAATTATGAGTCAAGGTACAGTCAGTTCCAAGAATACGGAGTGTAAATCGTCTCTGCACTGATTCCAGCCTTAATTTACCCTTCATATGCGCACCGCTAAGAGTAAACGCGCAGTATTCTAGGAGTGATCGAACACAAACTTTGTACATTAAAATACGTGATTCATTGTTAAAAGGGTTTCGAGTTATATAACCTATAAGATGTCTGTTTCGTTATCTGTTTTGTAAACGACAAGTCGTAGGAGTACTTAAGTCCTAAGTCTACTACTGTATATAACCGAGATAACACTTCACCATTTACGGTAAGATCTAAGTTGAGTGATGTATCACTGAAGCATATCCGTCCACATTTAGCTGTATTAGGCTCCAGCTGCCATTTTGAGCACCACTGTTCTACCTTATTAAGCTCCATGCTGATGCAATTTTGAATATTGTTCAGTTCATGTGGAGAATATGAATACACTACTTTAAGAACATCTGCATACAGAAGGGGCCCACCCACACAAAAATCATTGATAAAAACCAAAAAGAGCAAAGGGCCTAAGACACTACCTTGTATTACACTACTTCTAACAGGGACAGCGTTCGGCAATGAAGAGTTAATTTTAACTATTTGATGTCGGTTGCTGGGGAAGGAATCAAACCAACCAAGCAAAAGGTTTTGGACTTTAGAAATGTTCAGGTACAGCACTAATCCTAGATATCCTTGGCTACGTAGAGAATAGACTAAATTAAGGAATTCAAAGTGACATGTCATACAAGATCGATTTTTAGAAAATCCATGTTGCGTATCATTGATAAACTTTTCAGTCAGTAAATAGTTGGATAGTTCGTCACCAATAATTTTTTCCATAATCCTGGAGTAATATTTATCGACCGATAATTGTTCATGTCAGTCTTATCTCCAGATTTGTAACGTGGTATGATGTACGCGGTTTTCCAACAGTAAGAGTAAGAACCTGATTCCATAGAGAGAGCAAACAGCTTTAGAAGAAGAAGTGGAATATCCGAACCTCCACACTTGTAGAGAAATGATGGAATCCCGCCTGCTCCGTGACCTCTCTAAAACTTAAGGGTATTTATAACCCTACTCGTTTTCAAGCACGTGAAGGAGATGGATTTTATTGAGTTACTAGTCATGCATATAACTCTTGAAACAGCGCCATTTATGAATTCTTTGCCACTCGCAAAAGTACCACTGAAAAGGTCTGCTATAGTTTTAGAGTCGTAAATAAAAGTGTTATTATGCAGGATGCATAGTATATCAACACTGTTTGTTTACCTCGTTTATTGGAAAGGAGAATTAAGCTTTGTACTTTTGAGCTCCCCATTAATGGATTTCAACCTATGCTTCTCTTTCATTTGGTTAAAAATTATAGTTATTTGTGCAACTGTTGTGAGATCGTTTGACTTAAAATAACGTTTCTCTAGGCATCTTAGTTTATTACGATATTTAGCTGGTATTTATAATTTTTAAGGTTTACTAAAGCTGTACGTTTTAATTGATGCAAAGGAATCTAGACAAGAGTTAACGGTCAAACAGAATTTGTTGATGGCATCCATGAGACTATTACACGAGGAAAATTCATGTCAGTCTGAGAGTTTGATCAATGGGAGCAAGAGGTCTCAGTCAGCATGCTTATAATCTCTATATTGGCAGGTTTTTTGAATTGGTCAGTTATAAAAGGAATAGATAGGGAGAGTACAAGCTACTATCTTATGGTCACTGCTTTGAAATTCATTGTATACTTGTACAGATTTTAGGATGACATCTCTACTAAATATTAAACTTAGCATTGAAGATTAGAGCAGATGCATGTATAAATGCATTGATAATAAAATCATTCACATTATCCGAACTATCATTTTAGATTATTTATGAAACGGAAGCCGACACTATTCCTAAATCTTAACCACAAATCCATAATTCTGAAATAAAATTAACCCTAATGGCACTACATTTTATAGACAGACTAATCTGATATCACATTTCATATTTTTGAGTGAAATTCATTCATCCATTTGACTACAGATAATTTTTACTTTATAGATGATATCAGTTCGTGATGGAAACTCGAACGTCAAATTTCTAACCCTAACTAGAAACATTCTGAAGACTATTAAAGGTCGATTTGTGTTCTTTTAAGGGTTTAATGTAATAGACAGTCTGGATATACTTCGCAAAATGGTTATTTCCTTTTCCAAAAACCATCCACTTATAAACACCTTTTCCTCATTGGCTAGAAACTGGTCCCTATACAATACTGTCACCCTTGTATAGTTTCCATGTACATAAGTTTTGCTAAGCCTCTGAATATTTGATTAGCTCAATTTTATATAAACTAATAAACAAAATGATGATAAGACATATTGAAGAGTTTCTAAGCCATCTCGAATTATCCATTCCAAATTCACATACAATAACAAAAGCTGATTCAATGCAGCTCTAAGTATCAACAACGGGATGATAAAAGTTGGGTTTTTTTCGAATATAAAATCTAACTTTTTTCTTTTCAAACTGATGAACAATCTTTTTGTATTTTCTGTATAATATTTAGTTTGTGAATATTGCCTCAAATCTGGACTCTTGATTAAATCAATATTATTGTCGGAGAATTTTGTATCCGAGTTATATAATAATACGTTAAATATGTGTAATACACAACCCAATCATTCACTTATTGTAAGTTTATAATTGTCAGATTTTATATTTGTTTTGTTTAATAATATGAAGAGACATCTATTCCAGAGAGACAAAATGACACTCAAGAAGATTGAGACTAAGAAGGTAATTCTTATTATGAAGTAGACAGTGGTCTGAAGACTCCTGTATAGATTATGATACTATGAAGCACACGAACTAACATGACCTTAGTTAAATCAATAGATCTATGCAGTTCTTTATTTATTCCTATTGCTAAATCAATGAACAAATGTCTAGTTCAGGAAGATGAAAGCATGAAATTGTTCAAAACATTCAATACCTTGAATTAAATCCTATGTATATTTGAAAATAGCTAGCAGGTATACATATCACATACACTAAAACTCAAACCAACAATCAGTAACTTGAAATGTCATAGTTTGAGTCACTAAACAGAACCGAATTTAACTACAGTTTGTACATCCTAGTTACTGTTTTCCATTTCAGGAGAATATGCCTGTATTTGATTCTCAGTATAATTAAGATAGAGACATGCCAAGTTAAAATGTTTGGAATATTATACAATCAAAAGTTTGGATTTTACCGTTGAATAGTTGCAACTGATTAATTAAAATGAGGACGATCCAATAAAAAGAATTTTCACTTGAATGATGTTATTTATTAAAGCCATATATATTTGTTGATAGTTATTTTATACAGTATTTTATAATGAAAAGGTTGTTGCGCAATTAACAAGCATACCAGAAATATTTTCAACAGTCGAATATAAATTACATAATTATTCAGGTGTGATAGTCAGTCAGTCAGCTACAACGTAGAACCAGGAACATATTTGCATCGGTCCAAGTTGACATACCTCATTAGCACAACAAGATGAACAATGGATTCATAGAAATAGTTAATTTAGTGGTGGTAATATGTAAGATGGAGATAAAGTGAAAATTACATATAGAGAAGAGATTGATAAAGGTAATTCACATGGTATTGTTTAGTTGAATCTTCCCATTGGTGATCAGGACTGCAATTGATCAGTCTCTTATTGGCATATATGCGTAATGCTTCGATGTAGCCTTAGTTCACAAGCATTATAAGCAGAGATGGATAGTGGCTAATATTGGAGTCCAGGACGTATGTTTCGTCCTATTTTGGACTCGTCAGTCGGATGTACCTGCGTCACAGAGTTGATGTTCACTCCAGGACTATCAATCTTTGCTGATAATGTTTATGACTAAAGGTAATATCGAGGTAACCCTCACAAGATGTACATATGACAGTAACAGACTGATTGATCACATTCTTAAAACATCAATAGGAAGATTCAAACAAACAATACAAAATGAATTTACCGTGTAAAATAGTTAATATATAGCATAATATGGGTTTAATAAATGATATCATTATGCTTAAAATAGTCAGTCAGTCAGTCAGTCACAACGTAGAACTTCGTACGTACGCACATCAGTTCGATTTGCCATGCCACATTAGCACAGACATGCAGTTGTCGATTCAAATTCCATAGTGGTAGAAGTAGTAAGAGTATAAGCAATATGTGAAAGATTAGGGTTTGAAGATGTCATTGAAGGAGTATAATCCAGTGAAATAAACTTGGAAAGAGAAAAAAGATGGAGACCTGAAGAATTCAGAAGATTAGAATTTGGGAGAACACAAAGAGTGGATGCAACTTCGCCATTGCAAATGATTTTCAGCTATATCATTCAAGGTTCCTAACCATCGATTGCTATCATCTCTCGGATTCCAAACAGGTAGTCTACACCTACCAACATGGCTCAGTTAGAAGACTCTGCATTTTGTCAGCGTCTTCACCAAATAGAACTATATCATCATCGTATTCTAAGTCAACAATTGAGTCTCCTAGTAAAAGTTCAACTCCTGGAGATTTAGATGATGAAAGTGTTATCTCTAAAAGCATGTCGACGACAAGATTGAACAAGAATGGGGAGAGTGGACAGCTCTGACGAACACCACTTGAGGTAATCAATTCTGATGACAGTTCACCATAGGTTTAAAATATCTTAATTCTTTATTAATTATTCACTTTAATTTATTGCTAACACTTTTTTCATTTTTAGTGTGGTCCATTCCTACATGATTTGTTTGTAGCAGTAACATTAAGCTTTAACAAACAATTTCTTATACAACGTTTTTGTCAGGTAATAATATAACTATACTTTACATAAATTCACTTAGTATTGTTTGTTTGAATCCTCCCATTGATGTTTAGGACTACAACTGGTCAGTTTCTAATTGGCATATGTGCATATTGTGCGTATTGTCTTGATATAACCTTCGAGTCCCAGAGTGAACATCAACTCTGAGATGCAGGTACATCCAACTGACGAGTCCTCAATGGGACGAAACGCGAGTCCTGGATTCCACTGCTAGCCACTATCCATCTTTGCTTATAGTGTAAATATTTTTTCATTCAATTTTGAATGAATGGATAAACTGGGATAAATAAATAAAAAAATCTAGTTTGACTTGCTTAATTATTACAAGTCAAATATCAGTATGGTACGTAACAAAGTTCATAAAAACAAAAACTTTGAATATATGGATCAAGAATTAATCGGTAAATATAGGTATAGTACTTTTTCTACTCCCTGTTTTGACTTGAACAACAAACGGTGACAATATAAGCTAAGTAAAATTGGAAGAATTGGTTGATCACTGAGTAGTGATCAATATGATGTTCGTCTAATCCGCTATTCCTACATATTAGGCTGTAGTTCTGTCTCGAGTGCGATTATCAAATGTTAGGTGTTTGATGTTGATCTTCAGGAATACACAATTCCTTTTTATTTTTAATTATTCACAGATTCAAAGAATTAAATGCAGTTGTAATATTAATTCCGCTATTTGATTATAAGTGATCAACAAAGTATCTGTTTTAGTGAAATCAACGTAGTTACAGATATCGGAAAATCGCTTCCGCATTTCACATAATGTAGGCGACTAGATTGTTATGAAGTATTTTCCGGAGGTGAATGGCAAATCAATAAAATTCTTAAAGTAATTGTGAAATCATATTGTAAAAATTTGTAAATTAACTGATAACAAAAGAATCAGTGAAGCAGATATACGAAGTTTTTATACACCCACAAATATCTTATCAAGGTTAATATATTTAATTAACTAGGCTTTAGCTGAGTTTACTCTTCATCTCTGATCTAAACCTACACACATAAATATCCGAGCAAGCAGCAAGTTCAATAGTCGGTTAGAAGTTAAAACATTTTCAGAATATAATCTATCATAAATATTTATCCATTGGAGGAGCCAAACCTTACATCAATACAACATAAATAGAACTTTACAAGAGCAGCAGTAAACAAGAGAAAATAACTTCAAATGAAATGGAAATTTAAACATGAGAACTATAATCTCAAAAAATGAAGTTGCATTCAAAAATGAAAAACTAGGAATAAATTAATTGTCAGTATAGAGTTGTGGAGATTATTGAGTCTTGATTAAGATTATGAATCGATCCATGTTAGACCACCATTGAAGGCGAGCAAGTACTGGACAGCCGTTTCATTCTAGGATGGGACTCCTCTTCGGCGTTTACGTGCGAGACCGAATGTACTGGATTCAAATCCACCATGTGCGGGATCGTGGATACATTTCTGAGGAGTCCCACATTAAGACGAAACTGGCATCCAGTGCTTCCAGGTTTTCGATGGTGGTCCAACATTGATCGATTCATGATCCCAATCAAAAATAAAATAATTAACCTGAGACTTAGTGGAAGGCTGATAATAAATACAACTGTGTACTTTAGATCTACTTTGATCTATGTCACACTTTTAATCATAAACTATTACATACAAGATAGTGTACATTTATAAACGTGAATCACACTAACAGTCCACTTCAGTTGAATGTACTATCAATGAATGTTACACCAAACAAATAGTTTTCATCTAATGGAGTAACTTATTACTGTCTCTATAATAAATTTTATCTTAAATAGTTAAAATCCGTCAAAGTATTTCAGTGTAAAGCCTGTCGAATTTTCGATATTTTTAATTCTCCTTTGAATATGTAAAACCACATTAATACAGTATAGCCATCTATAGATTTTATTATTTGGAATGTGAGTCAAGTGGTTAATAACATCGTAATAGGTGTGGTGTGGGTTACTGATATCCACATAATTAGTATATGGTGATGGTCGGGCATTGAATGTAATTCAGTAGAAGATCGATAAGGAGAGAACGAGAATGGCACGCAATTGATACGAAAATGAATGAACAACTATAATCGGAGACTATGAAGGGATGTTTCCAGAGACAATTGATTGTTATTTTGCAAATTAACTGTTCACTATATGGTTCCCATATTCTGTAATGTTGTACTAAATTACATTCGATTGTCCCCACCCGTGTTCTTGTTCACTACCTAGGGATAACCATTTCCATCGGTTGTTATACATTTTAAACTGAATAATGTTTCTTTAAAAAAAAAAACTTTTAAATCATTCAAATCTTTACCTGTTTTCTTGTTTGCCTCACATATAGAATGCTGGATTTTGTTCAGAAGCCTAAAATATCAATGTGGATGAATATTATTTCCTAATTTAATCGACTACGTATGAAATATCTACTATTTCTGATCGCTAAGCAAATATACTATTGAAATCGAAACATCTTTTTGATAGTAGTACAAAAAATTATCATCAAATTTTACTGAATAACTTAGACTGAACGGATTTTGTTCTAGTTGTTTGGATGGTAGTCTTCTGGAATAATCCCCTTTAAATAACTCTAGTACTTACGAACTGATGGTAAATAACTATTGTACTATTGTACACCCCCAAATGCCCTGGTACGGCCGAGAGTGGGGAGAGTCCACTCTCCCTCTCGAAATGCTCTCACATGGCCACGCGAATATATAGCCTCTGCCACAAAAGTCCTACTCACTGCCTTCTCGTGTCGGGGGTGTTCTTTACGAAAGTGAGAAGACGAAAAGCGAATGTCCGGCGCTTTAACCGGGTCGATGGACACGGAGGGTCCACCTAGGGGAGTTGGAAAACCCTGATTCCAAACCAATGGTGCACATGGGCTCCAGTATCCTGATGGAACGAATGGCGAATGAACCTGCTGTTGGTCACCGGCTACCATGGGACTGCATCTCCTCACGATGCTCCACTGCCTTGTGGATCAGACCTTTCGTTCAAAGGCTCGGGGTGTGGCCCCCTAAGAAAACCACCGGCTTCGGTTTGGGCACCCGGGCAGTATCACAGCCCACACACAAATGACATGAAATGACGCACTACACTAACTACACTGCTCTCGTTACTATTATTTACTACGTCGCTTTTTCACTCCCTTTATTCCCAAATTGTGTATCCTTCCTTTCCAACTTATGCAGTAGCTCGCCCATGGTGGAAACTCTGTCCTATCTAAACGATCTCCAGTCACTGTCTGGTTGAAAGTGAATGCTTCCACCTCCCGCTCTTTTTAAAGATGATGATGACTTTCTGGCTAAGGAACTGACGGTGTTGTTTGCAAAGGTTCGGGAGCAAGAAAGTGTTCCAACATCATGGAATAAGTCGATAATCGTCCCTATCTTTAAAAAGGGTTCACGTTGTTCCTGCAATAACTACCGTAGGATAAGTCTACTTCCGATTGCGTCCAAACTATTGGCTTCTATCATTCTTCGTAGGTTGTTTAAAACCCGAGAACGATTGACTCGCGAGGAGTAGGCTGGTTTTCGTTCTGGTCGAGGATGCATTGATCACATCTTCACCTTCCGCCAAATGTTAGAACACCGTCATACTTATCGCAGGCCAACAATCGTAGTGTTTCTTGATATCAGGGCTGCCTTCGATTCGTTGAACAGGACTGTTCTCTGGGATTGTCTATTGAAGAAGGGTGTGCCTGAGAAGTTCATTAACATCTTAAAGGCCCTGTATACGAACACCTCAGGCAGAGTGAGGGCATACAACCACCTTTCTCCTTTGTTCCATTCGAGCAGTGGGGTTAGGCAGGGTTGCCCAATCTCACCATTCCTCTTCAACTTTGCCATCGACGACATCCTGGAAACAGCTCTGATGGATGTAAGTAATAATGGTGTGGATATGTTGCCTGGAGAACGACTTCTCGACCTCGAGTATGCGGATGATATTGTCTTACTGTGCGATAATGCCCAAGGCATGCAATCCGCACTTAATCAGTTGGCAATCAGTGTCCGCAGGTACGGCATGTGCTTTGCACCCTCCAAGTGCAAAGTACTCCTACAAGACTGGCAGGATTCTCATCCTGCACTCACCCTAGATGGTGAGCAGATTGAAGTAGTTGAGAAGTTTGTGTATCTAGGTAGCTATATAAGTGCTGGTGGTGGCGTGAGTGATGAGATTGATGCACGTATAATGAAAGCCAGAGCGGCTTATGCCAATCTGGGCCATCTTTGGCGCCTTCGTGATGTTAGTCTGGCTGTAAAAGGTCGGACCTACAACGCGTCGGTGAGAGCAGTTTTGCTCTATGCTTGTGAAACCTGGCCTCTCCGAGTTGAGAATGTTAGACGTCTCTCTGTGTTCGATCATCGTTGTCTCCGAAGGATTGCTGACATCCAGTGGCAACACCATGTTAGTAATGCAGAGGTTCGTCATCGTGTGTTCGGGCGCCGAGACGATAATTCAATTGGTGTCATCATCTTGAAACATCGACTTCGGTGGCTTGGACATGTTTTACGAATGTCGTCCCAGAGACCTCCACGTCGTGCATTATTTGCCGACTCTGGGACTGGTTGGAAAAAGCGGAGAGGAGGTCAGTGTATGACATGGTGTCGTGGCATGAAAGAAAGCTGCAAAGGGCTAGCTTCTGTTGGTCCTTCACGACTCCCTGGCTGGGGTCCGAGAGATGGTGCAACACAGTGGCTAGAGACGTTATCAGATATGGCTCAGAATAGAAGCCAGTGGCGATCCTGCTGCAACCTTTTTTTACTTTCTACATAAAGAGTGGTTCTAACTTTCTTAACTGAAAGAGTCTTCTGGTTGTACATTTCAGTCCGCCTTATCTTTTCATCCCTTCTCTTCCTACTTTCATTATTTTGTGTGGCGCATATGTATCTGGTGCCCTTTTGTACCAATATATATGTGTCTAAATAAAAATAATAAATAAATTGTACGGGGTGATCAATCACTGTTAGTCGATATAAAGTTCTTCTGTAATGTAGATAACAATTAATCAAAGAATAAACATATGCGAATATAAGTTGTATAAATCCTGATTTCAAGCTTGTTACTATATACCAAAGTCATATAAGGGTCGAACTAATAACCTTAGAGTTTCTATCAAGTACACTGACCTCTAACTTTCAAAGTATATTCATTCTCAAATTTCTCTCTACGTAGTCATGTCTACATTTTAAAATTCACTGAAATCCTTCTTCAACCAAGCCAGTAGAAGTTATTGATCAGATCATTAATATTACAGTCACAAATAAACATATTGAATATTCTGAAAACTGAGAAAAACTAAATTTTGTGTTAACTTCAATTTACTGACGATTGATCAAGAGGAATTCTTACTTCTTTTATTTCTGATATCGATTGTAGAAAACACTGTGAAATCACTAGGGAAGGGAAGGTAATCCTGGTTTATGATTGTCTTCCATATATTAGCTATTAATTCAATGGATCGTGACTTCAATTATCAGATAATTTAACTTCATTGTAAGCACAAGAAATTAGTGAAAAGATTCTCTTATTCGTTAATTCTATTTTAAATATCTGTAGAGTACTTGTTTTAATATCAAGGTATGAAACATCTAGTCAAAACATATAACATCAAAGATTTGTTTATGAAAGATAAACTATCAACTTTTCACGGTATTCAAACAATTTAATACCCACAGTTTCATGAATTCATTAAACTAGATGGTCTATTTCCTATAACACAAATACCAGCCCTGTAATAGAAAATATTAACAATTAATTTCATTATCAGAAGGGGTTTTTGTGGAAATTTAGTATTTTCATGGTTGAAAGCGTGAGCCAATTGAAGCCAGACCACCATGGAAAACCTGGAAGCACTGGACGGCCGTTTCGTCCTATTGTGGGACTCCTCAGCAGTGCTTCCGGTTTTTCCATGGTGGTCTAGCTTCAATTGACTCATGATATTACCTATATAAAAAAAACGGATTGGGTTATTTATAGACACCTTAATGAAGATATGATGATCACTACACACTTGCAATGTGTGCTTCCATAGAAAAACGTACTTATATCAGAAAATGATCACTTCCAATGTACTAGATGATCGCGGGATTAAACCCTATATTTCACTGCATTCACAAAAAATAAGGT
>NC_031496.1:7547688-7600155 GCF_000237925.1 Schistosoma mansoni
ACTTCCAATGTACTAGATGATCGCGGGATTAAACCCTATATTTCACTGCATTCACAAAAAATAAGGTAATTCATTTCTGCACAGTTCATGTTTATTGATTGTTGCAGTAAGTTAGAAAAAAGGAATGAAGCACTTGAAGACATCAACATAATGGTCACTGTCAAACAGATGAGAACTTATTCAATATCATGGTATAAATTTGTATGCAGCTGACAAGCAACCGCAAAATATGGTGAATTCATGATGTTCTGCTACATTGCTTGCCCTTACTTCAGTAAAATTTATAAATGGGGAAAGTTGATTGAAATGCCTGAATACTGCCAAATACAAAATATCTATCTGAAATTGTCTCAACAGGTCATTTTCACCACAAAATTATAATAACTAGTTACTCATAAGTAGTGTAGGTGGAATACCTGATCAACAGAATTCCATATGTACTCAATCCGTAGACAAACAGGACATTACAATTGTGCTTTGATCAATAAATATGAACAACCTCTCTGTCCTACAAGATGTCGGTTGTGTTTCAAGTAACGTAGCAGTTGATTCTCATACTGCAAAGTTGAGTGATATGAGTTTGGATCACACGAGGAGTATTAGTTTCTTCAAGATTGAGAATACACTTTACTGAATTCTACCAACTACCACAAAACCTGAATTCACAGTTTTCTGCCAACAGCCTATAAACACTGATTATTGTCTAACTCAAGTAAAATATCTCTTTAATAAAATCATCTCGAAATAGGGCATACCTGACATGCTATTTCAATATTCAACAACCAATCATTCCTTACAAAAAATCCATTTGAATTCTGTTGACAAATTTGAATACCAAATGATATGTCACAATGTATCCAACCTCACATAAAATTTGATCGATCTCACTGACCGATGACATCCAACCTTAATTAATATTCAATGAAACATATACATTTGGTCAACAGTCAAATGTGTTTATCCAGAATATCGGGTGAAGATGAGTTTATCCGTCACAGTGATTGATATGAAACGATACACAGAACGTGATGTGGATTATATCGTCCGGATGATTCACCACAGACGAATATAGACCGGACGCCACAACTAGTCAAGTCTCAAAGAATCGAGATTATCAATGAGCGTTCCATAGATTGATAAAGTAAGGACTTGTAAACTAAATGATTCTATAAGAAAACGACCACCAAACTCATTTGAAATCGGATGGTAAATGATTACAGAGTTTATTCATAAGGGGAGCAAGACCTTCATTTTCTCTTTAGAAAAGTAGTAATGTTTTGTAAAATGAGGATTTCACTGATGTTTGTTTCGCGCGCGTGTGTCAGTGTGCGTGGGTGATTGCTAGTCACATAAACAACTTGTTATTAGAAAGCGTTTTTTTTTAATTCTAAGGCTGTTTGATAATACGTTCACTATTACTTACTTACTTACGCCTGTTACTCCCAATGGAGCATAGGCCGCCGACCAGCTTTCTCCAACCCACTCTGTCCTGGGCCTTCTTTTCTAGTTCTATCCAGTTCTTGTTCATTCTTCTCATGTCTGTCTCTATTTCTCGGCGTAATGTGTTCTTTGGTCTTCCTCTTCTCCTTTGACCTTCAGGATTCCATGTGAGGGCTTGTCTTGTGACGCAATTAGGTGATTTCCTCAAGGTGTGCCCAATCCACTTCCAGCGCTTCTTCCTGATTTCTTCCTCTGCTGGAATCTGGTTTGTTGTCTCCCACAGTAACTTGTTGCTGATAGTGTCTGGCCATCTGATCCGAAGTATCTTGCGTAGACAGCTGTTGATAAACACTTATATCTTCTGGATAATGGCTTTCGTAGTTCTCCACGTCTCCGCCCCATACAGTAGAACAGTCTTCACATTTGTATTGAAAATTCTAACCTTGGTGTTGGTTGACAATTGTTTTGAGCTCCAGATGTTTTTCAGTTGTAGGTATGCTGCTCTTGCTTTGCCGATCCGCGCTCTCACATCTGCATCTGATCCACCGTGTTCATCAATGATGCTGCCCAGATATGTAAACTCGCTAAAAAAAAGGCTAACCAGAAAAATACGTTCACTATACAGAATAGAAAATACCATATTATTTGGTTAATCAGGTAGAATGAGTTGATAGACGGTAATAAAGTACAATCATTGACATTTCTGTAGTAATAATAATAATAACAATAGTGGTACCATATACTAGTGGTACGATTTTATGTACAATTGAAGACAATTCTGTTGTTGATGTAATCGCAAAATTATGCTTCAACCGTTCATTCGATTACAGACTGTGATACTTGATGAAATAAATATTTTGGTTATTGTCAACATCTTTTTGAAATGCACAATTCACCTTCACAGTAACAAGAATTACATTTTTTCAAATATAAACAGTCTTAATTTCTTCCACAGAACTTATTATTCATTTACGAAAGTATAGACTGTCATTCATTCGTTAATAATTGACTTGTTGAGTTAAGCGTGGACTAAATATATCTTGGACATTCTCTTATCATAATGAATTACTCGTATTGTAGTATACAGAACACAAATGGTGACAATCGAATATATTTAAGCACAAATTACAGACTATCTCAGTAAATTCTGATAACCATACAATAGACAATTAATATGCAAATTAACAACCAATAGTCTCAATCTTCACTGTTTCTTCTCTAATTCCATTGTTCGTGCATTTTCCTACCGATTGCGCTTCGTTTCAGTTCTTTCCTCATCGGTCTTCTGCCAAAATACATTCTATGTCTGACCAACACCATATACTACTTATATGGATATAAGTAGACCACACCACAGTATGTTTGAATATAGATGACAATCAAAACAAGCTCAATTGATATGTGAAAATAATTCATTGAAATACAAAAGTGGAAATCAGGCTTCTTCTTGTCTACTAACACCTTTATTAACTGTCAGGTTCAGTGATCACTGTGGCAATTACAAATCTGTGTATGGATCGAGAAATCCATTCAATTTTTAACATTTCACTTTCAATGAAATCCATTGTCCTTCTTTTATCATAATCCTTGATCACATAAATCTACACAACTGAAAACATTCAGTTCCACTTCTACGTGATCAATAAGTGTTTATCTATTTTGATCTTAACATCTATTAACAACCAGTGGTACAATATTGCGGGTCAACTAGAATTTATGTGGCTTTGTTCAGAAGTTACAACGATGATGGAAGTGTCTGGAAAAAATTAATTTTATTGCAATAAAATTCAAATGTGGAGATGTCGATTTAGATATCCAATCAAAACAGTTTGTGCTACTTAGATTTTGACTAATCAAATCAAAACAATGCACCGGTGACAACCAAATTGTAGGAAACAATTTCCTACAGGTGCAACTCTAAGCTATTCTCTAGACTGTCGAGTACAGAGTCTTGGTTTCGCCAAAGTCAGAACAAGTAAGCTATTGGCTTAATAAACTTTATCTGTTTCTAAAATGTAAATTAACAACGTTAGTATGCAAATAAACAGTACAGTCTATTACATAGGGAAAAGGAGAGACATAAATGACATACCGAACAGTAACTAGAGAATAGGAAAAATGAGTCAACAAGGCGAATATAGTTTTAGAATGAACATAAAATTGTGATTGGTGCATAAAACAAAACATAGTCATACAAGGTCAAAGAAAGTTAGTGTGGTGGTGAGCGTTTCATTCAATCATTGATGTGTTTGTTTATCGATCTCACTTTACACTCCCCCCGAAACGCGCACAACATTCATCGTCCTGGGTCGTCGTCGCTGTCAGATAACCGGCTTCTTCCAGTAGGCATAGGCTTCGTACATCCCAAACGATTTCTTCGTTTGCCGTTCTTAACTTTGCTGTACGAACTCGTCCATCAAGGCCATAGCTTACCTGTTCAACAATGGCTTTAGGTCATAGACTTCTACTCGTTTCAACGCTACTAACGAGAACTAGGTCGCCCGGTTGTAGATTCTTGAGTACGTTCAACCATTTATCTCTTGTTTGGGGAGTCAGTAGATATTCTCTTATCCACCTATACCAAAAAGCGGTAGTTAGTCTATGAGCTTCTTTCCATCTTTTATTGTATAATAAAGTCTTATCCACGGAAACATCGTCAAATGATAATCCTTTATAAATCAACAACAATTTATTAGGAGTAAGAGCCTCTAGGGTGCCAGGATTATCCATCATTTTAACTAGTGGTCTGTTATTTAATATCCTTTCTGTCTCAGTTAAGAACGTTTGCAAAGCTTTATCGGTCAGCACATTTTGAAATAAAAGCGCTCTTAGAATTCTTTCAATAGATCTTATGATGCGTTCCCACACATCGCCTCGGTGACTTGCCCTAGGTGGGTTGAAACGCCATTCACATTCTCGTTCTCTGAGGTGGTTCCCTATTTAGTTTTGATCCCAAGAGCATATAATCTGTCTCAAACTAGCATCTGCACTCCGAAAATTTGAACCGTTATAGCTAAAAATACGCTTTGGGCATCCTCTTCTGGCAATAAACCTTGATAATGCGCATAAAAATGAATTCGTATCTAAAGAGTAAGCCATTTCAATGTGAACAGCTCTAATAGATAAGCAGGTGAATGAACAGCCGTAACGTTTCTAAACGACTCTCCGTCGTTTGGTATAGAATGGTCCGAAGTAATCCACACCTACTTGGCTAAAGGGCAGCAAATGAGTCTCCAGTTGGCACTCCGGCAACGGCGCCGTTATTTGAGTGCATGGCATAGAATAAAGTCTTCTACATAAGTGGCGTCGTTTTAGAACTTTCCGGAAGGCAGAGTATCCTCTAACGATCTAATACTATTCACGAATATCACTTAAAGTTTGAGTAACTCCGACGTGCATGTTAATCAAATGATGATGCATTATAATCGTATCTGTGACAAATTGATTAATAAGAAGAATAATTGGATGTTTGGTTTCAAAGGGTAAACACGATAATTGTAGAGGTCCTCCCACGTGGATCTTGCCTTTTAACATAAAGGGTTTGAGATTTCTTATCGAGCTTTGACGAATTAAATTTTTTCTCTTGACCATCTCGTTCATTCTTTCCTGACCTTCCTGCTGCTTAGAAGCGTTGTCTCTGAGTGTTAACGGCAAACTTTCTAGAATTCTTTTTTCGACCGGGAATGCGGCACTTTGGACTAGTTTAATTATATCGCTCTTCGATTTATCGATATCTTCAACACTTAGTGTGCCCGAGATTAGACATTTCCCATTCGTCTGCAGTGTGAAAATACCCTTAATAATCTGAACCATGACTTACACGTACGAAATCGATCTAGAAACTCGTCGTTGCATTTTTGGGATCCAAAATCTTCCGCTATTACATAGGCCAAAGTGTTCTCACTCCTTTCTAGGTTAGGCCATTAATCTTCTTCCTCCCACAGGAATTCCGGCTCTGTTAATTCCATTCTGAGCACAGTGACAGGTTTTAGAGGAGCAACTCTAAACTTAACTAGCAGAAATGAGCAATGAATCTGACCAGAAACACTTTCGTAACGAATATACACAACAACACCATACGCAAGCTCAGAAGCATCGGCAAAACAATGAATTTGAGCAGACGATGGTTCAGACCTTGGTTTCAGACATCTTGGTATTCTTATGAGTCTACACCAAATATTCCACTTCGCTTGACAATCCATGGGTAACTCTGCGTCCCAATCTAATTTCCGCCGACAGGTATCTTGTAGGATCACTTTGGCTGGTAGTATTATTGGGGCTATAAACCCAACTGGATAAAAGATAGATGCTACGTACGACAAGATGTTTCTTCTGGTTAGGTCTCCATGGAACTCATGAGCTTTAAAACATAATTCGTCGGTCCTGACGTTTCACTCTATTTCCAGCGTTCACTTACTCGTCTCATTAGACTCACAAACGGTAATGTTTCCTTCAATACGGTCTTCCTCTGGAATGAACTCCAACACTTCAATATTATTACTAGTCCATTTAGTTAAATCCTCCCAAACTTAGAAGTCTTTTGAAGTGTGAATATATCAGTTAGGCTTCTTCTGTAGTATCCACACTTATCAATAAATCGTCCACATAGAACTGTTCCTTAGCTAACTGCGTAACAACCCTGGGAAATTAATCTTGATTATCAGAAATCGTTTTCTGCAAGGCAAATGTGGCACAACATGGCGATGAGGTTGCTCCGAATAGATGGACTTTCATTCTATAGACCTCTGGCTCCTTTTCTATGTCCCTACCTGGCCACCACAAATAACTAAGAGCATCTCGATCATGCGCCGGGACTACTACTTGATGGAACATGGCTTCAATGTCCACCGTAAGACCTATTGGTCGGTGCCGAAACCCGGTAAATACGTCTACTAGGTTATTGACTAAATCAGGTCCAGAATAAAGATCCTTGTTTAAAGACGGTCCAGCATACTGAGCTGCACAATCAAACACTATTCTTAACTTGTCAGGCTTCTTGGGATGGAAGACAAGGTGGTGAGGAAGATACCAAATCCGTCCATCAGCGTGGTTATCGTTTACCTTTTCGACATAATCTCGTCCTATGTATTGAGTCATGGCGTTCGCATAGTCTTGGAGCAACTTCGTATCCCGAATAAGTCGACCTTTCAAACAGCTGAGTCTACGTTCTGCTAATTTCTTATTATTTGGTAACTTGTGTTCGTGTCTCCGAGGCAGAGCTATTTGATAGTGCCCATTTAACTTTTGCACTGAATTTGATATAGCACTGTGCTATACGATCTTCTACAGACATCAATGTAATACGACTAAATGGATCTTTGAATTCAGTTGAGTACAATTGTTCAGACTTATCCTCTAATTCCTCTTTATCTGAGAGGTAATTAAGTACATGGTTGCTTCCATGAAGTTCCCCATAGGGGCCGAACAACGTCCAACCTAATAGAGTCCTCACAGCAGACGGTTTATTCGTCTTTTCAGTTCTTATCTCTTTCGTCACGTGTACGCTCGGTGCGTTACACCCAATCAACAGTTTGACATTCTTATCTTCTACTCTCGGAAAGCTTATGTCTTTTAAATGAGACCAAGACGCCATTTGATGCGCCGTTGGCACAGTCCTGTGAACCGCCGGTATTTTTTTGACTGTCAACACTTTAACAGATGACGAAAAATCTATCGAGTGCAACTCTACATCGACCTCTTTGGATATCAATAACGATTCATTACTAAGAGACACCATTTTTGGTTTTCCCTCGAGGCCTAATTCGTCAGCCAGATCATCAACAATGAGGGAAGTATCTGATTCGCTATCTAGAAAGGCGCAAGTCTGAATAATCTCACCATTTTTTTATCCATACAGGCACTACTGCAAATGCTACTGGTCTCTGTATACGCTTAACACATCCCTCCGTAAAGAACTGGGTAATGTAAGCATCACTTTTACCATCTCTCTGTTCCTCCTGCTACCTGTGTAACAGGATATGGTGTCTACAACTGAAAATGACCCCGGTGATCGACAGTTTTTCGCTACATGGTTAGCCTTCAGACAAACATTACATAACTTGTGTCTAACAACGAACTCTTTCCTTTCTGAAACATTATTGTCTTTAAACTTCTGACATTGATCTAAAGAATTATCACCTGAGCACTCCAAACAGGATGAACTACGTGAGTGGACATTGTCATCACTACTACACGTATAAGATATCCTTGCTGCATTGTAATCTGCATTAATTCTCCCCTTTAAAACCCCGATATCCTTATTGTCAGTATTACTACCGCGGTTGACGAGTAATCCATATCGAGTATTAACCATATCGGCTTGTTCCTTTACAAAAGCAGTAACGTCGGCGAACAGAGACTCACGACCTCCTCTGGTAATCTTATAAACTGTCTTTAGCCGCTTTTGTTGAACATGCGTCGGTAATTTCAGAACCATAGTTTCAATAGTTCTTGTAGAGTTTAGGTCAGAAACGCAATTCATTTGTTCGAGAGTCAAACAGCATGCCTGCATTTTTCGGGACAATTTTCTAAAACCATCTGGTTGGTTTCTTCTTATGTTGGGAAAATTTAACAAGTTGTTGACGAACGTGCGTGCTATTACGTGATTTTGACCAAAGGTTTCTTCTAAAAGCCTTAGCCTATCTCTGGTTCTAGTATAGCACAATGAAGAATGGCGGAATTCGCTTCGCAGTCACAATATAGAATCACGTAATTTAGTTTAGCTCTAAATCCAATATTCTCACTTTCAATGCATTACTCGAAATTTCTAATAAAATTCCAGTAATTTATCGGTGTACCATCGAATCTTAAGATTTCCCTGTTTTGGTAAATACAGATTTTTTTATATTACATCCTCGCTGTTGTTTACTGATCGACCGAAACGCTCACTTCCTTGGAGACGTTAATTTTTTAGCTCAATTTCTTTTTCTAAATGAGTTATACATAATCTAGCTAACTGTAATTCTATCATGCTATTAGTTTTCGTTTAGTCCTTTTCAAATTGGTCCTCGTCATAAACTCCCAGATGATGGGGTGATAACTCTGGAATCTCATCGGAATTGTAGTATTTATTAGAAGTCATTTCCGTAAGTATATCGAAGTTTACCGTTCGAAACTTTGTAGGAAGCAATTTCCTACAGGTGCAACTCTAAGCTATTCTCTAGACTGTCGAGTACAGAGTCTTGGTTTCGCCAAAGTCAGAACAAGTAAGCTATTGGCTTGATAAACTTTATCTGTTTCTAAAATGTAAATTAACAACGTTAGTATGCAAATAAACAGTACAGTCTATTACATAGGGAAAAGGAGAGACATAAATGACATACCGAACAGTAACTAGAGAATAGGAAAAATGAGTCAACAAGGCGAATATAGTTTTAGAATGAACATAAAATTGTGATTGGTGGATAAAACAAAACATAGTCATACAAGGTCAAAGAAAGTTAGTGTGGTGGTGAGCGTTTCATTCAATCATTGATGTGTTTGTTTAGCGATCTCACTTTACAAACAATTCAAAGGTTATGACAAGCAACAAAATGTTGCCTCGTGGAAACACGACCATACACTTCGAACAACAAATAAACCGATCACTTAGTTTAAAGTATTCCGAATCATATCCAAAATAGTTTTCATCAATAGAGGTCAGGAACTGCAACCCAACAGTGGATAACTGGTGGCCTATAAACATCAATAGTTAGAATATTGCATAACGATGAGGTCATCTTCCAGGATGATTAGTTAATAATGATCATTTGATTTCATGAATTTCGATCGTCGTAATGCTCACTTTGAATCATCCAATCAGGAAGAAACAGACAAACACTTAGGAAATCTATATAAACTCGACAAGTTCTAACAACAATTATTAACGTTTTCAACAAGAAGATGAGATGAGTGTTGACTGTACAGTTAAGGTTAATGAGTGTATAATATGAATGTCAATTTTCAATAAAATAAGGCCGTTTTATCATCTGAACCATTTTAGATATACCTTTTCGTCTGGTCAGCGGATACTCCTCTATTTGACCGTCACCTTGACTTCCGGATTCTTAGATTGTAAGCAATCATGTGACCAAATGGATTCGGATAAAAAAGGAAAACTAGTGTTTGAAGATGAATCGCATGAATATGTATGTTGTCAGTCAGGCCTCAATGAACATATTAAGTCTCATTATTATCATGATTCCTGAATGATTCGCTTTAATCAGTCCTGTCCAATTGGTAATGGCAAGTTTGAGAAATTCTTTACTCCTAAGGTGGTGAGTCGATCAAATTTTGCAATAGGGGTACTGATCCATATGTTTGCATATTTTCATGGAATCACTCCAAAATTCCAGTTTAAATTTTACGGCACTGATGTCAGTACATTCAATATAAACACTAATGGTAAGAGATTGATTTCTTTCGAAGTAAAATACTTACTGAGTTTCGTTTATTCGCATTTCATTTCACGAATCAAAGTTGTTTTAATTCCTTCAGAAAATCAGTTCCATGCTTTTTCTAACATTCAAAACTTCAACCGATATCTTTTTTTGTTCAAGTTGTAAATAGTTTGACACCTTACAGCAAACTTATTACGGTTTATGTGCTTCAATAATACAAACTGATTTTTCGCAAATTAACTGCAGACTAAAATGAATTGCATGAATTGTAATAAGTTTGTTGTAAGATGTCAAACGATTTACAACTTGAACAAAATAAGATATCGGTTGAAGTTTTGAATGTTAGAAAAAGCATGAAACTGATTTTCTGAAGGAATTAAAACAACTTTGATTCGTGAAATGAAATGCGAATAAACGAAACTCAGTAAGTATTTTACTTCGAAAGAAATCAATCTCTTACCATTAGTGTTTATATTGAATGTATGGACATCAGTGCCGTAAAATTTAAACTGGAATTTCGGAGTGATTTCCTGAAAATAAGCAAACATATGGATCAGTACCCCTATTGCAAAATTTAGTCGACTTACCACCTTAGGAGTAAAGAATTTCTCAAACTTGCCATTACCAATTGGACAGGACTGATTAAAGCGAATCATTCAGGAATCATGATAATAATGAGACTTAATATGTTCATTGAGGCCTGACTGACAACATACATATTCATGCGATTCATCTTCAAACACTAGTTTTCCTTTTTTATCCGAATCAATTTGGTCACAGGAGTGCTTACAATCTAAGAATCCGGAAGTCAAGGTGACGGTCAAATAGAGGAGTATCCGCTGACCAGACGAAATTATTTAATCAAACACATAAATATTGGTGCAAAAGGGCACCACATATATATGCGCCACACAAATCTCATTTGATTTGTGTGAGGGCTATTATACTGCCAGGGTGCCCAACTCCCCTAGGTGGACCCTCCGTGTCCACCGACCCGGTTAAAGAGCCGGACATTCGCTTTTCGTCCTCTCAATTTCGTAAAGAACGCCCCCGCCACGAGAAGGCAATGAGTAGGACTTCCCCAGAAGAAGCTACATTCGCGTGGCCATGTGAGAGACTTTCGAGAGGAAGAGCGGACTCTTCCCACTCTCAGCCGTACGAGGGCATTTGGAGGCGAAAAGGCAAATCTAAAGTGGTTCACACGATAAAACGGCCTTATTTTATTGAAAATTGACATGCATATTATACACTCTTTACCTTAACTGTACAGTCAACACTAATCGCATCTTCTTGTTGAAAACTTTAATAATTGTTGTTAGAAATTGTCGAGTTTATACTGATTTTCTATATGTTTGTTTGTTTCTTCCTGATTGGATGATTCAAAGTGAGCATTAGGACGACCGAAATTTATGAGATCATTTGATTATTGTTAACGAATCATTTAATACTGAAATTTGTCGTCATATTTCAGCAGATTTGAAATAGATTTTGTATGCAAATAGTCCTTGTCCATTTGGAAGACCGTAGTTTGGAGGAAGGTAGTTTATCTAGACAATTCACATTAATTTTTATTTCGGTTATTGCTTTAGCTGTTCTATGGTTATCGCCCATGATATATCTGGGTTAAGGAGGAGTGTTTGGCATGAAGTTGGCGATCCCATCCTGTAGAATAGAACCTCGGTACAAATGTTAACTAGATTAAAAAATTACACATTTCGAACTCCGACCTGGAAGTTGAGTGATGTTCTTTCATAAGAATTTTGATGTTTCATGGTTAAAGCGGAGATTCTTAGGAAGTCTCGAGACAGTTTCCTCTTCTGACATCCTGAGCACCAAAAACAATTTAGCTTAGTCAAATGTCCGAACAATGTGTGAGACTGGGAGGACTAGTCAATAATTACGGAAAAGAAGAAATGTAACTTAACATTGTTCAATATCAGCGAAACCCATTGGACACAATTTGGACAGAAAAGTTTGGATTCGGGAGAGATGCTGTTGGACTCTGTTGACGACAAAGAATATGCTCCACACACAGGTAGTTGCTTGTGGGATGGAAATCTCATGAACCCGGAATCATCAAAGCGTCCTTCAAAGCAAAGGAGGAAATCACGACGAATGTTATCCAATGTCACGCACCCACCGATGGTAGCAACGGCAACGACCAAACTCAGTTTTACAAGGGGCTGCCATCGATCATATCGAAGTATCCAGGAAAGGTTCTGATCATTTTGATGGGTGACATAAACGCCGAAGTCGGAATGAGTAACACCGGGTTTAAAAATATCATGAGACGGCATGAACTGGACTGACTAGGAGAAAGAAACGAAAACGGGGAGAGATTTTCAAATTCATATGCATTCAACAAGTTGGTTATATGCTTCACAATATTCCCACATAAGCGCACCTAGTGGCCATGACACAAACTATAATTATTCGGTCCCCGAATAGCCTCTGCAAATTGACAGTTTACACACCACAGACCAAACACTGCCTTACTTGTTTTCTTTTATCATATGCTTCAAATTCCCTTCATATATCTGTTAAATAACGGTGTTTCTTGAATTTTCATTTGATCTTCACAACCATTGATAATGTTGTATGTATTGGGCCTTAGAAATACCGTGGGCTACGACCCAATATAAACTTAATGTGCGGCACACATGTATATCGTGCACCTTTTCTGCAATATTTGTGTCCAAATAAATAAATGATAAATAGCTAAATAAATAAATATATTTATATGATAATCAAGCAGTTATCACTCATTTGTTTGATCACTATTGTTTTGATTATGATTTCAATTACTATCCAGTTGAGTAAGTGCAGTCGTAACTATTCTTCACATAGTACTTTAGTAACAGCCATCGTCAATGTAGAGTGTGGTAGGGAGGTGTCGATATAAGTTGCTATTACCTTATATCAGTACATTGAGGGGAAACTAGTTATATATGACAACGAAAGGAAAGGAGATAACGTAAACTGTGAAGGAAATATAGACATAAAAAAGAGTAAAAAAGGAACAAATACGACTTACTTATACCTGTTACCGATTCTGCTCTGAGTTTCCCTTTCCTGTTGTTGTCACGTGCTTTTCACTCCTATTACTTCTGCTTCTGATTTCCAGTGCATTGTGTTCTTTGGTCTCCCCACTTTTTTATTTTGGCTTGAGAACTTCAAGTTAGGGCTTTACTCGTGATACAATTTGATGATTTTCACACACTTATTGTCTTCGCCTGCGATAATATATACTCTTGAACAGCTGTATGTTTCAAATGAAAAGAATATAACTAACTATATGTTGTCGACAAGGTTGTTGATCAGCACATCACTTTCAGTGGTCTTTTATCTGGCTCCAATTAGATCGTTTGATGATTGAATAAATGACTGCTATTGAACGATACATCTCCGCTATATTCGCATATAATCATCGACTTCAATCGTGTTGGCGAAGAACCGAATTAAATAAGTCAAATACGAAAATGGATTTCAAATACGTATATTTCAAACAATCGTTGATCCAGACAGATGATCAAGGAAACCAAGTGAATGGAGGCGAAGAGAAGAGATTGAAACGAAACGAATCGGAAAAGACGTGTGAACTTAATGCTACTCAATATTTATAATCAAACAAAAATACGTTACAGAAATGTGATGAGTAAGGTAGGGAATGCACACACATACCCTCGTATAAAAAACAGCCAAGGTTGATAAGCAAATACTTCACAAGAAGAATGAATAAATTGGCTCGTCCGGAAGCCAGAATAAACTATGTGGGCTTGACATGGCACCCAACACTACGGTACCATTTAGGTGATGCAATGATAAGTATTATCAAAAATGTTTTATAGCTAATATGATCGAAGAAGGGAGATAAAGTCTTTGATCTAACAGAGATATATTTTTGTATTATGTAAACGAAAATTTTTATGATGGAATGATAATTTGTCATTTCAGTTTCAATAACTTCACTAATGTGTATACACTACTCTATCAGAAACAACATCAATGATATCCACTGTTTGGTCAACTTCACTATTATTCATGTTGGCATGATTCTGCAATTTTCTCGCAATCGACATGACAAGCTCATGAAACATCAAGGAGCATTTCAACCAATCAGCGTTTGATTAGAAGTTATGTTACTAAAATAACGAGAATGAAAAGTCACATGTAGAGGTTCTGATTGGCTGATCAATACACTGCTACTATGTTTAGCAGTATTCTAGAATTTTCAGTAAAACCCAAGGACTCTTAAATTACTATAAAATCCCTATATTTTCTGTACATAAATGGACCCTGTAGTAAAGTGCTTCCCACACATTTTGTGCCTTTTCTCTCGTCTTCAAGTCGCTGTATAGTTCTAGCTCAGGGGTTACGGAACTAGCTTAGGATCCGAATATAGCGTTCAATCGACGAGACGCAACAATTCAGACTTATTCCGAGTTGAAATTCGACAATTTACACTTTCAAATTATCAATATTTACTGACTTGTTTGATATCGAAATCTTTTGTAAAGGTCGGCAACTTATTTCAGTTTCAATATCTGTCAGTCAGTCACAGCGTAGAACTTCGTACGTACGTACATCAGTCAGTTTCAATATGGTTGCTTTGAAAGATAGATGAAGGATTTCACAAGACAGACAAATTATCTTGAGAGAAGCATCAATTTATAGCATAATTATTTTGTGCACGTCACTTTGGAATTTGGTTCAATAAGACAACAATAGAGAACATTCCTGCAAATCATTAAACAAGAGTATAGCATTGACTCAAATGGTTTCTTCGTAAGTAGAATTCGTTCACTTTCTACTTTCACAATGAAACATTCTTCAATCACTTTACATTTTTTCCCACGATGATCATGAATAATTAATATTTTGCCTGTTTTCAGTATTACATACATTGCAGCTATCAAATGTTCTCCTGCATTCTGACTGTTCAGTGAAGTTGTGTGATTTTGGTTTAGCATGTTCATTGAAAGGTCAAAGTACATGTGAAAATGTTAATGGCAAAATCAACTGTAAAACATTACCTCTCGCATTGACTGTGTATTTAGCAACAAGTCGGAACCGCGCTACAGAAATCCTCTTGGAATGTATGTCATGATCACACAAAAGGTGTTGATATATGGAGTTTGGAATGTATATTAGATGAATTGTTGATTGGTACACCATTATTTCTGAGTCCGCTCTTCCTCTCGAAAGGCTCTCACATGGCCTCTGCCAGGAAAATCCTACTCATTGCCTTCTCGTGGCGGGGGTGTTCTTTACGAAATAAGAAGGACGAAAAGCGAATGTCCGGCGCTTTAACCGGGTCGATGGACACGGAGGGTCCACCTAGGGGAGTTGGAAAACCCTGATTCCAAACCAACGGTGCACATGGGCTCCAGTATCCTGATGGAACGAATGGCGCATGAACCAATCGTTGGTCACCGGCTACCATGGGACTGGATCTCCTTAAGATGCTCCACTGCCTTGTGGACTAGACCTTCAGGTCAAAGGCCCCAGGTGTGGCCCCCTAAGAAAACCACCGGCTTCGATTTGGACACCCGGGCAGTATCACAGCCCTCACACAAATAAAATGAGATTTGTGTGGCGCATATATATCTACGTATATATATATATATATATATATATATATATATATATATATATATATATATATACGAACAGCTGTGAAAACAGCTATTAGTAATTTAAACCAATATGTTTCTTTTAAGCCCATTGTAGTGTTGGATTCTTGTAAACTCTTCTCATCAGGCTGTGAACACGATGAAGAGCGAAAACAAACCAGATCTAGGTTAGCCAAAAGTCTATGGAACGATCGTGAGCAGTGGTGGGCAACGAAAACAAAATAAATGGAAAAGCCAGTTGCTGTAGGCAACACCAGACAACTCTTCAGAATAATAAAAGAAATCGGAATTAAGAAGTCAAATGTAAGCGAGACAAGCTCTTATCTGCTCTTAGTCCAGACGTTAAGAAGGATGGGCGGAAGAACAGTTTAGCCGGATTCCAACTACTCTACAGTTACCCACCATTCCCAAGAAGTGTGAATAAAACATTAAAATAGGTCCCCCGACTCTAGCTGAAGTTCAAAAGGCTATAGCTATTCTGAAACGAGGAAGAGCAGCTGGTCCATATGGATTGGCTCCAGAAGTCTTTAAATATGGTGGTTCAATTTTAGCGATTAGGTTAACTAATATTTTAGCTAAAATCTGGGAGCTGGACGTAATCCCATCTGACTGGTCACAATCACTGACTATCCCAATATATAAGAAGGATTAAAATGATCCTATGATGACCATAGAGGGATTAGTTTGACTAATATAGCATCTAGGATACTAGCCTCAATAATTATCGGGCGCCTAGGACTCGTGAACTGCAAACACGAGAAAATCAGGCTGGCTTCAGACCTGGTCGTGGCTGTATCAACCACATACTCACCAATCGTCAGGTTTTAGAACACATGCATGCTTATCAGCGTCAGACAATGATAGTTTTTCTTAACTTAAGGGCAGCATTTGACTCTGTAGACTGAGAGGCTCTGTGACAGTGTCTGTCATTGAAAGGCGTACCTTAGAACCACACAAACCTTGTGAAGGCTCTTTACTCGAACACTATCAGTCGAGTCAGAGCTCATGGAGAACTTTCATTTGATTTTGCAACCTCAAGTGGTGTCCGTCAAGGCTGTCCACTATCCCCATTTCGTTTAACTTTATCGTAGACCTACTGCTGAAAATAACACTCATCGACTGAATTTTCAGGTGTCAGTCAGTTACAATGTAGAACTTCGTACGTACGTACATCAGTTCGAGTTGCCATACCACATTAGCACAGAGATAAAGTTGTCGATTCAAATCCCATATTGGTAGAAGTAGTAAGAGTTTAAGTATTATGTGAAAGATAAGGGATTGAAGATGTTATTGAAGGAGTATAATACGGTGAAATAAATTTGGAAAGAGAAAAAGGATACGGACATGAAGAATTCAGAAGATTAGAATTTGGTAGAACACAAAGAGTGGATGCACCTTCGCCATTGCAAACGATTTTGACCCATGTCATTCAAGGTCTCTAACTATCGGTTGCTATCATCTCGCGAATCCCAACCAGGTAGTCTACACCTACCAACACGGCCCAGTTCACTTTTCAGCGACTTCATGGATTTATGCCATGTTTTGGTCTGGCCGCCCCTAGCTTACTTCCAACCTACTCCTACACCATAAAGCATTGCACGTCGGGGCAGTCGGTGGTTGGGCATACGTAACACATGTCCCAGCCATCTCAACTCATGAAGTTTCACTACTTCGTCAATCGATTTGCCATCCTTACCTAGTACCCGTTTCCTAACATCTGCATTACTTACCCGGTGGTCCAAGGATATACGAGCAATGCGTCGAAGACACCTATGATCGAATACTAGTAGCCTACGAATATTCTCTACTCTTATCGGCCATGTTTCACTGCCATAAAGCAGGACGGAACGAACTGCTGCACAGTAAACCCGTCCTTTTGTTGCTAGACGGATATCTCGCCTACGCCATAAATGGCGCAAGTTGGCGAAAGCTAGACGAGCCTTCTGTATCCGTGCTGAGATTTCGTCACACACCAGACCACAAGGGCTGATGAGACTCCCAAGATAAGTGAAACTGTCAACACGCTCAACTACTTCACTCCCCATCATTAGTTCAGGTGTCGATGCAACCCAATCCTGAAGTAACATTTTGCACTTCGAGGGAGAGAATCGCATCCCGAACATGCCTGCATTGTTGCTTATAGTGGTCAGAAGACTCTGCTTTTTGTCAGCGTCTTCACCGAATAAAACTATGTCGTCGGCGTATTCTAAGTCAACAAGCGAATCTCCCGGTAAAAGTTCAACTCCTGGAGATTGAGATGATGAAAGTGATATCTCTAAAAGCATGTCAACGACAAAGTTAAACAAGAATGGGGAGAGTGGACAGCCCTGACGAACACCACTTGAGGTAACCAATTCTGATGAATTTTCAGGCATTGATCTCCTACCAGAAGGCCCACTTATCGACTTAGAGGCTGACAAAATGCAGAATCTTCTGTTAGAACTGAGTGACAATGTAAGGATATTTGGAATGCCTTTCTCCCCCTCCAAGTGTAAATTGTTACTCCAGGACTGGCCTACGTCAACACCTGAACTAAGGATAGGGAGTGAAGTAGTCGAACGCGTCGACAACTTCACTTATCCTGGAAGTCTGGTCAGCCGTAATGGGTTGGTTTCTGACGAAATCACAGCACGGATTCAAAAAGCTCGTTTGGTTTTTGCCAACTTACGTCACATATGGCGGAGACGAGATATCCGTCTATCAATCAAAGGACGAGTATACTGCTCATCAGTTTTGTTCTACTTTGTTGGGGATGCAAAATCCCCAGAACTTACTTGATAAGTGGCTCAATTTTGCAATTTTATTTCGGAAATTTGAATTTAGCTGTTTTCGCGCCAAACGCGCTCTTTTTACCTTCACATCATATTTCCCACTTGTAACTATCTTAAACGCTACTGGTCCATTGTTTCTTTGTGTGTGCTATTTATTAACGATGCCCAAGGACAATTTGTTGCTGTATAAATACGCTAGACTTTTTCCCTTATTTGATGCTGTGCTTCTGGCTGCTACGGAATACAACTTCCCCGCTCCAACTTGGACTTCTTACTCTAGTTAGCTGGGTCTGGGTCGCGTCAGAATAGCTAGTTATCGGTCTCTGGTCACGTGTCATTTTTCCGTTCGCTACTAGTGAATTCGCAACGCTTCAGATATAACACTTTACGGATCCAAAACGTGGCCATTAGGAGTAGAAGATACTCGTAAGTTACTAGTATTTGACCACAGATGTCTTAGAAATATTGCTCACATCTGCTGTAATCACCGGGTAAGTAACAGTAAGGTTAGACACAGGGTATTAGGGAATGATGGTGAATCAGTTGATGAGGTTGTAAATCTTCATCAACTGAGATGGTTGGGCCACGTGTTACGTATGCCTGAACACTGAATACCACGACACGCATTGCAAACTAGTAATTAGAATAGTTGGAAGAAAGTTGGGGGTGGGTAAACCAAAACGTAGCATCAGTGCTTGAAGTCACTAACTTTTAGTCTGAGCCATGTTGGTGGATGCAGACTACTTAGTTTGGGTCCGCGTGACTATCGTACCCAATTGTTGGAGAATGTGGGTGACATGGCTCAGGATCGATCACAATGGCATAGGTGTATTAACTCTTTATCTTCCCTTAAACCTTGAGATTAAAATTGCTTCACATCTGCCTTTCTTGTACTATATCCTTATGCACAATCTTAATTTTAAATATTACCACCACCAAATTAACTACTATGAATTTGTTCATCTTGTGCTAATGAGGTATGGCAACTAGGACAGATGCATATATGTGCCTCGTCCTACATTGTAGCGGACTAACTGACAATACAGTTTAGTAGTTAGCTGAAGAAAAGGTCACCAATACCAATCAGATTAGTGGTTTGCTTTTAACAAGACAGTTCCTACTATAAATATATAGTCAGCCCCCAAATGCCCTGGTATGGCCGAGAGTGGGGAGAGCCCACTCTCCCTCTCGAAATGCTCTCACATGGCCAGCGAATATATAGCCTCTGCCACAAAAGTCCTACTCACTGCCTTCTCGTGTCGGGGGTGTTCTTTACGAAAGTGAGAGGACGAAAAGCGAATGTCCGGCGCTTTAACCGGGTTGGTGGACATGGAGGGTCCACCTAGGGGAGTTGGAAAACCCTGATTCCAAACCAATGGTGCATATGGGCTCCAGTATCCTGATGGAACGAATGGCGAATGAACCTGCTGCTGGTCAACGGCTACCATGGGACTGCATCTCCTCACGATGCTCCACTGCCTTGTGGATCAGACCTTTCGTTCAAAGGCTCGGGGTGTGGCCCCCTAAGAAAACCACCTGCTTCAGTTCGGGCACCTGGGCAGTATCACAGCCCTCAAGCAAATCGGATGAGATTTGTATGGCGCATATGTATCTGGTGCTTCCTTGTACCAATATTTATGTGTTTAAATAAATAAATAATAAATAAAATAATAAATATTCCACTCTACTTTGACTGTGATATATTCGAAAAACAAAACAAACAAGGGGATAATATGAAGTTGGGATTCGTAGCACTCACTGAGACACACTTAAAAAGTACCTAACACAAATTTAAACAGAAAAAAGTCTATAAGTGGAGGATAAATCACATATTTACAGTACCGTTCGCTTTAAACATCATCGCGTTATCCACCATGGAGTATTTAATTATTGAGATTCTCTCGTCTTACCACAAAATATGTCAGATGCATCAAACGATAATCAAGAACTTAGTGCAGTTTTGATGAACGCTGATTATTATAGTGACCCACTATCCACTAGTGACGTTTTCAGGAAGTTTGATGACAATATTTTTCACATTGAGCAATAGGTCTCTTGGCGAAGATGACAGGAATAACACTGACTTCGGCTCCAGTGTGTACTAAGAATTTATAGCCGGAAATTCTGTCAAGAACGTGGAAGAGGTGACAAGGAGCATGACCTGTGACATTTGTCGCATGTCTGGTTGACACGTTTTGGCGAAAGAAATGATTTGAAAAATTTGCAGGACATAACACACTCGCTAGCTTTGTCACCATACTTCCTATGGTATCAACAGATGTAGTCGTCATATTTGTTTGTTCTTGTGTTATCTCGGTTCTTACTCCTCCGAGAACTAGAGCGAGACCTTCGAGATGTGAGATTGGAAATTAATGGTTGTGATGCATCCAGCTCGTTTTCAAGACCAGCAATAGTCCGTGCGTGGTGTGTACGTAGGTCGCTTAATTCAGCTGTTAACGACTTTATGTTCGGGGTTCGCGTGTTACTCGGAGTTTCTGATATCGTCTGCACGTAAGGTGTCGTACCAGGCGTTACTCTCTAAATTTAAAGGTTGTCTAGAAGCACAGAGAATTCTCCTGACAACTGTTGGTAAACGTTGTAGCCAAATGTCTTTTAGAAAAACATCAAACTTATAAGGTCCAACCAACTGCCTTATCTGGCGCAATAGTTGAGAGGGTGACTTATCACTTAATTCGCACTCATGCAGCAGTTGTTGTAAATTCTTTTCATCCGATAGTGAGGTAGGTTGAATAATAGCTTGCTTAAACTGATCATAGGCATTTGATGCAGAGACATTATCTATGAGATCTGATGCCTCAGGTGCTACTTCAATCAGTAGAATTCCAAGCACAAAAGAGTATTTTGATTCCTGTGAGCGTATATTACGAAGCTGAAACTGCACTCCCACCTGTGCAAACCAAATACGTGGGTGTACTTTACTGAATGGAGGCACATTTATCACGTTAAGAGCGTGCAACTCTGTGAAATCGCTATCCTAGCTAATGCCTTCAGATTCGGATGAATACATTACAAATATACAAAAAGTGACCACTACCAAGAGGAAAAGTAACGCCTTAATCATTGTGAGTGAACTCAAAATTACAGTTCGAGGAAAAATATACGGACTAACCCGATTTGTGGTGGAACTCATCAAAATAGTCCACTCTAGATATAACAATACGCAAACTTATCAATAATATACCAAAAAGAATTAACACTACAAACCTAAGTGTTTGTCTATGAGTAACGCAAAAGGTAACAAATTACAGTGTAAATATGAAACGGTATGTTAAACAACAAAATGGCAACGGTTGTTATGAAATGGATGTTACCTGTAAGCTGCTCTCTGAGATAACACCCACAAATAAGTTCACTTGATTAACAAAGGTTCCTCTGCACGTGATAGCACTAACGGCAAAATGAAGAAGATTAAATCTGATAGTGTTATTGAATAATGATCAGGGACAAAACTCCAACGTAGTGCGGGAAGGCCTAAGAGGATGTTATGACACTATTATAATCTTCAATCAAGGGCCGTGGTCAATGAAGCAAAGAATAGACGACGAGACAGCATTTATACTTCAACTATCGCGGTGGTGCGTGTGTGATATATATTTAAACAAGCAACTATATACGTTTCATTACCATTGATACAGAGAAACAATAGATATTGAATATAAATGTGGTTGCATATAAACTGTGAAAAATAAGGAAAATATGTGATCTTCATTTTGTCGTTACAAAAATCACTGGATATACATGTCACAATAGATGCATTAAACGATAGTCAAGAGCCAAATACAGTTTTGATGGACGCTGATTATCGTAGTCACCCACTATCTAATAGTGATGTTTTCAACAAGTTCGATAACGATGTTTCGGAAGAATCAAACTCTGACCTCATATCGAATGTTGATGGTCGCCATCATTCAGTCAGTTCTAGCAGGTTCTCTATGGAATGCGGGAAATATGTTATACATAGAGTCACATTGAATGTAACTTGGGAATATTATAATTCAGCGCTATTTCGTGGGGGAGGATAAATTCGGGAAATTTAAAATTCGGATGTTAACTCCGAATCTTTCAAAAAATAGGCGTTATGTCCCAGTTGGAATAACGACTGGTAACTTTGTGATCCGTTTATGGAACGATACTACGCGTATGCTTTAGTTGTATAATTGTTAAATAACTAAACTATTCATATTCACGTCCCTCTTACTATGAGCCTTATTTTGATCTATGAACTTTTATTATACGTTTTACCATTCCTGGGTTATGCCCTGTCTATCGATTACTATCTCCCTTATTCACAGCCACATTTGGCTAAATCTTGTACAAATGTTGTTTCCTATTTTATGGTACGTTCGATGAAAAATATACGGACTAACCCGATTTGTGGTGGAACTCATCAAAATAGTCCACTCTAGATATAACAATACGCAAAGTGATCAGAAATACACCGAAAAGAATTAATACTACAAACCTAAGTGTTTGTCTATGAGTAACGCAAAAGGTAACAAATTACAGTGTAAATATGAAACGGTATGTTAAACAACAAAATGGCAACGGTTGTTATGAAATGGATGTTACCTGTAAGCTGCTCTCTGAGATAACACCCACAAATAAGTTCACTTGATTAACAAAGGTTCCTCTGCACGTGATAGCACTAACGGCAAAATGAAGAAGATTAAATCTGATAGTGTTATTGAATAATGATCAGGGACAAAACTCCAACGTAGTGCGGGAAGGCCTAAGAGGATGTTATGACACTATTATAATCTTCAATCAAGGGCCGTGGTCAATGAAGCAAAGAATAGACGACGAGACAGCATTTATACTTCAACTATCGCGGTGGTGCGTGTGTGATATATATTTAAACAAGCAACTATATACGTTTCATTACCATTGATACAGAGAAACAATAGATATTGAATATAAATGTGGTTGCATATAAACTGTGAAAAATAAGGAAAATATGTGATCTTCATTTTGTCGTTACAAAAATCACTGGATATACATGTCACAATAGATGCATTAAACGATAGTCAAGAGCCAAATACAGTTTTGATGGACGCTGATTATCGTAGTCACCCACTATCTAATAGTGATGTTTTCAACAAGTTCGATAACGATGTTTCGGAAGAATCAAACTCTGACCTCATATCGAATGTTGATGGTCGCCATCATTCAGTCAGTTCTAGCAGGTTCTCTATGGAATGCGGGAAATATGTTATACATAGAGTCACATTGAATGTAACTTGGGAATATTATAATTCAGCGCTATTTCGTGGGGGAGGATAAATTCGGGAAATTTAAAATTCGGATGTTAACTCCGAATCTTTCAAAAAATAGGCGTTATGTCCCAGTTGGAATAACGACTGGTAACTTTGTGATCCGTTTATGGAACGATACTACGCGTATGCTTTAGTTGTATAATTGTTAAATAACTAAACTATTCATATTCACGTCCCTCTTACTATGAGCCTTATTTTGATCTATGAACTTTTATTATACGTTTTACCATTCCTGGGTTATGCCCTGTCTATCGATTACTATCTCCCTTATTCACAGCCACATTTGGCTAAATCTTGTACAAATGTTGTTTCCTATTTTATGGTACGTTCGATGAAAAATATACGGACTAACCCGATTTGTGGTGGAACTCATCAAAATAGTCCACTCTAGATATAACAATACGCAAAGTGATCAGAAATACACCGAAAAGAATTAATACTACAAACCTAAGTGTTTGTCTATGAGTAACGCAAAAGGTAACAAATTACAGTGTAAATATGAAACGGTATGTTAAACAACAAAATGGCAACGGTTGTTATGAAATGGATGTTACCTGTAAGCTGCTCTCTGAGATAACACCCACAAATAAGTTCACTTGATTAACAAAGGTTCCTCTGCACGTGATAGCACTAACGGCAAAATGAAGAAGATTAAATCTGATAGTGTTATTGAATAATGATCAGGGACAAAACTCCAACGTAGTGCGGGAAGGCCTAAGAGGATGTTATGACACTATTATAATCTTCAATCAAGGGCCGTGGTCAATGAAGCAAAGAATAGACGACGAGACAGCATTTATACTTCAACTATCGCGGTGGTGCGTGTGTGATATATATTTAAACAAGCAACTATATACGTTTCATTACCATTGATACAGAGAAACAATAGATATTGAATATAAATGTGGTTGCATATAAACTGTGAAAAATAAGGAAAATATGTGATCTTCATTTTGTCGTTACAAAAATCACTGGATATACATGTCACAATAGATGCATTAAACGATAGTCAAGAGCCAAATACAGTTTTGATGGACGCTGATTATCGTAGTCACCCACTATCTAATAGTGATGTTTTCAACAAGTTCGATAACGATGTTTCGGAAGAATCAAACTCTGACCTCATATCGAATGTTGATGGTCGCCATCATTCAGTCAGTTCTAGCAGGTTCTCTATGGAATGCGGGAAATATGTTATACATAGAGTCACATTGAATGTAACTTGGGAATATTATAATTCAGCGCTATTTCGTGGGGGAGGATAAATTCGGGAAATTTAAAATTCGGATGTTAACTCCGAATCTTTCAAAAAATAGGCGTTATGTCCCAGTTGGAATAACGACTGGTAACTTTGTGATCCGTTTATGGAACGATACTACGCGTATGCTTTAGTTGTATAATTGTTAAATAACTAAACTATTCATATTCACGTCCCTCTTACTATGAGCCTTATTTTGATCTATGAACTTTTATTATACGTTTTACCATTCCTGGGTTATGCCCTGTCTATCGATTACTATCTCCCTTATTCACAGCCACACTTGGCTAAATCTTATACAAATGTTGTTTCCTATTTTATGGTACGATGTGGTCTGTCTGGCAAGCATCAGATGTAGCTGCTGCTTCGAACTTATTGACATGCTCCAAACACCAGGCTCCTTGGTTCTTATGCAAGCTTTGCCCAATTTCATTTCGTAACAGCCTTCGTTGGCGGTCAAACTCACGGTCACACGGAGTAGCCTGACAGGCTTCGATCAGTTGCAAGGAGCCTGAAGAAACCCAGTTCTTAAAAACGGAACGTTTCGCGAAGCCACTAGCGACTCTACTCGTCATTTCCATGGCGTCATGCGGCTACAACCAGTGTTTATCTTTACTTTTCGGTGGGATGGTAGCTAGCCTAGGAGCTAGCTCAGTTCGATGCTCACTTCCAACAAAAGTTGCGACCAATAAACTGGCACCAATCCGTTGATGACGATCAATTCGTTGGCCACTGAAGGCCAGGGCATGATCAGAGTCCAGATAGGTACTACAAAAGCAGCGGCAGTCTTGTACACCATCACGCCAGCGGTAGCTGATCGCGATGTGATCAATCTGAGTCCAGGCTTGAGATGCAGAGGAAGTACGTCAGGTGGTGAGTAGCGGTCAGACTTGGTATGTAGAGCACACGTTGAAGGCTTATGGTCGGTGAATATGATGAAATTATTAGTGTTAGGTGCTGATAATGTTTATCTACGTTTGATGATGCGATTAGCGGTTCATCAATATAGACGTGAACGAAATCTAAGTCTCATACTATGCTATCGATAAACCTTTGGAAATTTTGAGCAGCATTCATAGGAACTCAAACAGACCTAAAGGAGCCGTGATAGCAGTTTTCTCGATGTTTTCAAGAGCGACTGCGATCTGGTGATATGCTCGAACCAGATCGATCTTAGTAAAAATAGTCGTGCCCTTGAGTGATGACGTGATGTCATGTATGTGGGGGATGCGATAGCTATCGAAACGCATAGCTGCGCTTAATGCTCGGTAATCTTCACATGGTCTCCAACTAACTCCATCCTTTTTTGTACCACGTGGAAAGGTGAGGCACAGGGACTGTAAGAAGGACGAGTGATAGCAGTAGCTAGTAAATTGTCAAATTTACGTTTCGCGAAAGCTAATATGTCTGCTACCAGTCGCTGAGGTTTTGCCGTGACTGGGGGCCCACAGGTGACTATGTGGTGTACCACACGATTGGTCACCGATGGAATCTCCTCGAGAGGTTTAGTTAACTTGAGGAGTTTCTGAAATAAAGCGTGGAATAAATCGTCACGCGAATAAAATACACCTGTGATTCGGTACGCGTTTGTGTGAGCTTTAAAGCCTATGAATTTGCTGTTCCACGAAGTATCGATTAACTGCAGCCTACATGAATCGACTAGCAATTCATAATGCTGTAAGAAATCGATACCGAGTATGGCTGTGGGAATATCGGCATTGATGAACGCCCATAGATACTGTCGTCGGTTGCTCAGGTTGATCGTAAGTTATCGTGTACCATAGGTGGGAATGTTTGATCCATTCGCAGCGCGTAGTTGAAGCATAGTAGCTTGAGACTTACTGTTACCGATAGGTACGAAGGGAACTTGGGCACCTGTATCTGCTAGGTACCTAGCGTCAGTGCGATAATCGTGCACGTAAAATAAACGGAAGGAAAAGTGCGTTTGGTATAGTTAAACAAACAAGTACAGTAAAACGATCACTGGTACAATTGGTTATAATAATAATAATTGTTTCCGTTACACTAATCGCGTTCTCGTCATGAAAAGTATGTCACCTTAGATGTACTATATGCAAGAAAGTCGGTCATAAAGAAACAGTCTGCTGAACTAGAAAAAGCTTGATATCAAAGTCAGCGAAGTGTCCTCACGAGTATCAAAACAAGTGCATAAACAGTATATATGCTACATTGACTCTAAGCATAGCAGATAAAAGGTGTGTGGAATGAATGGTTAATGGTGTTCATATTCGATTGTGATTGGATATAGCATCAAATATCACATTAATTTCCAAACGGACATGGAATTTAATTGGTTGCTCATATGTATTACCAACAGAGTACACAGCTCGGAACGCATCCGGAGACATATTAAGGCTTGTTGGAACAATAAAATGCTCTGTTGAATTCCGGAATAACTACTTTACAGGAAATTGTTATTCAACGAACAAACATGACTTGGACCTCATTGGTATAGATTGGATAGATAGAATCAATAAATGGGATATACCATTGAGTGAAATATGCACGATGAAATGCGAAAATAGTCCTAGAGATCTACCCATAGTTCATGTAACTAAGAAAGCTATAACAGTAGCTTTCCACCACAATTCCATATTTAAGGATCCTGTGTTCGATCATTAGTTGGGTCGCGGATGTTTCCGTACTTAGACGAAGCAATTTCTTGACTTTCAATAGTTGCCTAGCTTAAGGAGATTTGTGATCTAATATCCAAATTCTAATTTTACCTATGTGTTTTTGGACTTATACATTGTGAAACTAGTCCCATTTTATAAACTCAATAAATAACTAATGTGTGGGCAAGGATGATAATGAATGGTTGTTTTGCTTAGTCAGACTTGTAGAGAGTCTTACTGGCGTTAAGTGGGTTATATATTCTCCTGTCATTATTATTATCTTGATTATTGATCGATTGTCCAGTTGTTGTTGGGTTGTATCGGTTTGGTGTGGAAATATATTTACGTTATTGTCAGGCTAATCACGTATTCCTGATCTGCGTTATGTTGCAGTTCTGTAGAATAGACACGAGAAGGGAATCTAGTGTAGATATTCGTTTAAGATAAATTAAGGTCACATTCGTGTGTACAAGGGAAATAGACTGTTATAACAGTTTATTTCGTATGTTTGTCTTTTATGTTTATTTTCTTATAAATCACAATAGTTCGCGTTTCACGTACGGATTTATTCTACTTGTTCTAACCATAACCTTTAACAGAATAACTAAACAACATCAAAGAAATAACATCAGAATTATGATATCCATAAGGTAAAACCAATTTTTCAGTCGTAGGTTTCAGTAAACTGTCATTATATAAAAAGATATGAAAAATGTACGTATTTACTAAGTAAATTACTTGGTGTATTACTTCTTTCGTGTTCATTTCCATCATAATGACTGAAGGTTTTATTATCGGCTACAGTGATATGATAACAATCTGTTGTAGAGACACATATTACTCATTCTTCATCAGGAATTGAAATATTGAGATTATTACTAGAAGACTTTTGATGGAATGATGATTTTGTTATTCCAGATGGTTTTGTAGTGACCTGCTTCTCTCGACAAGAACGCGATTGGTATAATGGAAACAATTATTATTATAATCAATTGTACCAGTGATTGTTTTACTGTACTCGTTGTTGTTTAACCATATCAAAGTTACTTTTCGTTCGGTCGTCCGCTTTTTCCGTTCGAACTTTTTGCGCTCTGCTTTTATTGCCTGTACTCGTTGACACGTCTCGGTATTCTTTCGATACCACGAGGTCGCCAATAAATATACTTTATCTGGACTAATTACAGCCTTTTGGTTTACGAACTATCAAAGGAACCAAGTCGTTTTCGGGTGCGTATTCTTACTGTAGTGGTGATCATGGTCAATCGAAACCCGACGCCATCTACAGTTTTACTATCACTGATTGTATACTGTTAGTGTTTTCATGATCACAAGAAGAATCATTGTGATTTTGTTCATTTGAAAAATAATGAGAAACCTGTTTAACTGTGGTATGTAATCAGTAGATTAATCTCGATTGATGGATTGAAGCAAAATTGGAATGAGGAAAACACTTGATGTCAATGATATTTGATCTTAAGTTATGTAAACTGTTAGTCATAGTTTAAAACAATGATTATCTGTTACTAAACAGATTTCATGTGGTTAACAAGTACATATTATACGTCAATGTGAATTTGTCATATTCTGTGGTTTAATTCACTTTTTAAAATCTGTTGATATACTGAAACAATCAGCTATTTAGAGAAAGTCTAAGACAAAATGGAAAGCTTTATTGTTACAAATTTATCGTTCTTACCTGACTGAAAGAAACACGTAGAATGCGATCAAAGTTGATAAAATAATGTGTTAGTTCATAATAGTCAACCAAAATTTTCTTATTAATTGTTACTGAATATGATCTGTTCAGCTTTGTTCAGTATCCCTGGAGTAAAACCAACATTTAATTTCATTTCTAATCGAATGATGAATACATATCACTTCTGTTATGTTCTAAACCCTATGATATATCACCTGATTGAATCACCGATTAGAAAACCGATTTATGTGACCTTGACACTGTGCCAACAACAACACCTTAATCAGTACGAACAGCTATGTATCAACTCCGAGTCCTTATTGGTCCTTCTTGCCTTACCCTGCCCGTTCAGTCCAGTAAGCAATCTGAGCCTTCAGTGTATGAATAATGTATTTCAGACACGTACAGTTTATATACAAGAAGACCAGGCCGCATTAGATTGCAAAACTAAAAATAATAACTATGCAAGATCAAGTGAAAAGCAGCTGTGACTGTGAGAGACCGTAACAAATATATTTGGAATAAGTTAAGAATAGTAAGTCGTAAATTTAGTAACCGATGGGTCAAATGAAAGCTTATAATGAAAGAAATAGAAGTACATATAGGATCTAGCTACTTAACATTGGCTTTATATTTGTGTGTGATTGTATTTTCCTGTTGTTTGGTATTGAGGACTGAAATTGATCAGTCTCTATTGTTTAATGTACATTCTGAGTGGACTACTTAAACACTGCCACTTAGTCACATATTCACAGGAAGTTGACTCATAGCTAGGAGCAGAATTCATGATACTAGTTTGGTCATAACCGAAGATTAGTACTAGGATTCAGGTACGTCTAGTTAAGTCAAGTCAGATGTCCAGGTTATCACTGCTATTCATCATTCAACTTTACCGAGGCAACTGATGTACAAGTTATGCTACTTAATAAAAATTTCTTCATTGTTAACATTTGACATAGATTCTGTATGAGAATAATGTCTGGCCACAGATAACAGAAAGCTAGGTTGAACAGTATATGTAGCCAAATCGGAAATAGGTCTCATATTTTCAGAGTTCCAAACATTTAAATGGAACTTTTTATGGTATTCTTGATCATGAGTGGCACAAATTGCCGGTTGAATGAATGATTTATGGTTAACATTTGAAAGTTGAGGGTGCCTCATTAGTTTCTAACTTTTCTCCCTCTTCTAAATAATTATTTCTCAGTTTGGAACATGTTATTTTATCCACAGCTATTTGATTTCTAACAGAGAGTTCACAATTACTTGTTTTCTGTTTATGTTATATTAAGGATCGCATTTTGTAACTGATCAATATATATTTTTTCAGTAAACAGCGTGAATAAAAGTAGCTTCAAGCCTAACTGAGATAGCTAACATTAAAATAAAAGTATTTCCAGCTACTGGTTTCCTTACTGGATTAGACATGCACCGTACTTTCGAAAATTTAAAGTGTAATCAATTCTTAAATTTGAATAAACTGAAAGATCTGTTCAAAGAGTTGTTTTGTTAACAGACATCTATTATTCACTTAGTATTGTTTGTTTGAATCTTCCCATTGGTGCTTTAGGACTGCGACTGGTTAGCCTGTAATCGGCATATGTGCATACTGTGCGTATTGCCTCGATATAGCCTTAATTCATAAGCATGGTTAGCAAGGATGGATAGTGGCTAGCAGTGGAATTAAGGACGCGCGTTTCGTCCTATTTGGGACTCGTCAGTTGGGTATACCTGCATCTCAGAGTTGATATTCATTCTGGGACTCGAACCCAGTACCTTTCGCTTCAAACATCTATTATATTCAGTTTTGAATACCATCATCTGGAAAATACAAATACATACCGTTATTAGTACTGTATCACATGATTTGACAATAAGGTTGAGTACAGGAAAGAACTAACTAGCTTATTTCTATGTTCATGTACATTTCTGACTTATCACAAAACTCCAGTAGTTTGTTCATCAATAACTCACTCCGATATTCCAATTTGAGGTCGTTCTGTAACTCATTAGTTGAAAGTCATTGAACTGTATGATCAATAAGCTATGCTTTTAATATAATAACACAAATTAGGGTGGGTGAGCATGTACCAAAATGGTTGAAGAAACAAATAGCATCAAGTGACCCAATAAGAGTAGAGGATAAACATCCATCATCCTCTATTGCCAAACATATGATGGAAACAGGTCATAAGATTGATCTTAACTCGGTTTTTGTGGTGTTTTATAAAAGTGTAAAAGTGCGTATACTAAAGTTTATTGAAGCCTTAGCCATACGAAAATTCAAACCCCATTTGTGTATTTAAAAACAATTTTGTCTCATCTTAAACCTACTCTGGTAATATTATTATAATCAGACGCTACATAAGCGGATAGACCAAGGGCAATGAAATATACCTCTATATACTAATCAAAAGAAACTGACGATGCTTCACAATTCACAATAGCGAATTCAAGATCATCGGAGAGCAGAAATCAGAAACATTAGGATTAATTACCAAGTAAAAAATGAATTGAAAGGAAATGTCAGTATGCCTAATATTTAAAGAAGTGCAGTTAAGACTAAAAATACTTTTATTCAGTTTCATATGCTACTGAAATACTTGAAAGTTGTGTCACAAACATATTCCAAAAGAAAAATTACAGGGAGTAAGAGGGTTTACGAAGGCAAATCTACCGTCATATGAGAATCCCAAATTAACATCACAGTCGTCGTCTAACAAAAGTCCTGATTCACAAGTAGGAACTTTGGAGTTAATTATATTTTAAATGAGTATAAATGTCCAATGTTCATATTAAATGATTGTTACATCACATAGTTACGCCTATTTATACTTCATTATGGAATCAGTAAAGCCATTATCACAATAGAAGATTTTGGCTGATTCTATGATATTCTAGATGTTGGTTTAATCTTACTTTGTTGATATAATGCGGCAACTTAGACAGATTCAACTTTGAGTCAAACCCTAACTTATTTATCGCCGGCTTCATGGGATTTGAGGTTAGGTACGTCTATGTTTGAAATGATTCAACTTCAAACGGAACAATTACTCAGAATTCTTTCATTTTCAATAGTTCATCAGCTGATATCAATCCCTAATGGAAGATTGTCCGTCAAAATATGCAATTGAATAGTTTGAAAATCTGTAGTATCGGTTTATATGTTAAGCCCATATACTTTATTCTAGCTACTGGCCAAGCTAATTCACCCATATATTATGAGTCATATTTTGATCTTGTTAATCATTCGCTTATTAACCTTGACTATATTTTTATATGAGCGCATGTGTATGCAAACTTCGTATCTTATTCATCATATGTCTGTCATTCATTTTTGTCTGATTATAAATATTGTGTAATGCTTGCTCATAGCGAGTTGGCTTCCCAGCCATCTCCACTATGCATCATCTCTGCTTTGCTCGCTTACACTTGCTCATGTACTCTCGGCTTTCTGGTTTTCATCATTCATCAATAAAGATGTAGTTGCCGCTTCCTTTTGCCTTCTGATTTTATACACCGTTAAGATTGGTATAATAACGGTTATCGAAGTGAACTATTAATGAAGCACGGCACTACAAATCAACCAAAGTTATTCTTATTTCGCTGATTCTATCGCTGTCACTATACTGATCATAAAATTCTGGTCACACCTTAACATTCCGTGATATTGAACTTTACCTAGTTTAAAATGAATGAAGATTATACAAGCTATGTGATGCACCTTACAGGCATAAATCAACCAGTGAGTACAAGCCGATAATGTTATCTTGGATTTAATATAGTGAAACTGGATGCATTCTAATATTCAGTTAATTGAACAAATACTTATTGTACATTGAGTATCAGTTTAGTTAAAAGTAAACATTGAAACTCGTTAAATTTCCTCCGTCTATAATTCATCCATTTGAAGTTTGTTAAGTGAAATGAATTAAGTGTCTGTTGATGCCACGTTGATGTTTTCCTCATGAGCTTGAACAATAAACGGAATTTCACTGGAACTTAGTGTGTTCACATGTCACAATTTTCATTTTCATTAAGTTACATTACTTGACTAAGTTTGTTTTCTTTTAGGTAAATATGTGCTAGAGATGATCACGGTAATTTACTGGAAAAAGCAGTATACATTCCTCTGATGTTGTAATCAGGTCCCAATCGAAACTTGAAGTTATTTACAAGACATGAAATACATGCATTTTATCTACTGACACTAGTTATCGAACTTTAACCTTACATTAATGAATTAATTCAGTTCTGTCTTCATAGTTTTAACTTGAAAATGTGTTATTATTAATCTATCAATATAAGGGTCATGAAGATTGTTGAAAATTATTGAGATCACGAACCTAAGTTAGACAATTATTGAAAGCCTGAAAGCATATGACAACTGTTTGTCCTCCTTAGCAGTGCTCATCTACCACCCCGCCCCTGAGGATTCAACCCAAAATTTTCTATATTGGGTCAAAACCCCTACATAAATCATCATAATGTGCTTACTAGTGACTGGCTCCGAGAGGAAATTTCCTGGGTTTTAATGACGACCTGTTACCAGTGGAGTTTAAGTGTGATGATTATGGAGATGTCGTTCAGAAGAACGATGAAAGCTCTACGACCAAACCATCCAGCTCAGAGAACAAAACTCCATCAAAATGATTACGAAGAAGGTACCCACCGAAGAAAATGGTTGGTTGTGCAATACTGCTGATTGATTGAAGTTAAACTTATAAATCATTGAGTCTCAGTTCGGTGCCCTGAGGATTTGGTGCTTGTATATAAGGCAAAAGGCTCTGGGTTCGATATCTTCTGTGGTTGTTAATCCTTAGTGGTGAGGACTCTCATTCTAGAACGAAACAGCTGTCTAGTGCTCCCAGATTTTCAGTGGTTCTATATCTCGTATTGATCAGTGTTCTCAACAAAACAATATTATTAAATTGATTGAGTGCCTAAATAGTAAATTAATGGTTGTTTTCCAGACATTCGATTTTTGCTATGACCCACCTGAGATATCTGGTGAGTTTGTAATATTTTGTGTAACATTTAGACAGCTTATTAACTGACCGTAATTTCTGTTTATATTTATGAGGCTTGTGATTTGATGCTATAAAATATCGTACCATGATGATTAACGTATAAACCTGCTTACTATCAACTCCCCTTTTGTGGCTAGCAGTAAAATTCGAGATACATAATTTGTTTTGTGTTCATCAGCTAATTGCACCTAGATTTCATTGTTAACGGGACTCGAAACCAGTACCTATTGTTTGAAACGTCATTGTGTATGTTCAAACTGGAACTCGAAACCAGTACCCATGGTTTCAGACTCCTTGCTCTTTATTAAGCTACAAAGTCTAGATAGCACCAACATTTTAACATGAATAAACGTATTTACTATCAAATTATTGATATTCGAAACTTTATTCAGTCGGTATCTATTAGGATCTGTACATGGTAAATGCATACTTTGGAGGCGATCCAAGTAGAATAGAGAACGTGACTTTTAAGTTTTTGGACAAAATCTAAGTATCATACATAATAATTAGTAAAAATACTTTCATATAATGCTGAACACATTTAAAATGGTAGCGGAAAAATGATAATGTTAAGCGTATCGAACACTTCAATATGTCTTTTAAGATTGTTTATGGAACGGAAGCCGACACTATTCCTAAATCTTAACCACAAATCCATAATTCTGAAATAAAATTAACCCTAATGGCACTACATTTTATAGACAGACTAATCTGATATCACATTTCATATTTTTGAGTGAAATTCATTCATCCATTTGACTACAGATAATTTTTACTTTATAGATGATATCAGTTCGTGATGGAAACTCGAACGTCAAATTTCTAACCCTAACTAGAAACATTCTGAAGACTATTAAAGGTCGATTTGTGTTCTTTTAAGGGTTTAATGTAATAGACAGTCTGGATATACTTCGCAAAATGGTTATTTCCTTTTCCAAAAACCATCCACTTATAAACACCTTTTCCTCATTGGCTAGAAACTGGTCCCTATACAATACTGTCACCCTTGTATAGTTTCCATGTACATAAGTTTTGCTAAGCCTCTGAATATTTGATTAGCTCAATTTTATATAAACTAATAAACAAAATGATGATAAGACATATTGAAGAGTTTCTAAGCCATCTCGAATTATCCATTCCAAATTCACATACAATAACAAAAGCTGATTCAATGCAGCTCTAAGTATCAACAACGGGATGATAAAAGTTGGGTTTTTTTCGAATATAAAATCTAATTTTTTTCTTTTCAAACTGATGAACAATCTTTTTGTATTTTCTGTATAATATTTAGTTTGTGAATATTGCCTCAAATCTGATTTCTTGATCAATTGAATAAAAATTACATAATTATTCAGGTGTAATAAGATGGAGATAAAGTGGAAATTATATATAGAGAAAAGATTGAAAAGGCGAATATATAGGTTATTTTGACACTTGTTCCTCCCTAATAATTTTCACGTCTCTCTTCTTTAGTTGATTTCCATTTTATCTCCAATTTACTACACCTCAATCTTTACTGAATTTACATTTGACACTTGTAAACATTTTTAATAATATTGATGCTTACACAAAAAAAATGTTGTTATGAAATACTGTATAGAATAAGCAAAGATAGATGGTGGCTAACACTGGAATCCAGGACGCGTGTTTCGTTCCATTTGAGACTCCTCAGTCGGATGCACCTGCATTCCAGACGGATGGACGGCCGTTTCGTTCTAGAATGGGACTCCTACTCAGCATTCACGTGCGAGACTGAATATACTGGGTTCAAATCTACCGTGTGCGGGATCGTGGATACATTTCTGAGGAGTCCCACATTAAGACGAAACTGCCATCCAATGCTTCCAGGTTTTCGATGGTGGTCCAACATTGATCGATTCATGATCCCAATCAAAAATAAAATAATTAACCTGAGATTTAGTGGAAGGCTGATAATAAATACATCTGTGTACTTTAGATCTTCTTCGATCCATGTCACATTTTCAACTATAGACTATAACCCCCTCAAATAACTCTAATTGTTACCCATGAATTGATGATAAATAACTATTGTACAGAGTGGTCAATGACTGTTAGTCGATATAAAGTTCTTCTGTAATGTAGATAAAAATTATTCAGAGAATAAACATAAACGAATATAAGTTGTATAGATGCTTAATCCAAGCTTTTTACTTGTTTTAATATCAAGATATGAAACATCTAGTCAAAATACATAACATCAAAGATTTATTTATGGAAAATAAATTATCAACTTTCCACAATGTTCAAACAATTCAGTATCCACAGCTTCGTGCATTCATTGAACTAGATGGTCTATTTCCTATAACACAAATACCAGCCCTGTAATAGAAAATAGTAACAGTTAATTTAATACTTTACAGATACGAATTATGGTGGTAGTGAGTTTAATAACCAAGCAAAGGTTTAACCATTAGTTTAATGGTTATTCTACCAAAATAATGGGGGAATGATATAAGCGCTGAAACCGATATATTAAATACAGATACAAGGGATGGTACTAATTAGTTCCAGGATCCTAAGGGATCAGAAGATGTAAGATTCTACTGTAGTCATTAACTACTTACTACTTGTATCTACTGATATCTCTATATAAAGTTGTTAACTAGACCTTTACGCCAAGGATTCACCAGATTGTACACGAAGAAAACCACTTGCATCGGTTCAGGTTTCAGGGTATTATCTCAGCTCTTGCAAAAATAATTTGAAATATCAAATAAATCTACTCTATACTTTAAACCGGATTGATTTCAGAGTAAAAGTCAAGATTCTTAATCGAATCCAATCAAAACTATTCTATGCTATACAAGTTTGAATTTAATACACAGTAACTTATAACAATGACTGTCATAGACATTTACATAATCAAATGGAAGTTCCTAACAAAAAACGGATTAGGTTATTTATAGACACCTTAATGAAGATTATGATGATCACTACACATTTACAATGTTTGTTTCCATAGAAAAATGTACTTATATCAGAAAATGATCATTTCCAATGTACTAGATGATCACGGGATTAAACTCTATATTTCACTACATTCACAAGAAATAAGATAATTCATTTCTGAACAGCTCATGTTTATTGATTGTTGTAGTTAATTTAGAAAAGAGGAATGAAATGATGTGATTGTTGGTGTTTCTAATCATTTTGATCAAGTTTCTATTGAAGAAATGCAATGTTCACAAGAAATATATAATCTTAGGTGACTTCACTTAAATAGGGCAATAACATTTAAAAATGAAGATACAATATGTACAACATAATTGGTTTATTGTTACTTCAGGAAAGATTTCCTGAAATGTTGAATAGTTGCCTTCAGTTATTTTTATTCGGAGTATATTAGCTGTCTTGAGGAACTGTTACTTATCATATTTAATTACTAAAAATGCCATTGCTGATTATTATTTGTTTTAACTTTTGATTTATAGAAAAAATATTTGGTTAGTTTCTGATAAGATTTAAGTTTCTTCAGTCAGAAGTCTTATATTACCTATCACTCTAAGTTCATTATTGTAAGCAAAGATGGATAGTGGCTAGCAGTGGAATCCAGGACGCGCGTTTCGTAAGCTGGATGTATCTGCATTTCAGAGTTGATGTTCACTCTGGCACTCGAACCCAGTACCTTTCGCTTCAAACACCATCGCGTTATCCACTCAGCTACTGAGTCCTGATAGCTACTTGCTTATGCAATGGGGTGAAGTTTAAATTCACTTAGTATTGTTTGTTTGAATCTTCCCATCGATGTTTAAGATGGCAACTGGTCAGTCTCTTATTGGTATATCTGCACCCATCTTTGCTTATAACGCTTGAGAATTAAGGCTTTATCGAGGCAATATGCACAGTATGCACATATAGTCAATAAGAGACTGATCAATTGCAGTCATAAGGATCAATGGGAAGATTCAAACAAACAATACTAAGTGAATTTAAGTTCATTATATTTCCAAATCAATCAATATATTAGTCCATTATCATCAAATTTTAATGAAAACTAATAGATAAATGACTACAAATGACTTCCAAGTAAATAGAAATAATCAAGTAATTTAAAGTTCCCTCATTTTTCAGAGTTGGATTCTTGTTCTCAACCTTACTGATAGAATATGTTATAAATGTTAAAATATCTTACTTTCTTCAAAATATCAATATTTTTTGTAGATGGCAAGACTACAATTTATGGACGAACCAATCAGGTATAAGATAACAGGTTTCGGATTTTGGCATGTAATTCACTCATCCATTTGGCTAAATATAGTTTTGGCATTATAGCTGATGTCAGTTCATGATCGAAACCCTCAAATCTAATTCCTAAACTTAACGACTAACTATAAATCATAATTCTAATTCCTCACAGCAGTTTATAACCTTCATTTAGTCTTAATTATTCGGTGGACACTCTCATAATCATTTTAGCGTTGCTCAATGGTCGTCTATGAATTATAGTCTCACCAAAAACACTCATGAACAATTTAGTAGCAGTGAAAATACATGAAAACCCTTTGAAATCTCTTGAAAAATCGATTCAATATTTATCATTAATAAGACTAAACAAAATTAAAACTGGTTTATCCCCCCCCCAATTGGATTAAAATATTTGAGTAATCAACGTTAACAAAATTAATTTATAAGCTCAATCGATTTCTATAAGTTTATATAATATAAAGAAATTTTGTCAAAAGGGTGAATAAAAAAACTACATACCTCACAAGATATTGATGGATCGATTTTGGATATAGATTTATTGATTGCTTTAAACATTGTAAAAGTAACTAAGGCTACACACTACAAAAATGTAAGTAAAAAAAAACAAAAACAATATAAACATTGGAGTTACTAATATTACTAAAAATACTCCTATTTTTTTATTGATACGACTGTAATAGAAGGAGATGAGCAAAAGGAATACATGTTTATTGTGAGCAGTTACATAGCGTTCAATTATCTGTTTGCATATTTCGATGTATTCTGCAATCTGAACTGTCTTCTCATCTGGTCTTCAAGTATTGTGATTACGCCATGCTTTTGCTGTATTGAAGCTCTTCACTCTGTTCGACAACTTCGACGCCACTTCTGGCAACATACTACTTATTAGGAATCTTGTGAGTAGCATCCACTACAGTACCAGTAATAATAATATTAGTGGCGAGACTATAATTTATGGACAAGACAATCAGAAGCACTTGAGGGATTTCAAGGTCACGGCGCCAATTTCAGTACCTGGTGCTCATGTACGATCGGTTCACAGAGAATTTTAGAGAAGACTTGACAATCAAGCGCCTACAATAAATGAGACTACTAAGAAGTTCCAGTATTTGTAATTACAGTAATTAAATGAATTGTAGACGTTGTACAGACTGCCATGATGTTGTCCTTCGATGTAATATATGTTGAAGGAAGACGTTTGCTAGAATAGGAACCTTTATCGCTCGTTCCAGATTGAGACTAAGACATATGATAATAATTGTCGCCAACCGTATAATAAAAGCACCAGTAACATTGGCTGCAATAATCGAAGATGTTACTGAAGCTTCAGCTGCTCAGTGGTTTGAATATTGTAGGGACATATCCATAATAGAAATGATAAACTTACACAACTAGACTAGACACAAACAATAATGAAGCTATGTGGTCGAGGCTGAGAGGGTTTTTGTGACCTTATCATGGCTCCAGATACCAACTATTATGGAGCCATATGGATGAGTTCTTCTACCTTATACATTACGATTTTGGAACCTTTGAATCTTTTTCTAACGTTGACAAGTAGTTGGACGATATGAAAGAAGTGTATCCACTTTAATTATTTGGTTTTGCATAACATATTATTGCTCTATGCTGACTGTTTACTTATTGGCTAACATTTCTGAAGGTCATATTAGATTCGTTCAAAGGTCGTCCATAAATTATAGTCTCATCATATTTGTAGTTCATTTTTGCATTGGTTGTTTGAATCTTCCCATTGGTGTTTACGATCGCAATTGATCGATCTTTTATTGGCATGTGTGGGCTCTATGCGGATTACTTCAATATTACCTAAAGTCACAAGCATTATAAGTAGATATGATGGTGACTAGCACTGGAATCCGGGACGCGCGTTTATTCTCATTTGGGACCGGTCAGCTGGATGTACCTGCATCCCAGAGTTGATACTCACACTGAAACTCGAATAATCATCACACAACTCAAGTATCCACTGCGGTAAAAGTCAGTAGAATAAAGTTTGAACAAACTGTCAATCAAACCATACTATGGCTAAGAGTTTGATTACACCACTTAAAATCATTACTTACTCTTCAGGTTCGTAATCATCGAAGCTTTTTTCTTTTTATGAATCCTTTAATTTATCAATTATTTGTCTTATTTTATATTGAGATCATAAATCAATCAGTGTTAGACCATCAGTGAAAACCTGAAAGCGCTGGCCGGTCGTTTTATCCTCGTATGAAACTCTTCGTTAGTGCTCAAATACGATTCCTCACGGGGGACTCGGTTGTCTGAGGTAGATACCTGTCTCTACCGGGCATAAATCGGATTCCACTAATAACGGCTTCTCACTAGAACTTCGAGAATGGTCGATCAGCTTCGTGAACTGGTTGAAGTTAGACAATAACACCATTGGATGCCAGCTCAGTGGTCTAGAAGTTAAGTGTTCGGGCGCGAGGCCGAAGGTCTTGGGTTCGAGTCCCCCGCGAAGGATCGTAGATACACACAACCTCAATTGGGCAAATCTTGTACAAATGTTATTTTTTTATTTTATGGTACGATGTGGTCTGTTTGATTGGTATATAAACCCAGTATGTTTGAGAATAATGGTTCATATTGCAGAGGCTGTTATTGGTGTTCTGGACTTAACTGGCTAGGCTAGGCAGATATCAGAACTGATAAGTACTCAAGACTGCTCATAAGGCTTTGTGTATTATTGCTGTGATCGATAATTTACTCCTCTCTGATTGGTGGGGATCATCATGTCATATATATCAACTGGGCAAGAACGCACACACACTCACGCAACTCAATCGATATAACACTAATACCATCAAATAACCTACTTCAATCCCTTTTAAATCTCATCAAAAGGATTTATCATTTCATATATGGTAAAACATTTAATTTGAAAAAGAATGTTTTACTGAAATAACCCAACTGACTTGATCACGAAATGGTCCAATATATTCACAGATATCAATTAATTTTTCTTGAAAACTTTCAAGTTTACCATAGTCCAGAAACAGTGACATGATGGAATTATAAAATTTCAGACACGTTCCACATACTAAAACAGAGATATAGAAATAATAATTCACAAAATATGAATTATTGATGTAAACAATGAAATGAGTGCTATAGAACTTCGGGGGGGGGGAATAAATATCCCCTAAATACAGAATAAAATTACTGACTAAATTAGTCATACAACAAGAATTAGATACAAATAAAGTTTATATTAGGCTGGCTTTAATTTTCTAGAGAATCATAAAAATATAAACAGCCCACTTCGAAGGTTAACCTTAAAGTAAACACTTATTTTATGATTACAGTGGTAGGCTTGTGTAGAGTAGTCTATTCAAAGATCATTCACATCTCAAGTTAACCTTGGTTGGATAAACATGGAAAATCTGGAAACATTTGTTAGGCATTTCGTACCTTTATAGGAATTCCCAGAAGTGAGAACTAACGAACTTCAGATTGTCTCGGAACCGTTGAGTTAAAATCAATTACTTTGCCAATTCCAGCTTCATGGAATTTATGGAAGTGCAGCAATATCATTCATTCCACAGGCGATAAGTGTCTTATGTCCATATTTGAATTCTACAGGTTACAGCTTCTCACCAAAACATATGAAGCTCTTCTCAACGTTATCTATTGATTAAAATACGTTTGTTGACGATCGAAGGCTTGTGCCAATTATTAAGTTTGAAAACAGCTCACATCATGAACTAGCTTAAGTCAAACAACCATTAAAACGCCAAGAGAATTCTGAAAGGTTATTTCAGCCCTTGTCAGAGAATCCTCCTCAGTACACAACCAAAACACATTTCATATGTTTAAATTCATCATAAGGATGATTTCGATATTTTTGCTCATGCACAGAACGAAAAAACAAACTTTTAAAATACTTTGACTACAAATTCATTTTAATCTACGAAAACTTGCCTCTTTCTTCCATATCATCGAACAGACCATAACTCAAGAATTCTCTAGGGGCTTCTTAGTTAATATTTAACTTTGCTATATCAGGGACAACCTGTATTTTATTTGTCTACTAACACGTTTTTTTCTATTGTTATAAAATTTAAGATTTAGTATATTATTGAATCATCCAGTACATGACTTTTTCTATCCTTCTATCTTGCATCCGGACTAGATGCACTTCCCGTAACTCATCTCATTATATAACTCGTAGAAATCAATCTCTATAATTCTTATATTTACGATGCTGTGTAATTTGAGTACAAATTTCACAAACAGAAAACAACAGTTCAAATAACTTGTTGGAATGGATAAAGTGTAAAACTGTCTTAATGTCCATTAGTTCGTGCATGTAGGTCTGTCAAACTCAATCTTTTGGTTATGAAAGATAAAATTCTTGTGTCCCGCTTTGCAGCCTTCAGTAGATTACATTCATTAATAAGTTCGGAATGTCATCTTTCAGCATACAGTTTAATATGGTTGAGATCATGAGTCAATTGAAGCTAGACCACCACGGAAAACCTGGAAGTACTGGACGGCCGTTTCGACCCATTGTGGGGCTCCTCAGCTGTGCGCATTCATGATCCCACCTCACAGGATTCGAACCCAGGACCTACTAGTCTCGCGCGCGAGCACTTAACCTCTAGACCACTGAGTCGGCCGGCATCCCACGATGTTATTGTCTAACCTCAACCAATTCACGAAATTGCTTCCAGGTTTTCCGCGGTGGTCTAGCTTCAATTGGCTAATGATCTCAACCATATAAAATTACTAAAATCTCCACGAAACCCCCTTCTGATACAGTTTCATGCATGCTCTTAATCTATAACTGTTCAAGATATAAATTTTTTTGGATTTACTAATACAATCAATCACATATTATAATAATCATTAAGAAAGTGATGGATTGAAAAATATCTGTGAACAGATAACTGATGGGTCAGTAAACCAAAGAAATCTTTCTCAAATGACGATAGGATAGATTAATTTAAATCTGTAGCATGGATGAGATATGCAATATAAGTAGTAAATACACGCTCAAATTGTTTCAAATATTTTACATATTCAGGTGTTAGATACTTTCCTAAAATTAATGGTCTCTAAAAGCTTTCATTATGTTTTAATTTGTGAATCAGTTATACATACAGATTATCCAGAACGATCAAGTATGTCATCCATAATCTATTCAGATTTACACATGCGTAGATAAAAACAAAATTGTACAAAGCGATGGATTATCAAATTTCACAAGATGCGTCACGGAATAACGTTACTTAGACAACCAAAGATTAGGCTCTTTTTGTGATGTCTAAAATTATTTGGTCCGACCACCGATGAGGTTGCAGATGAGGTTTTCTGTCAAATCCTGTTCTAGAACAAAAGAGTTGCCTATTGCTTCCTGGTATTCAATGGTAACCGAACATCAGTCCGTGATGTAAACTATAAAATACTACTGATAATAAATAAGAACTCTCGTCTAAATTAGAGCGAATAGTTTCACAGTATTTGAGCGCCGAGTTGATGTAAGACATTAAATAGGAATAATATATTTGTAAAATCTCAGCGAATGAATTTTAATTAAATCCAACGTTTCGCCTGGCAATCTGGTCCAAACTTTTTCAAAGAATTATAATCAAACATCAAAATTATCGAATATAAATAGGTAGTACATGGTTCTCCGGGTTCATTATACACTGAATAGGTCATCCAATCAACGTTAACAATAAGTCCCAGAGTGAACATCAACTCTGAGATGCAAGTACATCCAGCTGACGAGTCCCAAATAGGACGAAACACGAATCCTGGATTCTACTGCTAGCCACTATCCATCTCTGCTTACTAAACTAGGTATGTTTAAGAGATATGTGATATGAAGTGATGAGTGTTCATATGACATATTGTATAGAAAAACGTAAGAGGTGAGAGGAGAAAATTACATTCACATTATATATTGTCTCTTATCAGTGAATTTATAAGGAAACATACAATTTGTAATATATGTGATATCAATCATATCTGTCACAGTATGTATAAAATGAAGATAATTAAACAAAATAAAAATATAAAAGGTGTAATTTGAAGAGTGTAATTTTGAAACTGTATGTATGTGTCATTTTCAATGTTCCAGTTAATTGTTTAACAAATTCCGATAAGACAACTGATTAGAATCATTGAATGCAATTGTTGTCATTTTAGATAATACGAATTAGATAAAAAACATTAAGGAGTTCAGGTTTTTACTTATTAATGATTAGCTGCCATGGCACTGCTAATTGTATTCCATTCCTCCTATTAATATTGTTTGGATTAACCCAAATGTATAGGGCTTCAGCTGTTTGCCTTTCCTTGTAAGAATTGAAATCTTTTTGAAGGATTTTTGTGTGAACGAAATCAATTGTATGACCCGATTCTATCGAGTGTAATGCTATCGCTGATTTGTTTTCCAGTTTCCTTATATCATCTGAGGATTTAGGAATGTGTTTCAAGCATTGTTTGTGTTCCTTCACCCTCACATTCAGTTGTCTTGATGTTTCACCTACATACGTTGCATTACAGTCACTACATTTGATTTCATAGACACAATTTTGTTGTTCTTCTTTATGTATTGGATCTTTAATTCTTACTAATTTTGATCTTAGAGTATTGTTTGCTCGAAAAAAATACTCTTATATTTTGATTATTTAAGAGCCTGATGATGAAGTTATTGAAAACAATTGTTCGCTCAAATATTGTTCATTTTTGTTCATTTTATACATACTGTGACAGATATGATTGATATCACATATATTACAAATTGTATGTTTCCTTATAAATTCACTGATAAGAGACAATATATAATGTGAATGTAATTTTCTCCTCTCACCTCTTACGTTTTTCTATACAATATGTCATATGAACACTCATCACTTCATATCACATATCTCTTAAACATACCTAGTTTAGTAAGCAGAGATGGATAGTGGCTAGCAGTAGAATCCAGGATTCGTGTTTCGTCCTATTTGGGACTCGTCAGCTGGATGTACTTGCATCTCAGAGTTGATGTTCACTCTGGGACTTATTGTTAACGTTGATTGGATGACCTATTCAGTGTATAATGAACCCGGAGAACCATGTACTACCTATTTATATTCGATAATTTTGATGTTTGATTATAATTCTTTGAAAAAGTTTGGACCAGATTGCCAGGCGAAACGTTGGATTTAATTAAAATTCATTCGCTGAGATTTTACAAATATATTATATTCCTATTTAATGTCCTACTAATAATAAGTTGATAAAATTTATCTGCTGAATAATAAACAACATCTTATCATCTAAGGTTTATTAATCAACTATTATTAATCCTTAATAATCATAATTTAACATAAGATTATCAATTTCAGATGTTTACAGTCGGAATCTAACTAATTACTGATTGTGTTGGAATTCAATTATGCAAATATATGTCTTTATATTAATTGGGTACAGTTGGTAATGATGAAGTCAGTATATCAGTAGATATACCGAAATTGAAAGTATCAAAATTGTTTCATGGAAAAATTCATATACCTAACATATAACCATGGTAACTATTTTGAATTCTTATATCAAATAGTCAAATCATATCTTTATAAAACAATAATTTTATTTAATACTGATAGAAAACTAATATATAAAAGGTGAATGTAAATCTAAACTGAATTCAGTATTTGTAAAGTTTCTTTAGTTATAACTAGATTGCATTTGCATATAAATGAATGTTAAATCATGGTCATCTGACTAAAATGGTAAAATATTTATGTAAATTGTTTTATGGCAATTGAGAAACTAAACTAAAACAAGGTATCTTGCTTGCTGTTACACATGATATTGTATCTATTCTGTTATTTACACGTATCTGGAGTGATTTATAATTGATTGATAGATCCCGCTAGGCGGGATCGTGGATGCGCACTGCTGAAGAGTCCCACAATAGGACGAAACGGCTGTCCAGTGCTTCTATGTTTTCGACGGTGATCTAGCTTCAATCGACTAGTGATCTTAACTATAAAATTAAAACTGTTGAATTACAGTTTACAGTATCTACAGACTATGAGTAGAATCCATTTCATTAACGTAGAAAGTATAACTGATATGCATATTATTACGTACATTGATAGATCACTGTTTTATGACCACTGTCACAGTTTTCTAGTCCTTTAGTTCTGTATACATTCTATCTACCAGGTTGTAATATGGTTATTATTCTAAGTGACTCAAAATCCCTTTTACTATATTTCAATGTACTCTTGAAAAAACTGATCGTTACGGTTGGATTCGATCACGTTTCGCCTACTTCACAGTCAGGGACATTACCACTTATCTATTACAACCACGAATGACCATCTGAAAGAAAAAAACAGATGCATTTACAATTGAGTGACCACTGATTAGTAACCAGTTCTATGTATAATATGCATTCCTTATTGTTGATCAGATTATATCAACCAAGTTAATCTAATAACTCAATGGTAGTATCTCTAACTGTGAAGTGCATGGCAAGAGATCTAATTGTATAAGAATGATCAGTTCTTCCAAGAATACAAGTATACCTTGGTGATGAGTGCCAAATAAAATGTAACCTAAGTTTAGGGTTTTCTTATCGGTTACCTTTAACCACCACCTTAAAACATTCGATTATCTGTTTATGGAACTTTCTTTTCTCTAAAACATTAAACATTGATTCATACGTTTATTTTGTTGGTGTATTAAATTTCAAGATCTTAAATTTCTATTTTGAAATTGATCAAAATAAACCAAATTTATGTTTCAGATGATTTAAATTTACACAGGAAATGATCTTTATTAGTTCTAAATTATTTGTATTAGCTCAAATTATGATGTGGAAATGAATTCGACAAATATTAATCAAAAGATGAATGAAAGGCGAGATTATAATTTATGGACAAGACAATCAGAAAGCGTTTGAGGGACTTCAAGGCCCCGGCGCCGATTTTAGTTCCTGATGCTCATGTACGATCGGTTCACAGAGAATTATAGAGAAGACTTGACAATCAAGCGCCTACAATAAATGAGACTACTAAGAAGTTCCAGTATTTGTAATTACAGTAATTAAATGAATTGTAGACGTTGTACAGACTGCCATGATGTTGTCCTTCGATGTAATATATGTTGAAGGAAGACGTTTGCTAGAATAGGAACCTTTATCGCTCGTTCCAGATTGAGACTAAGACATATGATAATAATTGTCGCCAACCGTATAATAAAAGCACCAGTAACATTGGCTGCAATAATCGAAGATGTTACTGAAGCTTCAGCTGCTCAGTGGTTTGAATATTGTAGGGACATATCCATAATAGAAATGATAAAGTTACACAACTAGACTAGACACAAACAATAATGAAGCTATGTGGTCGAGGCTGAGAGGGTTTTTGTGACCTTATCATGGCTCCAGATACCAACTATTATGGAGCCATATGGATGAGTTCTTCTACCTTATACATTACGATTTTGGAACCTTTGAATCTTTTTCTAACGTTGACAAGTAGTTGGACGATATGAAAGAAGTGTATCCACTTTAATTATTTGGTTTTGCATAACATATTATTGCTCTATGCTGACTGTTTACTTATTGGCTAACATTTCTGAAGGTCATATTAGATTCGTTCAAAGGTCGTCCATAAATTATAATCTCGCCGAATGATAAATCTAATTAAAGAAATATATTCGTTTAACGAGCATTAACTAAGTAGAGTTAGTAAGTATTTATCATAGTGTAACATTAACTGACAAACCGATGAGAAGCCAAGGAGTAGTAGACAACCGTCCTTTTTTAGTATGAGCCTTAAAAGTGAAAACAAATAAACCTAACGAAACTCGATCACAAAACTTCCATATATAAATCCGCTAACTATCTCTACAAACACATACTTTAATCAAAATGGGAGTTTGTGGAGTTTGTAGTAATTTCGGTAGTGGAATTCATCAGTCGAACTAAGCTAATGGTTAAGTGTTCGCACGCGAGACCGAAGATTCTGGATTCGAGTCCCACGTGCGGGATTGCAGTCGCACACTGTTGAGAAGTCCCATACTAGGATGAAACGGCCGTCCAGTGTTTTTAGGTTTTCAGTGGTGGTTTAGCTTGGATCGACTAATGAATTCAACTATTAACATGTTTTAATAACAATCGTATACTCATTGGCAGCTAGCTTTCAGATGGATTCTTCAGGTTTTTATGGAACATAGTGACTAGTGAAGTTCAGATGATGCAGCTTTGACACATTTATCTGTAACAGTTTTTGGTTTAATTCATTTACGATCTAGAGATTCTAAAGTTGAACAATCAGGTCTCCGAAATGCGAAGATTGGAAAGAGCAGAATAATATAAACTAACAAAATCGAATCCTAATGCAAAAAAGAATCGTGGGGATTTATATATTTGTCCTCGTTAACTCAGAAAATGACATATGAGGAGAGACCATAATCAGATGCATAATCCCCTATTTTTAAAAAAAGCATCTTGTGTTTATAATTTCAAGCCCCAAGGCTGAACCTATGATGGTATTTTATCTATCCAACTTTTACAAAGAACCTCATGTGTCTGGACTCTTCTGGTTTACATCTATCTTAGATATCACTGGATGACAATTGGATAAAATAGGAAGTGTTGAATATCAAATATTTATTTAGTTACTACTTACTTACGCCTGTTACCCTCATCGAGGAGCATATGCCGCCCACCAGCATTCTCCGTCCAAACCTATCCTGGGCAATCCTTTCCACTTCTTTCCAGTTAACATTCATCCTTTTCATATCTGATTCTATTTCCCGGCGTAATGTGTTCTTTGGCCTTCCTCTTTTCCGCTTCCCTTCCGGATTCCAAGTTAGGGATTGCCTTGTAATACACATTAGTGATATCCCCAATGTATGTCCTATCCCCTTCTAAGGCCTTTTCCTAATTTCCTCTTCAGCCGGAAGCTGGTTTGTCCTCTCCCATAAAACGCTGTTGCTGATGGTATCGGGCCAGTGAATGTTGAGTATTTTGCATAGACAACTGTTTATAAATACTTGTACCTTCTTGACGATGGATGTAGTAGTTGTCCACGTTTCAGCTCCGTACAGTAGGACTGTCTTGACGTTCGTATTGAAGATTCTGACTTTGGAATTAGTTAACAGTTGTTTTGAGTTTAATATGTTCTTCAATTGTAGGAATGCTGTCCTTGCTTTGCCAATATTTATTTAGTAGCCTACACAAACTATGATCGTCAAATGACCTAAAGATTCTAGGTTTGATCCATCTATGAAATCTTCTAATTATGATTACAATTGAGTTTCACTATTAGTAGCCAACATAAATCGAGTTCATTTTAATTCATAATAATTACTTCAAAATAACATTTAACTAATGTTACATGTCAACACTGATAATTATTAACTGTAATTGAAATTAAACTGACCAAGCAACTATTACTTACATTTACCATTAAAAGTTTTTGGATCTTTGGTCTGTAAGAAAATAAGAAAGGGATTAAGAGAGAGAGAGAGAGACATGGGGGGAGAGACGAATATTCATGGATAAAAACAAAAAAAATTAATGAACGATAAGTGAAATTTAACTAAGTATTGTTTGTTTGAATCTTCCCATTGATGTTTAGGACTGCATAAGCAAGTGGCTATCAGGACTTAGTAGCTAAGTGGATAACGTGAAGGCGTTTGAAGCGAAAGGTACTGGGTTCGAGTGCCAGAGTGAACATCAACTCTGAGATGTAGGTACATCCAGCTGACGAGTCCTAAATAGGACGAAACGTGCGTACTGGATTCCACTACTATCCACTATCCATCTTTGCTTACAAGGTAAGTGAAATTATTTTTAAACCTTCTAGATTTAACAAAATTTAAGGCATATATATTGGAAAGTAAATGAGGATATAACTGATCATTCTATCTGATCTCTAACTGATTAATTCAAATGAATAAACATTATAAAAGGCCATTGTATCAAGCAAGAATAACGAATATAGAAGAATGTACATACTTTATTTCCCATCAATGAAGATCAGTGAAATAACGGCAATAAATATGGCGAAATTATAAAACATCAACAGCATTTTCTTCTTAACAATTCGATTGTTCATCATCAATTTACTTACTTACGCCTGTTACCCCTCATGGAGGAGCATAGGCCTCACACCAGGATTCTCCATCTAACAATTTTGAATTTACTATGTCCCTCTTTAGAGCATATCAATTAAAAGGTTGAAAAGTAGTTTATCTATTCAAAAGTATACAGTTCTTAGTCTTACATATCCTAGTAACTCTGATTTTTAAATATTTGATTGGATCGTATCTCATTTTATACTATCCATTGCAAATTGATATTTTTTTTACATTCTGAAGTAATAGATCACATTTGTAGATCTTGTTCATCATATACTGATCTCAGTTAGTTTACCAATGAGAAACAAGTTAGTATTGGACAGTTTCATTATTCTAGTATGAAACTTCTTAAAAGTCAGTGCTCAGATTATGGCTTCAGAGTCCTGATTACAGAACCTCATCAGGTTTTAATTTTTCATTTATGAAAAGTTTCATAAAATGACAAAACAGTTGTCTAGTATACCCTGACTTTTAATGATGTTCAAATGAGGTCAGTCTTAGATGAGTGTAATCTTCGGAAAACATATTCAACTAACTTATCGCTATTGTTTCTATGTTGTGAATAGATTGAGAAATTTCATGAAATGCATGAATTCATACCACGATTCTAAGTTTGATGTTCTTACTTTATTCAAGAAAAAAGCATCCACATAACATAAGCAGATTTACTGTTATTTGTATTGTTTATAGTTTTCAGAATAGAGTTTTAGAAAGAAGTTAAATCTATTGTAGGTAAATAAGCTTAACAATATGAAACCATATCAATATTTAAACTTCACCCCATTGCACAAACAAGTGGCTATCAGGACTCAGTAGCTGAGTGGATAACGCGATGGCGTTTGAATCGGGCGGTACTGGGTTCTTGTTCCAGAGTGAACATCAACTCTGAGATGCAGGTATAGCCAGTTGACGCGTCCCAAATAGGACGAAACGCTCATCCTGTATTGCACTGCTAACCACTATCCATCTTTGCATATTAATATTTATTTCATTATTTTAATGTGAAAAACTTTCATACTTTACTAAAAGCCAAATTGATATTGTTATATCCGGATGAGAACAAATGAATGGTAACCGTTAGAAATTATTTATGGACTGATATTATAAGAATATTCTTATTGTATGACTATTATATGACTACTAATATATGTATATTCATATTTATTTCATTAGAAGTTCTTATTTGACCTATTGACTATTATCATACGATTTATCATTATTGAGATATTCTGAATTTATATTAGTAACAGTTTCTCACAATCACAACCATTTTTGGCTTGATCTTGTTACAAATATTATTTTCTATTTCATGTTGTGTTGTGGTCTGGTGTTCGTATATAAACAAACTATGTCTAAAATATATGATTGGTATCACGAAGGCTGATATTGGCGTTCTGGATTTAACAGGAAGAGCTAGGCGGAAAAAGGACCAATCTAAACACTAGGCTTCTCGTACTTCTGTATGCGTCAAAGAACGGTTTAGATTAGTTTATATGATGGTTCAAAGAAAAAATTGAAGATCCAATCTATACTTCGTTAAAAATATAGACTCTGATCTCGATTATCAACTACTATCAAAAATCCCACCTTAAGTTCAACAGGTTACCCTTAAGTAATTGATATTATATAAAATGGGGAACTGGCTGAATTTTCTAGAAATTCACTATCTAAAAGATCGATTTGTTATATCGTTCTACATTAGATTAAAAAAACTGTTGTGAGAACATTCTCAGATTAAAATAAAATACTACTTTGATCCTTTCATTTATTCAGTAGTTTCATAAATAACATAGTTGAAAGCATAAGTCATTTGAAGCTAGACCACCAAGGAAAACCTGGAAGCACTGGACGGCCGTTTCGTCCAATGGTGGGACTTCACTGAAGAGTGGTGCGTGATTGGCTTTCATTTCAGACGGTAGATTACTGTTTCAGGGCCGTAGATGGTCAGACTCCGGCGGGCAATGAATCGAACTGGACCTCTAAG
>NC_031496.1:7600355-7608144 GCF_000237925.1 Schistosoma mansoni
AGCTTTCATCGTCCTTCTGAACGACATCATCAGCACAAACTTCGGGTATAAGTGAAGTGTTTGAATGTCTCCACATGTGATTCACAGCTTGTCCGATGAAAGCTCCACGACCAAATCATCCAGCTCAGAGAACAAAACTCCATCAAAATCACCCACCTGAGCTACAAATCTTCTCCATCATCTCAGTGAATTCGACTTAGTCCAATAAGTTGAACTAATTTTGTTCGAGTACAAAACAAGTTATTATCTAATTCTGATAATATAGTACATTAAGCCATAAACTGTGTATTATCCAAATACAATCCTCAAATTGTAAATACAGACAAGATGTTCACTTAACCCGGTTAAAAGTCGAGTGTTTAAGCATCGAAGTCATTATCTTATAATTGTTTTATTATCAGTGTTTCACAATCTGGACATTATTAACCTCTGTGCTAATTGCTACTCACCAGAAAGACATATCTCGAATTTTGACGAAATTGATACTCTTCGTTGGATTCAAACCTTGGTCACTCAGTCAAATCTGGGAACGTCAGTTCTTTAAAGATTGCAAGTACACTATATTAAAGGATGTCAACTAGCACAAAGCCTGGATCTGGAGGTTCTTGCTGAATATATATCCAGCTATCCAGCAAAATTATTGATTTTAGTAACTAATATGTATTTTCCATCCTACATCTGAAAGTTTTACATTCGGTAATATACCGCACCATTCATTAGATCCTTTAATTAATTCACTGACAAATACACCGATAAATTGTTTTTAGGCTTCTATTTAATCTTAATTGTAGTAATTGAATAAACTTGAAAATATGTACTGTACATCCTTATTTCCCCTCTGGTATGAAAAGAAACAGCATCGATTACTTCTAAAAATACCAGGAATAGTTAAAGTAAACATTGAAAGAACTTGTTTACGATCAGAATCAATTACGTCTTCGATATTGATATTTCATTTCTTTTTTTTACCTTAGAGGTTTTGTAGGTGTACTATGGAAATACTATGTAAAACTATTATTGAATATATCAGGCATAGATGAATTCATTTAGGTATAGATGGTATATACTTCAGTTGTAATAGAATTATGTATTATCATTAAACCTAAAGTGGTATGCTATTATTTATTGGCTAATAGCCTAGTACGCGAAATATATACCATCTTAGGGAGTTATTTTGTATGAAATCAATTCAATAATAAGTTTTAAATCCCTCGCCAAATTTCAGTGATTTAAATGAATTATTTAATATGTATGGATCTTGATCAAATGTGTTGGTAACATTCATTTATAATTTAGTATCAACTAGAAGAAATCACTACTGTACTGTGTCAAATATTAGTTCGTTTACGGATGGTTGGATTTTGGAAAATCAGAAATACAATACGAAAGTATAACTAACAGATTGCTGCGAATACTGTGTTGTGTTGTTAAGGAAAAATGCTATCTGTGGGGAAATTCAGCAAACCATGTCTATTAAATACGTCTAGTACAATAGAAGATTTCGTTTACTGAAACCATGATAAATACATCAAGATTTATCCTATAGAAATGAAGTATAAAATCAGTTATATTGTGGATGCGCTCTGCTGAGGACTCCCATAATAGGACTAAACGGCTGTTCAGTGCTTCCAGGTTTTCTATGGTGGTTTAGCCTCAGTTGATTCATGATCTCAACTATTAAAATTACTATAATATCCACAAAACCACTTATGATATTTAATATATTTGTCATCCAGTGGTCTGTTGTTATGTTTTGACCAATTTACTTTAATTATATAATCCCATTCAACAGTATCGTTTTTAGTTGGTGGAGCGATTTGTCTAGTTATTACCCTTTATGATTACAGCGAATAAATGACTATAATTTACAATTTGACAGAAATCATGAACATTCTGGGGATCGGACCACTTGTTTTTAAAAAATGATTAAAAAAAACTCCTGATTTCTTTCCTTCATATAATACTAGGCAGTAAGTTTTGTTTGGAAAACTCAAAACTGAACAAATCAAGTTATTTTTAACCCCCGAATGCCCTGGTACGGCCAAGAGTGGGGAGAGTCCGCTCTCCCTCTCCAGATGCTTTCACATGGCCACGCGTATATAGCCTCTGTCAGGGAAGTCCTACTCACTGCCTTCTCGTGGCATTACTGTTGTTTACGAAAGTGAGAGGACGAAAGGCAAATGTCCGGCGCTATAACCGGGTTGGTGGATATGAAGGATCCACCTAGGAGAGTTGGAAAACCCTGATTGCAAACCAATGGGGCACATGGACACCAGTATCCTGAGGGAAAAAATGGCGTATGAATCAATAGTTGGTCACCGGCTACCATGTGACTGCATCTCCTCACGATGCTCCACTGCCTTGTGGATCGGATCTTTAGGTCAAAGGCTCGGAGTGTGGCCCCCTAAGAAGGCCACCTTCTTCAGTTTGGACACCTGAACAGTATCACAGCCCTCACACAAATCGAGTGAAATTTGTGTGGCGCATATATATCTGGTGGCCCTTTGTACCAATATTTATGTGTTTAAATAAAATAAGAATAAAATACATACAACTGATGAATTGATCAGCGGTTATTTAAGGCTACAATGCATTAGAATAGAATCCGTCAATAACTATTGGATTATAGCAACTGACATAATTCAATAAACATATAATGTCGTAATTATGTAAAGTGGTGTAACTATACTTATTAAGGAATAGTATTTTATAAATACAATTGGGAAACTATAGAACAACAAAGCTGGAGAAAAGAATGTCACCTCTGATAAATAACTAAGAAATTTTATTACTGGCGTTTATGACTCAACTTTAAGTGATACTAAAGAAGTGACAAAAAGAATCAGTAATTTTATTGAATCTCAACAGATAACCAAACTTGATAGAATCAAGATCTTAAAAAAACATTATCCGTATTATAATCTGTTTTACAGTAACCCTGTGTATCTTTTCACTTACATGTTGTTTATTAACTAATCATTAAGTGTGTGTAGAATTGGTACATAAATAGGTGTTGTAAGAATAGCTCATTGGCAAACTCAAGGAAACCTCAAGAAGCCCAGAAAGAGCCGAAAACATTCCATCCAATCACCGCTAGGCAAACTCTCTAGAATGTCGACGTGTAGCTTCCCTATTGGACCCACTACGTGCCTATTGGCTGTTCGAAATGATGATTTACTTTCAGCCAAAAACTATAAATACATGAGGTTTTTGTACTATACTTGACACTGTTTTGGGGAATAAAATTCCTAATTACTAGTCTTCTGTCTTCTCTCTTGCGACTTTGTGGGTTCGATCATTCAAGTAGTCTAGTAGTACACGGCATAGCAAGAATCAAAGTTCTAGATATAAAAAGTGTACTTGGTTCAGTGTCAATAAAAATCTTTATTGTGCGAGATTTTCCGTTTTTACTTGACATCGTGGGGATTACAATAAATCTCTTTCCCTAAGTAACAAGAAGTATGACTGTGGATATCACAAGACCTAAAAGAATCGGTTCACTGGAAATAATTTACTTCAAAAAAATAGTGCCAATTGCATTTATCATTACTATATAATATTACACCCCTGAATCAAGTCAACGTTGATAATCCAACAAATCGGTACATTAAATGAGATGAACTAATTCATAAATATACATTCAAATCACTCCTAATCAAATCTATTATCTACTATTATTCATATGGATTTGTGTTTTCTCATTGTTGACTATCAGAACTGATTTATGAACTTTTTCAACCTATGTTTGAATGATACTTACCTTTCAAACTTTATTCTCTTTTTTTGAATAATATTTGAGAGTGATCTTATTGTTGATCTGATTTGAAACTTATCAGCTAATGCATTAAATAGGGATTTGAAGTAAATCTAATGTTCTGCTTGACAATCTGGTCCAAGCTTTTTCATTTGCTGAGATTTTACAAATATATATTATTCCTATTTTTAATGTCTTACATCAACTCGAAGCGCCTAAAATACTGTGAAACTATTCACTCTAATTTAGATGAAAGTTCTTATCTATTTCAATAGTATCTCAAATATTCAAAAAAAGAAAAGAAAAAAAACGGTGATCAGTAGACACCGTTTTTTTTTTTACTGACTTACCAAACCAATCAGTTCATAACTCCCATGAATAGATTCTGTTTTAACTACGAAATGAAAGAGAAAATGTAATAAATTTATAAGGTGTCTACTCACCAAATATTAATCCAATACATTGTAATAGAATAGTAATAATAATAATATTATTATTATTACTATAATTATTGTTGCTATGGAGGTATGGAATCATATTCATGAATGTAAAAAAAATCTATAAAGTTATAAAGATTTTAAATATATTAATCTTTTTTTATAATTATAACATACATTCATTTATTCACCATCTATGATGTATATTTAAATAAACAGTAGATATACAAACCCATAGTAACAGAATTTAAATACTATTCTTTCTTTCTTTTTTTGTTCTCCTTTTTTTAAAAATTTTTCTTTCTCTATCAAAAAAAAAAATTTGTAAATCAATTTTGTAGGTTTACTCAAATGTAAAAAGAAAAAAAAATTTATTCATTACAATAAGAGAAAATAAAACAAAAAATTTTTTTCATTTTCAATAGTTATTTATAGCCTACATTGTTTTTTAATTTTAATAAAATAAAAAAGAAAAAGATGTTTAAGTAAGTCCCACAATAGGACGAAACGGCTGTCCAATGGTTCCAGGTTTTCCATGGTGGTCTAGCTTCAATCGATTCATGATTTCAACTATATATATATATATAGAAAATTACTAAAAATCTCTACAGAAAATCCCCTTATCATATGATCACAAGTGACTGGCTCCATTAGGTATTTCCTGAAGTTCTAGTGAGAAGCAGTAACCAGTGGAGTACAACCAGGTCTGTTGGGAGATATCAACTCACTGAAGACATTCGTAAAATGGTTGCTCAACTTTGTGGATTGGTTGAAATTAGACATTAGCACCATCGGATGCCGGCCAGCTCAGTGGTCTGTCGGTTAAGTGCTCTGGCGCGAGACTGGTAGGTCCTGGGTTCGAATCTCGTGAGGCGTGATCGTGGATGCGCACTGTTGAGGAGTTCCACAATAGGACGAAATGACCTTCCAGTGCTTCCAGGTTTTCCATGGTGGTCTAGCTTCAATTCATTCATGATTTCAACTATATAATCAATAAATTGTTGAATTCATGAGTCGGATTAATCTAGACAATCAGTGGAAACATGGTAGCATAGAACGGTTGTTTCATTCTAGTACGGGACGCTTAAACAGTATACATTCATGATACCACACGGAGGACCTGAACTCAGAACTTTTGGTTTTGTGAGCGAACGCTCAAACTCTAGACCAATGAATCGACATACAACGGTGTTAATGTCTAAATTCAATCGATCTATGATCTTGTGAAACCTTAAGTTTATTTTCTGAGGTAGATAATTGTCTCCATTCGATACGGATTGGACTCCACTGGCTACAGCTTCTCACTAGAACTTTAGGAAATATATTTGAAGCTAATCACTAGTGAGCACATATTTATTTATCAGAATGGAGAATGAGAAGTCTCATACTAGGGGAAAACGGCTATCCAGGGCTTCCAGGTTTTCAATGGTGGTTTAGATTAGATCGACTTATGAATTTAACTATTAAAATTACTGCGATCTCCACAAATCCCCATTCTGATAGTCATTAAATAGCTTAAACAAATTAGGAATAAAAATCAGTAAAAATTCAATTAGTTAGAAACATACTTATCATGTTAATTGATGAACGATAGTCGATAAGAAACGTAATATGTAGGATTCTTGCTAGTTTGCGCTAGTCGACAACAAGTACTTACAACTTAAAGAGAAATGAAACGACTTTTGAAATTTCAACTCTCACCACACGTCTTCCCAATCTCAGACGTTAAAACTGAGCTATTCAGACAGTTGATAACTTTCTGCAGCTTTGAGATATGTGCAGCTGTTCGATCACTTAGTAATCACTTGAAACATTGTTTGTAAAAAGAAATTACATAATACGTATACATAGCCTTTGATTATCAGTTTCCATCTCGTGATGTATTATACAATCTGAACTGTCTTCTCGTCTGGTCATCAAGTATTCTGCCTATACCGTGCTTTTGACATACTAAAACTCTTCACTCGGTTTGACGTTCCGCAACATACTGCTTACAAGGAATCTTGTGATAAGGGTCCACTATACTACTACCTCCAACTACCTAACATCTTAGAGTGGTGGATGCGATAATGAATCACGTAATCGAGTGCTTATATACAAACGTAGTCGACAGAATTCCATCAGGACTAAAGAACTAGACAAACTTCCAACTGGTCACTACTCAGGTTTATTGGCATTAATATTAAAATGTACTCGTGTTATAGTTTTGTATTTGCTACCCTTTAATCTTTCCAACTTGGCATTCATGCAACGCTTCAGTATTCATATGACATTATTAATATAATCCAAATTCTCCATTCAACATACGATTTCTATTCACTTTAAATTACTATCTGAGAATTCTTGTAATGTATAAATGTAGTGATAATCCACACGTTCGTTTCCAAATATATGGACACTTTTGTTATTTGGATGTGTTTTTATTTCAATTTTCATGCTGATAATTTGGATTTTGTATATAGAGATATGTCTCTTAACAATTTACTAAACTGGATGGTGAACTACAACAAAGGTTCACAGGAGTCGGTGAACTATTTTAAGGAGTAATATTGGATAGCTATTTGATACTAGTTATATATTACTTCCTAGACGTCTTAACCGTTCAACATTTTATACAGCCGTCGGCATGATAACTTTAGAAAAACAAAAAAAAAATGAACCCAAGGATTTACATTCACTACACCTTTCAACGTACAACATTCAGCCGTTGATATCCTATGTCTTCGGTAATTTCTGTCACATTTATGATATAGTTGAACGTTATGTGTCAAGATTTATCACTAAAACTTTAGAAAAATATCTTGGGGTAATTTATTAGTACGTACACGATTAGTAGGAAGATCAATCTCAATTCTAGTTTGTAAATAAATTAGATTCTTTGTAGTCTACTTTTTATTTTCATATATTCAACTGATTGTTTGCAGAATGAATATGATAGCTAGATTGATTTACTTAAATTGTCTGAAAATCTAAATTAGATAACTTTACATCCGTTTGTAAGTATCATTATCAAGGTTTGACTTGATAATTTCGAATAAATTGGGTATTAGGTAGATTATCAGAAGGGGTTTTGTGGAGATTTTAGTAATTTATAGAGTTATTTTTCACAACCACAAAATCCATTTGAAAAAATATCCAAATATTACAAAATGGTTCTTTTTTAATTACAAAGAAGGGAGAGTAGCTGAAGCTTTTCATATAATGTTAAATCCTACTTCTTTCAATAGAAAAGAAGACCTTACCATACATCCTACTTGGACTATCTATTCTAGCCACCTAGTTTGATATTATTCACAATTCATGCTATTATCTTACAAATTAAACTCAATCCTTTATCACTATTAAGGTCACATATCAACCGGTTTTTTGACTGATCACATGATATTCTTATTATTCCGTTGTACTATTTAAACTTGAATTAATGTTAATTTGGTTATTTATTCTCTGAAGATGTGACTTACACTAAGTGACGAAACGTCAGAAAGTCTAATTTTTCTACTTATCAGGATATTACAAATATATCATTTTTATTTATAACAATCTACCTAATATATAGAGTTGAGATCACGAGTCAATTGAAGCTAGACCACCATGGAAA
>NC_031496.1:7608344-7621134 GCF_000237925.1 Schistosoma mansoni
AGTAACTCACTGATGACATTGGTGAATGGTTGCTCAATTTCGTGAATCAGTTGAAGTTAGACATTAACACCGTTGGATGCCAGCTCAGTGGTCTATCGGTTAAGGGCTTCGGCTCGAAACTGGTAGGTCCTGGGTTCGAATCCCGCGAGAGTGGGTTCGTGGATGCGCACTGCTGAGGAGTCCCATAATAGGACGAGTTGGCCGTCCAGTGCTTCCAGGTTTTCCATGGTGGTCTAGCTTCAATTGACTCGTGATCTCAACTCTATATATTTAGGTAGATTGTTATAAATAAAAATGATATATTTGTAATATCCTGATAAGTAGAAAAATTAGACTTTCTGACGTTTCGTCACTTAGTGTAAGTCACATCTTCAGAGAATAAATAACCAAATTAACATTAATTCAAGTTTAAATAGTACAACGGAATAATAAGAATATCATGTGATCAGTCAAAAAACCGGTTGATATGTGACCTTAATAGTGATAAAGGATTGAGTTTAATTTGTAAGATAATAGCATGAATTGTGAATAATATCAAACTAGGTGGCTAGAATAGATAGTCCAAGTAGGATGTATGGTAAGGTCTTCTTTTCTATTGAAAGAAGTAGGATTTAACATTATATGAAAAGCTTCAGCTACTCTCCCTTCTTTGTAATTAAAAAAAAACCATTTTGTAATATTTTGATATTTTTCAAATCGATTTTGTGGTTGTTGAAAATACCGTGAACTTCTATTGCCGATTTTATTTGAAGTCTATTCAGTTCTGCAAGATTATTAGGAAGTTTCTTTGTGTACCTAATATGTTCCTTGGCTCGAGTCAAGATTTCGCGAGATGACTCTTCAATATAGAAAGCATCACAACTGAGACAACCTGATTTGTGGAAACAATTCTGTGTTGACATGAAGGGAATTTTTTTCTTTTAAACGAACCGAAGTATTTCGAAGTGTGTTCGTTGTTTTGTAATATACTTTAATTCTGTGTTGTTTTAAGATTTGTTGGAGTTCCGTTGTGCCATGACGGTATGGTAAAACTGTAGTACCAATCCATGGTATTTCATCAGAATTATTATTATTAATACACAATGAAACGTCTTGTTTTAATATACTTCTAATAATCTTCATAGGAAAATTATTAAATTGTAAGATGCTGATTATATTCTTTTGTTCTTTTTGTTTATCCTCTTCCGATGTGATAATCTTGTTGGCTCTTGCAAAAAGATTTAGGGCTAGCGAGATCTTTGCACTAAAAGGCTGTGCTGTATTGAAATCGATATGACGATTGGAGTGTACAGGTTTTCGGTAGATGGATAGATTTAGAATTCCATTTAGATTTCTTTTCACTAAGCAATCTAAAAATGGTAGTCCGTCACGTTCATTTTCATTCTCGTTCGTAAATTTGATGTGTGATCCGTTTCGAAAAAGATCCTAGATGAGTATTTTTATCACAACAAATGTATCATCTACATACCTAATCCAAATTCGTGGTTTAATGTCATTAGTGAAAATATTCGATTCTATGTGTGCCGTAAACAGGTTGGCTATAATCGGAGACACGGGGAATCCGATTGCTACACCGTTAGTTTGTTTGCATAGCATCCCGTTTGATCAAATTCATAAATATTGTATTTATTATTGAAAGATGAAATTAAAAGTTAGTACCGGTTGTCACAGGTTTTAAACCACCATATTAATGAACTAGTGTCTTATAGAATAAAATGTATGACAATTGTTTAATCTAGTTTATACGTAGAAAGCACAAATTTAATCAACCAGTTACCGTTTTCAAATAATTCAGCTTCAGTTTACAGTTTGATAACTTTCTGTGACGAGACTACAATTTATGAACGAACCAATCAGGTTTTATATAACAGGTCTCGGATTTTGGCACGAATTTCACTCATACGTTTGACTAAATAGAGTTTTGGCATTATAGCTGATGTCAGTTCATGATCAAAACCCTAAATTTAATTCCTAACCTTAACGACCAACTATAAATCATAATTCTAATTCCTCACAGCAGTTTATAACCTTCATTTAGTCCTAATTATTTGGTAGGAATTCTCAAGATCATTTTAGCGTCGCTCAAATGTCGTCTAAAAATTATAGCCTCACCCTCCCTATTTATTTTTCGGTACGGTAAAATGCTCAATAACTGATTTGAGACTAAAACCAGGTCGATAACTGAGTATTACGGTTTTACTGAAGTATACGGGTAGGAATGTAATCCAGAAGCATATAATCTGAACACTAGAGTAATCCACGCTTTCGTCTGAATTACATCATCATCAACAAATATACCACCGAAGTCATTTCAAACACTTTAGCTGAATTAATTATTTCCACTATGAGACGTAGTGCATACCATTGAGTGGAATATGGTCAGTTCCTATTTGAAACGATAGATAACCATTATCATTTAAAATATATTATTAACCTATGGTAAAATATCTATTTAAACGTAGTCCTTTACAAAATACACATCTTCTGACAAAGACTGATCAAAATCTAATGGTGAATATCAACAAAAGCAGAGCTCAAATGCTCATCATTCTGTTTATTTATAATTGCTGATCGATCAATATCGATCAAGTATATTGTGCATATCAAGCTTAGAGTGATTAGGGTGGTTAAATGATAAGATCATCTTCACTTGTAACCAGTCTAGAAAAAAAAAGACTATTTTCGGAAGTAAATTACTACCTACGGCCAGCTAATCACAATTAATACCTTACTTGAATATTAATATAGTGGTATTTATAGAGATTGTTGAGTTTTCATTGTTTAAATCACTAATTGATCTTATCTGGGCTACCATTATTTGTTTATCAACGACGTAACAATAATAATAATAATAATAAGTAATATCGAAAACGCATTCAACATGTTTCCTAACATAATCTTTAGATGAATATAATTGTACCTAAATTGTAACTGGAATCTTAATATTTATGTCTGTTTACGTTTATATCCACATGTGGGAAGTAATTGGTAGGATTACTTACTTACGCCTGTTACTCCTCGTGGAGGAGCATAGGCCGCCCACTGGTATTCTCCATCCAACCCTGTCCTGGGAAATCTTTTCCATTTCTTTCCACTTTTTATTCATCCTTTTCATATCTGCTTTTATTTCCCGGCTCAATGCGTTCTTTGGCCTTCCTCTTTCCCGCTTCCCTTCAGGATTCGAAGTTAGGGGTTGTCTCATTATGCAGCTTAGTAATTTCCTCAATGTATTTCCCATCCACTTTCAACGTCTTTTCCTAATATATAAACACTATACACAACATACAGAACTCTTTGAATCCGTCTTATTGGGCAAAATATGGAAGCAAGTCATTTTTGTTTACTATCCATAAAAATAATTTCTCCAAAACTTCACCAAAAGATGTTTAAGAAATTGACGTCTTTTTTAAAAATCATATCCATAAACTTGACATCAAAAGTTCTCTACGAAAGACATTTTAAAACTCGCCGAAATCAGCATTGTGTGAAAACCAGTAGTTTCACAATAATCTGCTTCTTGAAGACCAGAAGAATGAACGGAGGTGGAAGACAAAGTAAACATCATCTGCAGATTAAAACTCATCAACTAAGAGACGAACCAGGTTGAAAAATTGGATTCAAACTACATATGCACATACAGAAACACAGATTAGCAGTGAAGAGACATGATATGGGATCATGAAGATTTTCGATTCCTGGGTTCAGTGAGTTACCACACTACCGAAAACTTTGTAAAATTATGTGGATTCAGGTTATTAGTCTATCTAAAGAAGTAACCTTCGACTTCAGCAGATTGCGCTCCATTGATGTAGAAACGAAATTTCGATGTAGAGGCATAAATGTGCGTGTGATTTTGAACTGTTTATGACATTGTACGGTTAAGAAATCAGTCGATAGATCAAGATACAGCTCAATAAAAATTTTATTTCGAATGGATCTCTATAACTTAGACATTGCATCATACCGTTCATCAGAGTTACTTTCTTCTTCACAATGTGTAGTGACAGTGGTGCCCATAGTAAATATTGTATATCCCACTTTTCACCCACTTTCCAATGAATAAAAATAGTTTTTTATATTCAAATACTTTTTTTACTGAAATGTATCATATATTCTAGTCACATAACTTTACACTACTTTACGTATATTTCAGTAGTAAACTTTGTTGAAAGAAAAAATTCAAATGGCTAAAAGTTGTCGGTATAAAAAGAACTGATTTAATTGATTGTACCATGACGATACTTATATAGAACATACAAATATATCCTGAAATTAGAAAAAAAACAATATCATTCAAAGTTTAATTAGAGTTTGTTCTAACATGAATTGGGGTTGGGTAACTTAATATATACTCGTTGGTGAACTTTGAGCCTTTCTAATAAAAATAATAGATTATTGAGTTCAAAACTCATTTGAAATTTGAAAAACTCGTGTGAAATGGTGTAAACATATTTAATAGGTAACTGGTATGGCAACTCAAACTGATATACGTACGTACGAAGATCTACGTTGTGACAGACTGACTGATTCACCATTTCGAAGTAATTAAATTTACTATTAGAAATCTATTTACAAATTTATGAGTCAAGTTTTTTTGTTCTTGATCGTTCTCCTATAAATGAAGACCCGCAGATGAAAACAAACACTGGAAATAAAACTTTCTAACCGAATAATGTTTAATATGAGGTGAATAAAATAAACACGGACAAGAAACCGTCCTGTTCAGATTTGTTTGAATTTGATTCAAACCATTTCGGTTGTTGTAACTTACAAACATGGTGATATTAGTTTAGTTTTAATATAAGTTCTTATTTAAGGAAACCATATTTGGTAGAAATAATAATAAAACATTTTGCTTACTTCCAAATGTCATTTACTTTGTGCTTTTTTGATCATTTATTGATGATGTCGTTAACTTTACAAAAGAGCTTTACAAATCATATCAAGTTTCTCCTGTCTATTTATGAAGGTAGTTTTTCTGTCGAAAGTCTTTCACTGTCTTGCTTTTTAATTAAGATTTTTTTTAATTTGTGCCACAAGACTTTCTTCACAGATATTTAAAAAAGGTCGGACATTTTGCATAACAACCGTTCTTAAGAGGCATTCTAAATTCAAATTTCTGTCCTGCTCATAAATTTCTTTTCGTTATTTAGAAATAACATGTTGTGTCATAAGAAATGACACATTAGAACATATAAATAAATACATGGATCTTTCTTTTACAAGTTTTCTTTTACATTTTTATTGAGTTGAGTAAGTTTACACCTCAAAGATCGACCTAACTATCTTCAAGATTGTACATTTTAGGGCTTTAGGGACATGAAACAGTTAGATCGATTAGTTATTAGCATTCAATCAACATTAAGAAGTAATTTGAAAAATAAGAAACAGAATGTGTGAACCAATTAACCAAACAAAAGCTACGGTCTTTACAAATAATTTGATCATTATATATAGTTGAGATCATGAGTCAATTGAAGCTAGACCACCATCGAAAACCTGGAAGCACTGGACAGACGTTTCGTTCTATTGTGGGACTCTTGACTGAAGACATTGGTGAATGGTTGATCAATTTCGTGGATTGGTTGAAGTTAGATATTAACACTGTTGGATGCCGGTTCAGTGGTCTATCAGTTAAGTGCTCTGGTGCGAGACTGATACGTCCTGGGTTCGAATCTCGTGGAGCGGGATCGTGGATGAGCACTGCTGAGGAGTCCGCATAATAGGAACGAGTTTGCCCGTTCATTGCCGTTCAGTGCTTCCAGGTTTTCCATTGTGGTCTAGCTTCAATTGACCCATGATTTCAACTATATAAAATCATTAAAATCTCCACAAAAGTCCCTTCTGATAGTTTGGTCATTACATTGATCATATAATCATTCAGTTTAAAAAGTGATGTATTTCGGGAATTTCGGTGAATTTTTTATTAAGATAATCTGTTTGAACTGAAGATTTATTACAATGAACAAATTTGGCTTGTTATGACAACGAAATAGGCAATTTTACACTAATAACCAATCATATAAAAAAACATTTAAACATTTTCAAGCCAATCGATTCAAACATTAAGGGAAATTAAACTTTACCCCATTGCACAAGAAAGTGGCTATCAGGACTTAGTAGCTGAGTGGATAACGCGATGACGTTTGAAGCAAAAGGTACTGGGTTCGAGTCTCATAGTGAACATAAACTCTGAGATGCAGGTACATCCAGTTGACGAGTCCCAAATAGGATGAAACGCGCGTACTAGATTCCACTACTAGCCACTATCCATCTTTGCTCAAAATCGAATTGTTTGTTTATTTTAACTGTTTCATTCATAAATTTTTTTCTTTGGATTAGGTATTAGCTTAATAAATCTATTGAAAGATTCATAAGATAGTATTATTTACCTTCTAAATGTGATAACACTAAATAACTGTCAATATTCCTAGTACAGAATCGACACAATATACAAGTGACGATACTCAACCATCAGTGAACTGAACTAATGCTTAAACCAATATATGTTGCTACATTATAATAATTAGTGACTTTTGTTGAAATGAGTAAAAAAATATTTATGATGGTGAAGAAGATTTGTAGCACAAATGAATGATTTTGACGAACTTTTATTGTCGGAGTTAAATTGTTTAATCGTAGACTGTTCATCTTTATTCTGAATAACATTATCAATACAAAATTTATGTAATAGTCTACTTCTAACTGATGATTTCATTCATAATAACAATGAAATCTACACAACTAAATTATTCAGCTCAAAGTACAAAACTTCATCAATAAACAGTATCTATGATATCATAGAATTGGTATCTAAGAAATTATATATAACAATGTTCTATGACAGAAAATATTTGTGAAAAAATAAAAAAAAAAACAACTAATATATCATCATATACTCTTTTTCTCTTCAAGTACACTTGAACACGAGTGGGGACAATCGAATGTATTTAAGCACAAATTACAGACTATCTCACTTAATTCTGATAACCATACAGTAAACAGTTAATTGGCAAAATAACAATCAATTGTCTCAATTTTAACTGTTCCTTCTGTAAATATCAGTTCATCTTCTCTAATTTTATTGTTCATGCATTTTTCTACCAATTACGCTTCATTTCAGTTCTTTCTTTATCGGTCTTCTTCCAAAATACATTCTATGTCTGACCATCGCCATATAATACTTATATGGATATAAGTAGACCACAGTACACTACTACTGCTACTACTACTACTACTACTACTAATAATAATAATAATAATAATAAATCTTAAAATTGAATTCATTTAATGAAGCTTAATATTCTCTACACAACATTTGAATCAAGTTATAATTGATAGTTGAGCTCATGAATCAATTGAAGCTAGACCATCATGGAAAACCTGGAAGCACTGGACGGCCGTTTCCTCCTATTGTGGGACTCCTCAGTAGTGCGCATCCACGATCCCGCCTCACGAGATTCGAACCCAGGACCTATCAGTTCATGATCTCAACTATTAAAATTTCTATAATATCCACAAAACCCCCTGTGGTTATAAATGATAATCTTAATACAAATATATAAATTCTCAAGTAACTTTTTTATATTATACTAAAAGATTCATGAAAACAGTTAAATTTTAAAAGCAAGTTTACATTATGGATTGAATCAAGCTCGAGAAATCATAAAACATTGAATAGGTACTTTATTTCACTTTGAAACTTTTTAGAAATATCTCCTACAACCTTGTCAAAGAAGATATTACTGCCTAAATGTTATAACGAGTGGCCTGAGTGCCCTTTTTTATATGACGTGATGATTCTCGCCAATAAGAATACAGTGAACTATCGATCGGACCAGTGATACACGAAAACTGTATGAGCTGTCTTGTGTACTCATCAGTCCTGCTATCTGCCTAGCCCAGCCAGTTAAGTCCAGAACACCAATAACAGTCTCTGCAACACGAATTATTATTCTCGAACATAGTGGGTTTATATACCAATCAAACAGACCACATAGTACCATAAAATAGAAAATAATATTTGTACAAGATTTGGCCAAATGTGACTGTGAATAGAGGGAACAGTAATTAATGGACTAGGGATAACTCAAGAATAGTAAATCATATAATAATAGTCTATAGGTCAAAATAAAGCTTATAATAAGAGGGACACGAATATGAATAGTTGAGTTACTTAACAATTATACAATAGGAAATATACATATCACATTGGTTCATAAATAGTCCTTAAAAGTTACTACTCATAATTCTCTTCGGGATATAACACTAAAGTTTTAAGTAGAATCAATAATTAGTGAAGTTTAGTAACATTTAGACTGAAATAGATTTACTTGATAGCAACAGATGTTAGTCAAAGGAAATTGTAAAGTTATTGAAGCTCGAAATGAGTGACTTTAGAGACAAACAAATTGGACCATAAAGAAGTTGAAAGGAAGCCTAAAGAGAATAAACTTTGTCCCTGATACTTTCTTTGGTTTCTGATTGTAATGTGACAAACAGTATGCACTAATACGAAATCAAACATTCCATCACGTTAACTGTCAAAATTTGATGTGTAAAGGAAGATTTTTCAAAAAAGGAAATAACATGAAGGGCTATTCCTGGCGGATCACATACTGTTACAAGTCCAGGCAGATCATATGCCTTTGCAAGGACACATAATAAGTAAGCAAAGTAATTTTTAGGGAGCTTACTGTGAGTAGGCGATTGGTTTATTAATCTTACCGGCGTGATTACCAACATATCTCTTTCAAAATCAGTCTAGGACTATATAAACATATAATTTATGTGAATATTCATTCACCCTTTCATAATAAAGCTTCCTACCAACTATATACCTTCTTACTTACCACTGGAGGTTGAGTAGGAGTCATGAAGGTTGCAGTGTTGACCAAGTTGTACTAAAGAACGTAACACAATAAAGTTACTTCATTTCTACTAGTAGATAGCGAACAGTTTGTAATATCATAATGCTTTTCAATGAAGCATTAAAAGAACAGATAATGATTGGTGTGGAAACGAAGAAACAATTAAGTCTAAGACAATTGCCCGACAGTTTGCAAAGGAAGTGTTTACTGTATGATTCTCAGATTTTACTAAGAGACTGTAATTCTGTATTCAAATACATTCGGTTGTCACACCTATGTTCTTGCTCACTACACTAAATCATGAATAAACAGGATGAATCTAGCAAGATATCTGTTAGAAGTAACAAAAACTTAAAAATTTCGCCTTAATATTTTAAGTCACTACACTGACATATCATCGAGAAGTAAACAGTATCGTGTTTGTGTAATCCTTCAAGTAGATTAAGATATATATCGATCAAGTGACTATAGAATTGCTAGTTTACATCGTTTGACATTTAGTGTATTATATCCAAATGTTAAAACATCGTGAACATCAACTCTGAGATGCAGGTACATTCAACTGACGAGTCCCGAATAGGACGAAACGCGCGTCCTGGATTTCACTACTAGCCACTATCCATCTTTTCTTACAATGATTGTGAATTAAGGCTATATCGAGGCAATACGCACAGTATGCACATATGGCCGACAAGAGATTGATCAATCGAAGTCCTAAACATCAATGGGAAGATTCAGACAAACAATACTAAGTGAATCTACTAAGTGGTCCTAGATTTTTAAAAGATATTTCTTCTCAAAATATCATACTATGAAAAAAACATTCTGATCGTAAATATTCATAAAGTAGCTTACCTCACAAACTTTGTCAGCCTTTATATTTCCTATAAATTTGTTGATAATTTTAATGATTGTTGAACTGAATAATGATGCACACTGTAAATTAACAAAGTAACAATGTAACAATTATTCAGTCGAAGTTTTGTGGACTTAATTCAAATGTTGTATTCGAAATATATTGATCTTATTTTTGGTAATGATGAAAACTAAGAAGAACTGAAAAGATGCATAGTCTTAGTACAAAAGTCTTTAGCAATGTATAGTAACTATTTCAAAATATTCTCGATGTTTTCTTGGAAACTTTTGACCGATGGAGTCTAGATGTGTCTAGAATGAATTGGCATTGGATAATTGTCCAACTTTATAGTAAACTGACCGAAGTTGGAAAAGTGTCGCTGAACACCAGTACAGTGGTTCTAATGGTTGAGCATTTGCCACGAGGACTAAAGGTTCAAGGCCTCATTTTGAAGAAGACGTGGGTGAGCACTGATGAGGAGCACAGTGTATGAACGTAGCCGACATTCAGTGTTTCCATTTCTTTGTTTGTGTAAATTATTATTTCATCACTTTGAAACCATGTTTTATTAAATAATTTAGTCAATTTTGCTAGCGTAAACCACACGAATCCTGCAGCAGTTCAGTGAAATCGCAGAAATCAGTAATACTTCAAACAACATTTTATGGTATGTTGTGTAGTCTTTAAAATAGAGAATTTAATTAATAATCGATTGGTGCTTTTTTACTGAAATTAGGTGCTGATGTCATTTTCATTTAGAACAACGTTAGAACAATCAGCTTATGAAAAGTCGATACAATCAGAAACATTTACTTGGACAATAAAATATCTGTACTATTTCAAGAGTTATGATTTTGATATCAATTTTGTCCTAGTTTAGGCCTGTTACTTGATAATATATACCTCAGATGAATAATCTGCCCCCAAATGCCCTTATACGGCCGAGAGTGGGGAAAGTCAGCTCTCCCTCTCCAGATGCTTTCACATGGCCGGCGAATATATAGCCTCTGTTAGGGAAGTCCTACTCACTGCCTTCTCACAGTGGCGAGGATGTTGTTTACAAAATTGAGAGGACGAAAAACGAATGTCCGGCGCTTTAATCGGGCTGGTGGACAAGGAGAGTCCACCTAGGGGACTTGTCAAACCCTGATTCCAAACCAATGGTGCACATGAGCCGCAGTATCCTGAGGGGACAACTAGCGTATGAATCAATCGTTGGTCACCGGCTACCATGGGACCGCACTCTTCACGATGCTCCACTGCCTTGTGGATCAGATCTTTAGGTCAAAGGCTCCGGGTGTGGGTCCCTAAGAAAACCACCTGCTTCAGTTTGGGCACCTGGGTAATATCATAGCCCTCACACAAATCGAATGAAATTTGTGCGGCGCATGTATATATGGTGCCGTTTTCTATCAATATTTATGTGTTTAAATAAATAAATAAAAATAATCTTCATGAATCCTCATTTCAATATTTGTTATTTATTAATATTATTGATTCAAAGCAAAACCTTACATTATCACGAAGCGGGCCAGTATATTTACATCCATTGACAAGTTTTATTTCCCATTTCAATTGAAAATCAAAATTTGATAAATCATTTATTATATTACCAATTGTCTTTTTGCAACGACCACATACTATAAATGAATAATGTCAATAATCATTACGAAGATATTATCAAAGGTATAAAACTATATTCCTCACTGAATGCTATTAAGAATAAGTTTCATTGATATAGTTGAGATCATGAGTCAATTGAAGCTAGACCACCAAGAAAAACCTGGAAACACTGGACGGCCGTTTCGTTTTATTGTGAGACTCCTCGGCAGTGCGCATCCACGACCCCGCATCACGAGATTCGCACCCAGGACCTACTAGTCTCACGCCAGAGCACTTAACCTATAGACCACTGAGCTGGCATCCGACTGATTGGCTTCAAGAGATATTTCCTGGAGTTCTAGTGAGAAGCAGTGACCTGTGGAGTTCAACCAGGTCTGTTGTGAGATAGGAACTCACTGAGAACATTGGTGAATGGTTGCTCAATTTCGTGGATTGGTTGAAGTTAGACATTAACACCGTTGGTTGCCAGTTGGCTCAGTGGTCTATTGATTAAGTGCTCGCACGCGGGACTGATAGGTCCTGTGTTTGAATCACGCGAGGCGGGATCGTGGATGAGCACTGTTGAGGAGTACCACAATAGGACGAAACGGCCGTCCAGTGCTTCCAGGTTTTCGATGGTGGTCTAGCTTCAATTGACTCATGATCTCAACTACATAAATTACTAAAATCTCCACAAGACCCCCTTCTGATAAGTTTCATTTAGTTTAATTCCACTACATCGAACCAATAGACCAAGTTAATTGGTAATTTTATCATAGCACAATGAAAACTTCATTGAATGATAAATATGACACTTATTGAATAAGCCAATAAATATCATGAGTCAGTAATACAATAACAAATCCATTGTCGTTTAGTAGTGTTTTTTCAACTCAATTGGGGGTAGTTTTGTTTCTACTAAAATAGAAATCAAATCTGACTTTGATGGAGTTTTGTTTTCTGAGCTGGATGGTTTGGTCGTGGAGCTCTCATCGTCCTTCTGAACGACATCATCAGCACAAACTATATGAAATTTTAATGAATAATCACTTGATCTTGAATTTCATTATTCAGCTGAATAAGGTTCATGTTTTACATGTTTTCTTGAAGATAAGTCAGTTTGACTTTAGTTACCCAGTACATGATCTACTCACTAAATACGGGATCTAATCGACGAAGGGAAATCTATGATTTTCTAAAGATTGCTTATAAATGTAATGTATCATAGGGAACATCTATTTTCATATGAAATAAGGGTGTTAGTGTAGTTCGTGAACATTAAACCATATAGACTATAACGGCAGTTGATCTTGGAATACAACAAAATTGTATAATGTTCTGTGCTTACCAACTGGTGACTCAGTGTCCGAATGGCTGGTTCAAAATTATAAACAAAACTATCTTTCAGAAGGGGATTTGTGGAGATTTCAGTATTTTTCAAAGTTGAAATCATGAGTCAATT
>NC_031496.1:7621334-7663439 GCF_000237925.1 Schistosoma mansoni
GACAATTGGTGAATGGTTGCTCAACTTCGTGGATCAGTTGAAGTTAGACATTAACACCGTTGGATGCCAGCTCAGTGGTCTATCGGTTAAGGGCTTCGGCTCGAGACTTTTAGGTTCTGGGTTCGAATCTCGCGAGAGCGGGTTCGTGGGTGCGCACTGCTGAGGAGTCCCATAATAGGACGAGTTGGCCGTCCAGTGCTTCCAGGTTTTCGATGGTGGTCTAGCTTCAATTGACTCATGATTTCAACTTTGAAAAAACTATCTTTTGTTTACACTGTTTTTAAAAATGTATTAACTGTTAAAGATACTAAAAAATACCCGATTTTCAAGGACTTCCAGTGATGTTTTGAACAATGATTAAGGAGATGGAACAGTTTGAATGGATACCATGAATTTTATGTAATTATGTATCCGTGCTCTCTGTTTCCATACGTATTGAACAGACTATTTACTATGTTCAAATAGAAATGGTATATTTTTCGTTCGATTGCAATGACTGCTACTTTACAAAGAGTGATAATATTGTGTCTGTCTATAAAAGAGATCTTTCCCAATATTACCAATATCTCAAGTAGCAGTCTACTCATTCTGAGTAAAAGTTAGATTCATTACTTTGTTTTTGATGTGGGTTTGTTCTCTGAGCTGGATGGTTTGGTCGTGGAGCTTTCATCGTCCTTCTGAACGACATCGTCAGCACAAACCCATTACTTTGTCGTCTTCCATTCAACACCTTTACCCATGAGAAATATGTTCAATATATTTTACCAGTTACATAACAAATATATAAACAGAAACTATCATTGTTAAATGTATTCATATGAATTGTATACTGAATAAGGGTTATCTAGTAGTATCCCCTAAGGACTAATATTGTATTGTTTTGGTTAAATATTGCTACGTTGTATACAGTTAATTAAGTCTTAGTCGTTTTGCACCCCTTTTTTTATTCTAGATTACTTATCTTCCAGCAGATAACAAACCAATTTTAATCGAACATCATTGGATATAAGCACTAACTGTAATTTCCTAATGCAGTAACTACATACTCAAACAAGTGGTCACTGGTTCTGTTTCCCAATACCTATTGAGTTAAGATTTGAGTAAAGTCTTCTAGAAAAATACGTACAGTTTAGTTACCTAAGTAATTTCCACACGGATCAGCTGATCCGTCTAAAACATGGTTAAAAAATGACTTTTACATTAGGACTGATTTTAGTTAGACCACTCATATTCACTCGATGGCTGTTTGGCCCAATATTCAAAGTGATCCCAAATGTTTGTTCCTATTAATCTGTAGGTCAACGGTCGGTGTTTCAATAACGTGGGTTCTTTAATGATGTTTATAACTGTTCACATACTTCCAATGCTTCTAATTGTCAACTGCCCATATATTCACTTAGTACGTGATGAAGATTGTAAAACATCACTTCTAATAACATGATATATACAAACGATCTCTAAAACATTAGTTAAGAATACATACATAATAATAAGTGAACTAGTGATTACTTAAATTGCTTCGCAGTGTTATAGTTAAAAAGTCTGGTAATTTGTATGGTATATCAGCTGTTTGACACGTACAATATAGAAAATATTCACAAAATATCCACAAAAACCCCTTCTGATCTATAATCATATGCTCACTAGTGACTGACTGTAAGGAATGTTTCCTTAAGTTCTAGTGGGAAGCAGTGACCAGTGGAGTTCAAACCACATCTGTTGTAGAGATATCAACTCACTGAAGACAATTGGTGAACGGTTGCTCAAACATCGTGGATTGGTTGAAGTTAGATATTAACACTGTTGGATGCCGGCCGGCTCAGTGGTCTATCGTCTTAGTGCTCTGGCGTAAGACTGGTAGGTCCTGGGTTCAAATCTCGCGAGTTGGGATAGTGGATGCGCACTGCTCAGGAGTCCCATAATAGGACGAAACGGCCGTCCAGTGCTTCCAGGTTTTCGATGGTGGTCTAGCTTCAATTGACTCATGATTTCAACTATGAAAATATAAAAGTTATTTGATCTTTTGTTTATAGACTAGGCAGGGCATAAAAAAGCTACACCAAGATATGAAACCATAAATTTCCAAATTAATTAATACCCATTTTTAAAAAATAAACTCACGATCCAATGACTTTTCATTCTACAACCAAGATGATACAAAAAGTGGATAAGTAACAAATAAGATTTTTATGCACATGTTACCAAATATAAAATTGACTGTTAATATTAAATGCATCATGAAAGTTTCGTTCCTTTCAGACTTCGTCAGTTGCTTATAATACGGTTTTCAATAGTTTTCTTTTTAGGAAACAAAAGCGTTATCCCTAGTAGTGGTTGAATGAAAACATGGGACATTTTTCTCTCGAAATGATAATTCTTTATCATTTCAGCGAACAAAACAGCGTTACAGTTTAACACGTTCTAAATAGTTATTATAAACTTTGATTGCAGTAATAAAGTGTTAGATGATCGGAGGTAATCTCCAAATAAATCTGGAAGCAAATTTCATATTATTCGAAACTCAATAACAAGGGACATATATTTGTTAAGGTTATAACCATTAAAATTTAACAACTTGGAGATTAGTGTACTGATTAATTACAGTCCTAAACACCAACGGGAAGATTCGAGTAAACAATACCAAATGAATTTAAAGTTCATCCCATTGCACAATCAAGTGGTTATCAGGACTCAGTAGCTGAGTGGATAACGCGATGGAGTTTGAAGCAAGTGGTACTGGGTTCGAGTCCCAGAGTGAACATCAACTCTGAGATGCAGGTAAATTCAGTTGACGAATCCCAAATAAGACGAAACGCACCTCCTGGATTCCACTGCTAGACACTATCTATCTTTGCTTATAGTGTACTTTTGTTTCTTTCTTCCATTTTACAGTTTATTTAAAAATATTTAAAGTACTTTTTTACTAACTTGAAAATCATTAAATGTTTAACTGTAGAAAAGAAGTTGGGACATTAAGTTAGATATGAGCTTTTACAATGTATATACAACTAATTGTATGTAGATTTAAAGCAAGCATAAATACATATTAAACTACATTGAACTAATTGGATACTCTGTTAAACCACTTTCATTAACGGTTTATTATATAAGAAATACACTGAATAATCAAGCTATCAGTGACTGATAGTTACTCAAGAGAATATCTATTACAAATCAAAATAAAGTATAAATCTAGGCTGATGAATTTTAGACTGAACAATATATCTTTCGTTAGTTAAATGAAATTTACTAAGGATTTTAATGGTTAATAAGAAAGATTGGTTCAGTAAAGAGTTCTCTTTTCGGAAGGATAACATTCACATTCACTTTAACAAGTTTAACATAATAACATGGAAATCCATTAAGTTCCTTTATTATTGAAGGGTGCTTGAAATTTTTTAGTAAACAGAATACACCCATTGAGATATGAAATAAGAAAGATTGGTTCAATGAAGAGTTCTCTAATGGGTTTTTGCTTTATTCTGTTAAACATGCTAAGATGAATGAGAATGTTATCTTTCCAAAAAGAGAACTCTTCATTGAACCAATTTTTCTTATTTAATATCTCAATAGGTCTATTCCGTCTACTAATTTTAATAGTCACAAAGTGATTCTTATCATGAAATAAAGAAACGTATAATTTATTTGAGTTTACGGTTGAAAAGACATTGGAAGTGGATAGGACATACATTAAGGAAATCACCAATGTGCATCATGAGGCAATCCCTATCTTGGAATCCGGAAGGGAAGCAGAAAAGAGGAAGGCCAAAGAACACATTACGTCGGGGAATAGAAGCAGATATGAAAAGGATGAATAACAACTGAAAAGAACTGGAAAGGATTGCCCATGACAGAGTTGGATGGAGAATGCTGGTGTGCGGCCTATGCTCCTCCACGATGGGTAACAGGCGTAAGTAAGTAAGAGTTTATGGTTCGTCAACTAATGTATACACCAATGATTAGGTCTAAGTAAGATCATCGACCATTATGTACCAAGTCAACTAAGTTGATAAGCATGTACAAAACTAACATTAAGCTCCAAGTAAACATACAATTGATGATACTTACTTGAAGATATTCATTATGAATAGTAAATCCTTTAATATAATATAAACAGATAACAATAAGGAAAACTGTATAAAGAAATAATGATTAGTATTGAAACTATTGAATCTATTACATACTTAAGATAATTCTGAATTGAAATTGTCGGTTAAGCATAATTGAAATTATAATAAGTTTGATGATATCCAATGGACTATTTAAAGTGTAATGATGGAGGACTATTAAAACGAATAAGAGTTAATAATTGAACTTTGAATTGTGATCTTAAAAAAATTATGATCATTCTATGTGTATATCAAATAGTTATTTACATTTAAGGTTGTTTTAAGACAATCGATATGTCTTTATTTTATAAGCAAAGATGGATAGTGGCTAACAGTGAAATTCAGGATGCGTTTCGTCCTGTTTGGGACTCATCAACTGGATATACGTGTATCCGAGTTGATTTTCACTCTGGGACTCGAATCCAATACCGTTCGCGTCAAACGCCATCGCGTTATCCACTCAGTTACTGAATCCTGATAGCCACTTATTTTTGTTCGATTGGATGAAGTTTAAATTCACTTGTTATTGCAAATATAGGTCTATTGTAATGACCACTCATCTTTAATGTCACATCAGCAATAGTTTGTTCACTGGATGTATTTGTTAAATTCATTTTCTCAAGGTATCTACCCCATATTTCACCAAATGTTCGTGTAGTTGCAGATTTCGACCAGGTCATTAAACCACCAAGTATAGCTAATGCCAATCCAACTACCCCAACAACGACGTCCACAGAAAACAGTACAAGTGTAAATAGTATGTTTGCCATTATTTAATCATGCAACAAATCACCGTCACTTGTTATTGTTTATTTGAATCTTCCCGTTGATGCTTAGGACTGCAATGATCAGCTTCTAATTGGCATATGTGCATACTATGCGTATTGCTTCGATATAGCCTTAATTCACAAGCGTTATAAGCAAAGATGGACAGTGGTTAGCAGTGGAATCCAGGACTCGTATTTCGTCCTACTTGAGACTCATCAACTGGATATACCTGTATCCAAGTTGATGTTCAATCTGGGATTCGAATCCAGTACCGTTTTCTTCAAACGTTATCACGTTGTCCATTTGGCTACTTGTTATATCTCGAACTTAGATTCTTAGTATGTCGTGTGATACTTTAGCACTCGAACGCTAGAACCCTCTCAAGTCGCATAATGAGAAGATAGAAGACTAATAAGTAGGAATTTTATTCCCCAAAACAGTGTCAAGTATAGTACAAAAATCTCATGAATTCATAGTTTTTGGCTGAAAGTAAATCATCGTTTCGGACAGCCAATAGGCACATAGGGGGGCCTTCTTAGAACTCACTTGGTAAATGTTTTATTTTTGTAATTTTATTTTGGAAATTTGAATTTCCTGTTTTCGCGCTAAAAAACACCCATTTTCACTTATATGTTGTACTACCCATTTAGGAGGACCTTAAATGTCATCGGTTTGTTGTCTCTTTTAATATGCTATTTTCAAACGTTTTTCAAGAACATTTTTATACTGTGTATATACGATTGAGTTGTTTTTGTTGTTGTTTGTACTTCTGGCTGCTTGTGAATACATTTCCCTCCTCTGAACCTGGACTTCTCTCTCTAGTCAGAGGGGCTGGAACGCATCGGAATAGTTAGCTTATTAGGTCATTGTGTTGCTGAATCTTTGCTCCGTTCTCAGATTTAGGTGAACACGTAATTTCTTCAACCATTGCAATATACATATTACAAACGACATACAGATGTATTGTTTGTTCGTACTTTTAAACCAGACATGTGCATGTAATTACTCTTCATCATAATGATGATGATGACACTGAACATCGATTAAACAATGCCTAATGATGAATAAGATTTCAATACATCTGTAGTAAACGAAAACTCATGTGAGGAAGACCAATTTATTGTTTAATATTAAATTGCAGAGTTATTTCGTAAAATGCAAAAAAAAACCATTCATTAAATACTTCACTCGCAAACCTTCCATCAGTTGTCTCTTACAAACTTCATTGTTCCTTTATTCATGTTGTTACTACAATTACTCTTTGCTTAGATTTGCTCTTTTCAATTCGATCTTATCAACCTTCTGCTGGTAGGCATTCCACTTCTGGTTGGCTTTACATACTACTTATGTCTGTCGACATAATTAACATACACTGAACCGTGTTTTATTACTGATTAATACAAGATATGGACTAAATAACCTAAAATCCCAAGCTCATGATAAGTATATTTGCACTTTCCTGTTATAACGAACGTTGTCTTCAAATCCTTATGAAATCTTAGATTAAAACACTATCCTTTTGTCGGAGAAATCGTTCACTGAAATTATAAATGATAGCCTATAAAATCAGGCTTGATAACTGCACATTAGTCTGCTTTGCTAGAAAGTTTTATAATTTCAGATCAACTTCTAGGAATACGATTTCAAAAGTTAATTTACTTCGGCATGCTTTTCATCAGTTACCAGTTCAATTTAGGTATTTTGCAGTGACAAATAACCTAAAATAAATGGCTGATTAGATGTTTGATACTGACCTTGTGAATACAAGCTAAGGGTCCTTGGTTAAGCATCATATCTATATCCACGGAGAACCCATGTAATATCCTTCTTCCTCTCTAGATAGTAGACTTAAAAGTTTCAAGTTCCTTTCTCTCTGCCTATGTTTAAATATATTTCTCTTCCAAATCACTGCCTTTTTTACACACTCCTATTTAGGATATTATTCTTAAGGTATTTTCAGTCCTTTAGAAAAAAGAACGATCGTTAAACGACTGTACGTATTCTGTCATCATCATTAGAATTTCATAACTTATATTACTGTAAGGAAAGCTTTAAACAACTTTGGTATTCAAGTCTGAATTCCATAGACGGATGCGTGACTTGCACAGTACAGTCATTTATATCTAAAGATAATATAATAGCATTAATTTTTGTATCAAACATACTGTAAATAAGTGTCATTTTCTCTATGAGTCAACTCACCCCGTCAGTCTCTTGTTCTGACTTTTATTACCCGTGCAGATCGATTTACATCTCAATCTTGAGATTACTTTTATTTAACCCCTGTTAGTAGATGGCATGCGATGATTATCTCATAGGATCGCTATCAAATTGTTTTTTTTTCTAATCCTACCAATCATTACCACTGATTAATACAACAATTCAGGTTAGCTAATCTCTTGTTATAAGTCAATAATTAGGAATCAGTAAATTTTCGAGTATTGATTAAGACATCACAAATTAGGTAAATTCATTGAAAAACCAGGTAAAAGAACTTATAACTGTAGAAGAATACTACCGTACTATTACTTCAATTAAAATGAGAGGTTTATGAGAATTCCTCACTTCAAAAATAATTTGCATCACAGACTGATTTTAGTTATACACTAGAAAGTGTATGGTAATGTTATATCGATTGCTTGAGTACCCAGTTTAATATATGAAGTGATGATCCCCACCAATCAGAGATGAGTGAAATATCGATCGGGGCAATCATACACAAAAACCCTATGAGCAGTCTTGAGTACTCATCAGTCCTGCTTTCTGCCTAGCCCAGCCAGTTAAGTCCAGAACACCAATAACAGCCTCTGAAATATGAATCATTATTCTCAAACATACTGGGTTTATATACCAAACAAACTGACCACATCGTACCATGAAATAGAAAATAATATTTGCACAAGATTTACCCAAAAGTGGCTGTGAATAGGGGGGACAGTAATCAATAGACTGGGGAATGGTAATAGTCTATAGGTCAAAATAAAGCTTATAATAAGAGAGACACGAATATGAATAGTTTAGTCACTTAACAATTATACAATAGGAAGTATACATATCATATTGGTCCATAAATAGTCCTCAAAGTTACCATTCATAAATCTCCACGGGATATAACAGGTAAGTGTTTAGTACTACATATGCAACTCCTAACTAGAGTAAATTCATAAGTAATTTTAACCCGCTATTAGATTATTAATGCTCCTGTCATAATGTAGTGAACAAGAACACGGGTGTGGACAATCGAATATATATTTAAGCACAAATTTCAGACTATCTCACTAAATTCTGATAACCATACAATGAACAGTTAATTTGCAAAATAACAAACAATTGTCTAAATCTTCACTGTTCCTTCTGTAAATATCAGCCCATCTTCTCTGATTTCATTGTTCATGCATTTTCGTACTGATTGCGCTTCATTCCTGTTCTTTCCTTATCTATCTTCTGCCAAAATACACTCAACGCATGACCCTCACCATATACTACTTATATGGATATCAGTAACCCAAAGCACAATCACATCGAAAAATCTTGCTAACACCTCAAAAATCGCCATAATATGAATACTACCAAAAGATTGTAAAACAAACATACAATCTATATCTAATTCATCTAAAATTCTTTTCCATTCACTAAATATCAAATAATCATATTCAAACTCTATGTATCTTCCGACAAAAAACAATCATCAACTAACCCTCTTATAAAATTACCTTTGTTCATTTAGAACAAAAATACATCAAAGGTCAGTTGTTACCAAAACTACCAATTCTATATATATTAAATGTATATAATCCCCATAATCTAATCCTTAAATACGTCCATTATTACTATGATTTATCAATTATTAATCTTATCATTAGTAGTTAATGTTCTAAGTAAGTATAATTTCACATTTTGAGGTTTTCGCCTTCATGAAGCTTCGTCAGCTGTCAAGGAATATATCAATCATGAAAATGAATTCAATGTAAGCGAAATACTTTACTATAATATGTATTCTTATTCATATTTATATTTGAATAAAGTGAGAATATTAAGATTTGAAGAATAAAATGAATTCAATGTTCATTTTCAAGTCTTTTTATAAGCTGCAAAAAAGTATAAAACTACAAACAGTAATATAATAATTATCAAAAGAGGTTCTTGTGGATATTATAGTAGTTTCAATAGTTGAGATCATGAGTCAATTAAAGCTAGACTACCATGAAAAACCTGGAAGCACTGGACGGTCGTTTCGTCCTATTGTGATCTAGAGGTTAAGCGCTCGCGTGCGAAACTGATAGGTCCTGGATTTGAATCTCGTGAGGCGCGATCACAGATGCGAACTGCTGAGGAGTCCCTCAATAGGACGAAACGGTCGTCCAGTGCTTCCAGGTTTTCCATGGTGGTCTAGCTTCAATTGATTCATGATCTCAACTATTGAAAGTAACGTAATTCATAAATAAGGGTTTAACGCGCTTTGGATAGTGAAGTTTAGATGATTATTTGTAATGAAACCGAATAATAAAATTGGAAGAATATAACACGAAACATTTGAACAAACATAGTTTAGATCGATACTTATTTATATTGTTGAACTCCTCACCAGTGCTAATCCACGATCCCGCCTCGCGAGATTCGAACACACGACCTATCAGTCTAGCGCGCGAGCGCTTAACCTCTAGACCACCAAGCCGGCTTCCAGCTTTTTCATAGTGGTCTAGCTTCAATTAACTCATGATCTCAACTATTAAAATTACTATAATATCCACAAAAAACCCCTTCTGTTACTTATTTATATGTTGAAAAATGGTAATACAGATTAGAGATGATGTCATAGCTACCAATCAATATAAGGAGATGTGCAATTTCATGATCATACTGGCTACCTTTTTATGAGTGATCGAATTTTATTACTCATATTTAAAAATAACCTTTTATCATCAGTTTACTAATTTTGTCTTAAAATGTTTTCATTTAGAATATCTAGTCCTTCTGTCACATTTATTAATATTATGTAAAGTTTAAATAAATAAACCGTTCATAACCATGCTATTTATAGCAGTTTTACTAGGTAAATACTCAAAAAATTAAAGGACCTATTTGTTCTATCACAGAATATATTTCAAATCACATCGTCTAATGTCATTAGCTGCTGTCTCTTGATTGTCTAAACTGTGATCTTAGGCAGATGAACTGAAGAGATTTATTTACCAGTCAATGACTTCAAAATGAGCTTCAGTTTTACTCAGACTACTGACATGCTTTTTTAAACTGTTCTTTTCTTTATTCAGTATGGCTTATTGGAATAAACGTTATCGAAACATGGGTAACAAGTGATCTATAAGTGTTAGCTGACCAGAATCTGGAACCATACATACAATTCAATGAACCATTTTATTATATTCAGGCAGATGAACTAATACTATTTACAAGCAAAAATAGATGATGGCTAGCAGTCGAATCCAGGACGCGTGTTTCGCCCTGTTTGAGATTTATCAACCGGATATACCTGTATCCGAGTTGATGTCCACTTTGGGACTCCAACCCAGTACCTTTCGCTCCAAACGCCGTTGCGTTATCCACTTATCTACTAAGTTCTGATAGTCACTTATTTTTGTACGATGGGGTGGAGTTTAAACTCATTTTGTATTGTTTGTTTAGGAAGATGCAAAAATTAATGCACTCATGATATAATGTCTTGAGTTCATTTCTGTGTTCTGTTAAATAAGTAACTTGACTATTTTAGGAAATAATAAAACTAACCCGTAGAAATCCAGTTGTAACATATATAACACTAATATTTACAACTTCAGTTAAGTTGTCTCTAACTTTGAAATCAACTTACTTGTTTACGCCTGTTATTCCACATGGAGGAGCATAAGCCACTCACCCACCAGGACTCTCCATTTAACCTTAACTGTAATACCAAGTCATAAGTATTTTTCTACTTTGTTTTTGTTTTTGTTTTAGAATATACAATTCAATCAACTTAAATATATATATCATCATTTTCTTTTAAACCAAAATCCAGCTAATCCTTGTAAGTTTTTTTTCGATCGAAGGATAAAGCCATTTATTCATAATATCTACATGATATTTCTCTCTCTCTATCTCTTTCTCCATCTCCCTGATACTCTTCACTTCTCTTTATTTCAGCATGTTTCGGTTGTAAATCTGGATTATGGATGCTTAAAACATTTGTCTTTGGTAGTAGAAAATTTATACATGATCATATTGAAGTAACATGTACAAATTTTAAAAATATTTATAAACCTGTAAGAATTACAAAGCATGATTTATTCTAATGAATCATTTATTATTATTTTCTTTTTGTTTACTTCAAATGATCAAAGTTATTCAAAACAATCTATTATAGTCATATTTAGTATATCAGGAGTTTTTTGTGGAGATTTAGTATTTTCATTGTTGAAAGCATGAGTCAATTGAAGCTAGACCACCACGGAAAACCTGGAAGTACTGGACAGCCGTTTCGTCCTATCGTGGGTCTCCTCAGAAGTGAAACGGCCGTCCAGTGCTTCCAGGTTTTCCCTGGTGGTCTAGCTTCAATTGACTCAAGCTTTCAACTATGAAAATATTTAGTATAGTTTACATTGAGACACAGAATGAATGACATATATATGGTAAAAGAAAGTTCTATTCCATTATGAAACATTCATCTATTTAATGAATAACAAAAGAATGATAACCGAAATTTTCTGATAAATAGGATCACTTAGTGAATATAAACACATTTTGAGTAAACTAAGATTGTAAATTCATGTTTTAATTCTATGCCATCAAAAGTGATGACAAACAAAAATGGATAGTGACTAATAGTGGAATCCAGAACGCGCGTTTCGTCCTTTTTCGGACTCGTCAACTGGATATACCTGCATCTCAGAGTTGATGTTCACTCTGGGAATCGAATCCAGTACCGTTCGCTTCAAAAGCCATGGCGTTATCCACTCAGCAACTGAATCCTGATAACCATTTGCTTGTGTACTGGGATAGAGTTTAAATTCACTTGGTATTGTTTGTTTGAATCTTCCCATTGATGTTTAGGACTGCAACTGATCAATCTCTTATTGTCCATATGTGCACCCATCTTTGCTCATAATGCTTGTCAATTAAGGCAATATCGAGGCAATACGCCCAGTATGCACATATAGCCAATAACAGACTGACCAGTTGCAGTCCTGAGAATCAACGGTAAGATTCAAACAAACAATACTAAGTAAATTTAAAGTTTACTCTGTTTAGCATTACTTGTCATAATTCTCTAGAACATTACACTTAAGAACTACAATAATCACATTAGGAAAGTAGATCAGTTTTCTTTGGTAAAACGAACACTATTCTATTTTCATAGTTGAAATCACGAGTGGTCTATCGGTGGTCTATCAGTGGTCTGTCGGTTGAGGGCTCTGGCGCGAGACTGGTAGGTCCTGGGTTCGAATCTCGCGAGTGCGAGATCGTGGATGCACACTGCTGAGGAGTCCCACAATAGGATGAGACGGCCATCCAGTACTTCCAGGTTTTCCCTGGTGGTCTAGCTTCAATTGACTCATGATTTCAACTATGAAAATACTAAAACCTCCACAAAACCCCTTCTGAATTATTCCATTCAACAATTATATTGTTATGTTTCTTCAAAACTCACAACTTTCTTTTTTGATTACATATTTTTTTCTAGTGTAAAAGAATATTAACTGAATTTCTGGATTACGCTTATGATTTAATATATGGTTACAGTTCAGCCGATCTATGTGCAGTAAGTTGCCGATAAAAAAGAAACGATAGTAATAATTTACTTTTATGAATAATTTCCATTATCAGTGTAAAGAGTTTACGGAAATGATGACTGCCATTTTGCGGTGTTGAATATGAAACTCAGAAATCTCCGTAAATGCTTTATAGCAAAAATGGTCTTTTTCTCATTAGTGATTGATTTTGAGAGGTTAATCCAGGAGTTCTAGTAAGAAGCAATGTCGAATGCAGTTTAATCATATTGAATTTAAGCCAGTTGCCTATCAATAACATTGGAAGGTGGTTGCGTATTATCGTAAATTGATTGAAGCAAACCATTGGAGACAGGCTCAACGGACTAATGGCTAAGCGCCCATCATGAGACCTGATGATCCTAGGCTCAGCCGCTGGTAGGTTGTGGAAAATCACTACTGAGGACTCCCATACTAGTATAAAGCAATTACCTAGTTCCTTCTGCTTTTCCATGGTTATCTAACTAAAGTAAGATCGTAATGTGAAGTGAGATCAAATGATGGAATATTGTGTTTGATGATTGAATACGATAGATAATTCTGTTGTATCTTGATACATTTCACCTGACCGCTACTAAGAACCAGACAAATACCACAATGAATACTACACAGTGGTCAATTTGTATGAACTAAAAAAAACCACACAGCACTTTATCAGTATAATTACATCACTCTATTTCTTTTCTACTTTTGATCTGTGTACAATGCGCTACTCTCTCGTAATGAGGTTTAAACAGATACACTTTATGACGTTTAAGTGACCATCTGCCTATTTTTAAGTTTTGATAGTTTATTTCGTCGCAATGTATCACTTCACCTTTCGTTAAAGCATAAAATAGTAATGTAATACTGCAGAAAATATGAATGTAACCACAAGGGAAAGACTTCAGCGATTCACTAAATTCACAGACTGCATTCGTCACAGAATAATCCCAGTTAGGATACGATTGGAAACCGTAGATCTTTGAACAAATATTTTTTCCAAGTACGGGACACTTTAGCAGTGCTCGTTTGTGTTTCCTCACTGTAACATCGTCACGATGTATCTCAAATCGACCGAAGTTGGATATTTGCCGGTGGACATTGGTCTGTTCCGTCTAATGCATTAGCATCAACCATCAGACCCTGAAGGTTTTGTGCCCGATCCTAGGGGGAGTCATAGGTGCGTATTACTGAGGAATCCTATACTAGAATAAGATAGCTGTGCGATGCTCCTAATTTTTCGTCACCCACTGAGATCATATTTAACGGAAGTAACCTACAAACTAAATCAATCTCCACCTAATCGTTTTTAACTAAATTAATTTGTTATACATTGTCTCCTTTAAATGTAGCCTCACCAGTCTGACACTTCCAGAGTGAAAGAAAGTGACTAAAAGATGTATCTGGCAGAAAAAGACTAATTATTTTGTTTTTATTTTAAAAACCCAATTCCATCCTATCTTTCTTCTACTATCTTACTTCACAATGTAATCATAGTTAATCTGATTAGTTTAATTCCTTTGCAATTTATTCCTATTTAGTTACAAAAATGTATCATTACTTTGTATAATTTTGTTTCGTTTTATCAATCCACAGCTTGCTGGAATATGTGAAAATCCACCGAAAATTGACTGTGAGAACATTTTATTTGTGAATTAGTATGGTTTTCATAATCCTTTTTTATCCATTGGACAATATTTTAGAAAAATAACATTGACTATTGATTTATTATTTATTAACTCTGACAATTTAATTTGAAACTATTGTTAATTGTGTATAGTTGAAATCATGAGTTAATTGAAGCTAGACCACCATGGAAAACTTGGAAGCAATGGACTGCCATTTAGTCCTATTGTAGGATTCCTCGGTAGTGCGCATTCACGATTCCGCCTCGCAAGATTCAAACCCAGGACCTATTAATCTCGCGAGTGAGCAATTAACCTATAGACCACTGAGCCGGCATCCAATGGTGTTAATATCTAACTTCAACCAATCCACGAAGTTGAGCAACCGTTCACCAACCGTTCTTCAATTGACTAACGCTTTCAACTATGAAAATACTAAATCTCCACAAAACCCTTTCTCTAATTTATATGTACATTATAAGATAATAACAACAGTTAATGAAAGAAATGAAAACTTACAGTTAAGGTTATATAAAATCAACTGAGTTGATGAATACGCATTAAAAATATGTAATTTATAAACCGCCCTACTTTATTTGTTTCTGTTAGTAGTATACAAAGTATGTACATCTGATTATTTTTTATAATTGATAATATTTTCTTCTTACATCGGAAGTCAGTTGAAAATAATCTATGAAATAAACGAACTCATATTATACTGTTACGGTTATTTTTTCTTTTTCCATTTAGATTAACGGGAAAAGAAAGAAATTATGTTGAATAAATAAACAAACTAATTCTCTTGTTAAAGATGGATAGTGGCTTGCAGTGGAATCCAGGACACGTGTTTTGTCCTATTTGGGACTCGTCAACTAGATGTACCAGCATCTCAGAGTTGTTGTTCACTCTGGAATATCCAGCTAACGAATCCCAAATAGAACGAGATCTGCGCCATGGATTCCACTGCTAGCCACTATCCATCTTTGCTTGTGAATTAAAGCAATATGGACAATATACTCACAGTATGCACATATGCCAATAAGAGGCTGATCAACTGAAGTCCTAAACATCAATAGGAAGGTACAAGTAAACAATGCCAAGTGAATTTGATTCTATTGTTTATTCTCATTGTAAATAAAGCTAGAAATCAGTCATAAAGTAAACAGATCATTGATAGCTAGTGATCTATGATAAAAAAGAATGATCCTGAAATGCAGCAAAGTTCAAAGAGATCACAAATATTGCTTCATTATAAGTTTAAACGTACTAACATTCTAGATAATTGGTCATTTTATGGATTAACTAAAAAGAACAAAATATAATATCTGAATTCAATTAGTATTGTTTGTTTGAATCTTCCCATCGATGTGTTAGGACTGCAACTGGTCAGTTTCTAATTGGCATACGTGCATACTGTGCGTATTGCCTCGATATAGCCTTAACTATAATATCTATTCATTACTTATAAAGAAAATTGACAGTAACAAACTAACTAGCAAAAAATTGATCATAACCTAATAATTCATTATACTACTTATATGAACTTTATTTAAAAGTAATTTTTAACTAAAGTAACATTACTGACATTGTATTGTCTCTTGATACTAAGAAGTACAAGATAATTACTCATTCAAAGGTTAAAGCATATCATTGAATTAAACATTATTCCTCTTTTGATAGTTTAAAAATAAAATTAATCCTATGTAGTTTAATTGTCATGAAGAAATAAAGTTGATACATATTAGTAAGATATCGTCGTATTCATGAGGGAACCTGTGCTCAAATTGTAAAGTTAAGTTAAAATCCTACAAAGAGCATTAGTTATGTCAAGACTATGAGTAAATCTTGTTAATGAGTGTCAAACAGCACTAAACCTAGATCCAAAAGTTCCTGTCAGCTATCTTTAAAAACCTAAAATGAAACCATAGTACAATGGATTTCAAGCTACTAAGAGTAATAGGCAAATCGCAACTTGTTCGATAGAATTCGATCAGAGCTAAAAGACTAAACATTCATAACACTAACTACTACACAATAATTAATCAATTGTGGGTACTAACCCATGTCAGTCATTTTGATTTGATGTTACAAATATTGCTACTTCATACTTAAACATACTAGTATATGAAAGTTTGAAGAACCAGTTATCGGATTTAAATTCACTTTGAATTGTTTATTTGAATCGTCCCATTGATGTTAAGGACTGTAATTGATCAGTCTCTTATTGGCATATGTGCATCCTGTGCGGATGGCCTCGATATTGTCTTACATCTCAAGCAATTATAAGCAAAGATGGATGGTGACTAACAGTGGAATCCAAATGACGCGCGTTTCGTCCTATCTGGAACTCATCAGCCGGATGTACTGGCACTCCAGCTGACGAGTCCCGAATAGGACGAAACGCGCGCCCTGAATCCCACCCATCTTTGCTTATAACAAATATTAGATTTGTAAACATTTTTTATACTTTTGGATTCTATATACACTCAAGATACTACTTATTTAATTATCAAATTTATTCAAAAGATTACATAAATTTCGAAATATTTATCCAGAAAAATAAGACAGATCTTTTTTAATCTCTTGCTTTATTTTTCCTAATTAGTTTGTCCACTTTGCTTAATGAGTGTAGAAGAAGGTAAAAATATTTTATTATCTGATGCCCTTCTCAATGAATTACAATCGGTATTTGTACATGTATGTGATTATGTAAGATTGGAAGTACAAGTAAGTAGTGTATGTATTAGCTGCAATTATAACTCTTATTTCTAGTTTCATTTTATGTTTGTACAATAATGATGATATAAATTTCACTAAAGGTTATTATTTTGATATTGATTAAGTATATCCCCAACCATTTCAGTGTTCAATACTTGTGTCGTATTCAGAACTTCTTATGGCGAGACTAAACTTTATGAACGACCTTTGAACGAATCTTAAATGACCTTAAGAAATATTGGCCAATCAGAAAGCAGTTAGTACACAGTAAAAATATATTATACAAAACTAAAAAAATTAAGCGGATACTGTTCTTTTACATGGTTCAAAAACTTCTCAAGGTCAGATATAGGTTCACAAGTTCTAAAATCATAGTGCATACGGTACAGGAACTCATCCATATGGCTCCATAGTAGTCGACCTCTGGAGCCATGATAAGGTTTCAAAAAGTCTTTTAGCCTCGACCACATAGCTTCAATGTTGTTGGTATGGTTTAGGGTTTAGGGTTAGGGTTAGGGTTAGGGTCTTAATCGTGATCGAGCGAAAAAAAATCATCTGAGTACCACAGTCACAAGTATAGGAACTTCTTAATAATCACTTCTCTTGTATACGCTGAATTATCACGTCTTCTCTAAAATCCGCTGTAAACCGATCGTACGTAAGCATCACGTACCGAACTTAGCGCCGTGACCTTGAAAACCCGCGAAAGCTTCTTATTGGCTCGTCCATAAAATTTAGTCTCGCCCTTCTTATCATTTTTCTGTTCATCTATTTAGTGAATGCTGTATATCTAAAAATAATTTTCACAAAAGATATCATTTTGATCGTTTGAAGTAATCAGCCATTATCCACTACAAACCTATCCAGTGTAAAATAGCCCAATATGTCTTCAGTTTACAGTGTTTAGAATAGAAGATCAATGTGATCATGTTAATCCTCGCAATTTACAGTACTGTAAAGATCCGATTTCGCTTTGAATGCATAAATAGATGATGATATCGGATGTTCTGGTAGAGAATTCCAGTCATTCACTAATCCATACTGTCGGATAAAAAAGACTAAATATGATAAATCATTGAATTTAAAAAGTGATTTTCTATGAAAATTCCATTCTAAATATCCATGATTCAGACACTAAATGAATGAAAAACTGTTATGAATTTAAAAAATAAGAACAAGGCCATACGCCAATTTGTTGTGGTCTTATGTCCGGCTTTTTATCACGAGAGTTATCCACCAATCGGAATACGACTTGTCTAATCTTAACACTGTGCCAAATCAATGACGTTCGACCAGTATGAGCAGTCTAACGTCCTTATTGGTCTCTTGTCCGCCTAGCCCTTCCAATTGAGTCCAGAACACCAATTACAGTTTCAGCTATGCGAATCTATGTGAATCATTTATTTCAAGCATACTCGGTTTATATGCCAGACAGACAGACCAAATCACAACATTAGATAGAAAATAATATTTGTACAAAATCAAGCCAAATGTGGCTGTGAACGTGGGATACAGCAATCAAGAAACTGAATATAGTTTATCGACAGTTAATCGTATAATAATAATCCATAGGTCAAAATGAAGCTTTATAATAATATGAATATAGATATACATAATCTAATTACTCAATAGTTAAACAATAAGAATATATCTAGAATAATAGTTCATTAATAAGTCCCGGAAGTTACCCGTACTTATGTCTTCGTTAGGATATAACACAAAGACTGAAAGTTCTGGGTGTGATGAATTTAATTAATGAGGAGGATACATCTAGCCATAACATACTTGATGATGTTCCATCGATTTCATTACACACAAATAAATGATAAATGATATCCAACTATAAGATGAGAAACTGACTGACCACTTAAACTATAGTTAATTTTATAATCTGGATTCTAAATTAATTTAAGTCGAATAGATAAAAGTTGTAAATTTCTTTCACATATGACAAAATGAAAAAAAGACAAATACAAGAAATGCTCTTGATGTTGTTTACTTGTATATTCCAATTGTCATTTAGGACTGCAATTGATCAGTCTCTTGTTGGCATATGTGAATCATGTGCGAACTGCCTCGATATTGCTAGCCACTATCAATCTTTGCTTATAAATACATGAAATGTATTATCTTACAATGTTATTGAAATTTCAATTCATCTGATCATCAATCATTGTTAATCATACATGTATTAATTTCTTTATTTGGAATAAAAATAATGTTAAGATAAAATAAGTTAAGGATCGAAGACCAGTGGAGTCCAATCGGTGTCGGATGGTGACAGTTATCTTCCTCAGAAAATGGATGAAGGGTTGCGCGAGATCATGGATCGATTGAAGTTAAACATTAACACCATTGGATGCCAGATCAGTGGTCTAGAGGTTAAGTGCTCGTCCATCAGACTGAAGATTCTGGGTTTCAGTCCTCCGTGCGAGATTATGGATCCTCACTGCTGAAGAGTCCCAGTTGAGGACGAAACGGCCATCCAATGCTTCTAGGTTTTCATTGGTTGTCTAGCTTAGATCGACTCATGAATTCAACTATTAAAATAAAATAAGTTGAATATTGATGAAAATCAGAATGTGTCTCATGAGACGCTATAATTAAATGCAATATTTATTTAAACTAATTAGCCTTCTCTGTTAGGCCAATTCAAATCAAGTCATATAATGAAATCCTAGTGTATCAAATGTTAGCCGAAATTTTCAGTTTTAGTTATATCCACGAATAAAATGCAGTGACCGAGTACATTTATAAGGTAATTCATAGTCTGGGTCATTTAGTGTTATTATCTTCGACAGTAATACTGGTTGATACGGGTTCAAAACCAACGAAAGAGATCATGAGTAGAAAAGTTGTATTTCTGAGGTTTCACGACTTTATGTAACTCACTTCCTCAGAGTAAATAAATAACCGAATTAAATTAACACAAGTTTAAATAGTTGAAAGCGTGAGTCAATTGAAGCTAGACCACCATGGAAAACCTGGAAACACTGGACGGCCGTTTCATCCTTCTATGGGACTCCTCAGCAGTGCGCATCCACGAACCCGCTCTCGCGGAGTTCAAAACCACGTCTGTTGTGAGATAGGAACTCATTGAAGACAATTGGTGAATGGTTGCTCAACTTCGTGGATCAGTTGAAGTTAGACATTAACACCGTTGGAAGCCAGCTCAGTGGTCTATCGGTTAAGGGCTTCGGCTCGAGACTTTTAGGTCCTGGGTTCGAATCTCGCGACATGTAAAGTCGTGGATGCGCACTGCTGAGGAGACCCACAATGGGACGAAACGGCCGTCCAGTGTTTCCAGGTTTTCCATGGTGGTCTAGCTTCAATTGACTCACGCTTTCAACTATAATAAATAGTAAATCTGCACAAAACCCCTTCTATAATTAATACAAGTTTAAATAGTAAGCAGGAAACTATGCAAAATATTTGTGGTACAATCAAAATCATAATAGGTCTGAATAAGTCAATGTGAAGTTGAATTTGTATGACCTGTCACTGTATTAATTTGTGAGTCAGAATGTGGGTATGAAAAGCGTGAAAAATGAAAACATTTGTAATATGAATTAATGGGGTTGAAATTAAGTGTGTGTGTGTGTGCGTGTAGATTGTATGGTAAATAAATAAGGTCAAATGTGGTTGTTTGGATAAACAGTCCAGGTTGGATGGATATTCTAGTCCACTTTCCTATCGGGGGGAGACATGCTTCGGCCTATAGTTGGAAAAGCCTTACATAACCATATCAATAACCTCTCATTTTACATCCAAATCATTCCAAACCAAAAAGCATCAAACACTAATTTCATTCTATATTGACATCACTGTCATGTAGTACATACCATATGAATACACTAGGGATCAAAACTTAATTTTCAAAAACCCGTACATATCCAAACCATAATAAATCGAGCAATCCATTCCTTCCCTCCAATACAAAAATTTGATATATCGTAGCATGGTTTCTTTTGAATAAATTTCAATTCCCCATTATAGTGTAGTGAACAAGAACCGGGGGTGGGGATAATCGAGTGTATTTAAGCACAAATTACAGACTATCTCACTAAATTCTGATAACCATACAGTAAACAGTTAATTTGCAAACTATCAATCAATTGTCTCAATCTTGACCCTTCCTTCTGCAAATGTCAGTTCACCGCCTACGACTATTATTGTTCATGCGTTTTCATATCAATTGCATCCCGTTTCCGTTCTTTCGTTATCGATCTTCTTCTGAAATACATTCAATGCCCGATCATCGTTATATACTACTTATGTGGATATAAGTAGCCCACACCACATTAGATACATATAGTGAACGAACACTCAAGTGAGGAAGTCCAATTTATTGTTAAATACAACATTACAGAGTTCGTTCGTAAAATGTGAAAAGTCATTTATTAAGTACTTCATTTGCTAATCCTTCATCAGTTGCCTTACATTTCATTGTTCTTTCATTGCTATTACAATTAATTACTGTCTATTTACATTCCCATTTTCATCAATTCGATCTTTTCAACCTTCTGCCGCCAGGCATTCCACTTCTAATTGGTATCGACAAAAGTAGCATTAAAATAATAAAATATTAGTAATATATAATGAAGTATTGCATTTTATTTATTTCATAGTGTTCCACATTTCTGAATGAACTTTATGAAAATGCTATCGATATAATCAAACATATTGTAGAACCACATTTCATTTGTCAGGTAAATTTTTGATTTCAATATTAATTTTTTTATATATAGTTGAAATTATGAGTCAATTGAAGCTAGACCACCACGGGAAACCTGGAAGCACTAGACGGCCGTTTCGTCCCATTGTGGGATTCGTCAAAAGTGCGTATCCGCGATCCCGCTCCGCGAGGTTCGGACCCAAGACCTATCAGTCTCGCGCGCGAGCGCTTAACCACTAGACCACTGAGCCGCCATCCAATCGTGTTAATATCTAGCTTCAAATAATCCACGAAATTGAGCGACATATCCACCATTGTCCTCAGTGAGTTACTATCTCACAACAGACCTGGTTGAACTCCACTGATCCCACAATAGGACAAAACGGCCGTCCAGTGCTTCTAGGTTTTCCATGGTGGTTAAGCTTCAATTGACTCATGATCTCAACCATTATCATTCTTATTAGTAACTTTAATTTTCATTTAAAAATTTTATTTAACCTGTGAAAGTTATCCATCCAAGATAGTCTAATTATTATTTTAATTATTGTTATTTTTAGTTGGGTCACATGTGTAATACAACATATACAGAGGTATCGAATTACAATTAGAATTCCATAAAAAGAACACTATTTGTATTGGCAAACAAAATGTATTATTATTACAATTTTAGAATCAGCAAACTAAAATAAATCATAAAAATATTCATTGTTTTGAAATTACTGACGATCAAATCATTACCCAAAGCTATAATATTCATTTTATAGATCCCCAAGTCTCCTCAAGTCCTCGTTATCGACACATTATCACTTAGGTATCAATATCTACAACTCCGCCTGTAGCTCTTCTAGAGTTACTGCCGGTCCCAAGCCCGGGTAAAGGAGGAGGGTTGGACATGGGGTTAGCGACCCCATCCCGTAGAAAAACTAACGCTAAAAAAACGCTAACCAGAAAAAAATAACTCAAACCGTTTAAACTCTACCCTGGGAGTTGAAGGAATAATTATGACACCTCATGATGAAAGCCGAGATTTTTCGGAAGTCACGAGGCCGATGCACCTTCTAACAACCAGAGCAACACTCTTTATAGGTACATGGAACGTTCATCAATATCTACAGACAAAACGTCCTAGTTGACAATAACCGCTGTTTAATTATGTTCGACCCTGTCGATGTTTTAGCACTACGGGAAATCATTTTCGGCATTAATAGTCCACCGCTAACTCTCCCACTGTTAAACAGAGCGATAAGACATCAAAGATAGCAAAAGGAAAGTGGTTCAATCAGAATTGCAGGAAACTTTCACTGATGAGTGCTTGCATGCAGAAAACTTAAACCAGTCAATGTCTATAGACTCTTTAGAACTAACTAACAACAAACGACATACATACATATGTGTTAGCAATCTACATTTCATAAAAAATAAAGCATGAGTAAATGTATACGTGTATTTAATTTAACCAGTATTTGTTTATCTATTATGAAAACTACTTTACTAAGTAAACACGTTAATTGCTAATGTTTAACTTTAATACACCCTGAATGTGTTTAATTTATTTGTGACTATTGTTTTATGATAACTTAAAGATTTCATGAATCTTGTAAGCGAAATCATAAGTTAAATAAACAGTCGTAGGTTTTTATCAGTAAGGGGATTTGTAGAGATTATAGTATTTTAACAGTTGAATTCATGAGTCGATCTAAGCTGGACCATCAATGAAAACCTCGAAGCACCAGACGGCCATTTCGTCCTAGTGGGAGATTCCTCAACAGTTCACATCCATGATCCTGCACCAAAGAGACTAGAACCTAGGCTCTTCTGTCTCGTGCACGAGGTGATCGTGTGACATCGTGGATCGACTGAATTTAAACGTTAACACCGTTGGATGCCAGATCAGTGGTCTAGAGGTTAGGCGTTCGCCCATTAGACTGAAGGTTTTGGGATTGAGTCCGCCATGTGAGATCGTGAATCTTCACTGCTGAACAGTCCCATATGAAGACGAAACGGCCATCTAGTGCTTCAAAGTTTTCACTAGTGGTCCAACTTTGTTCGACTGTTAGAAATCCTAGGTTTTCACTGAAAATCATTAGCTGACTTATGTAATATAATCAAATGTGGATTGATATCATATTAAATCTTGAGTTATGATAAAAAATAAATTCATATACAATCATTTTTGAGATGTACAAACTATTAAGTGACAATGTGTTATACAGAATGTAGACAGTTACTAGGGTATATGATTTACCTTTCTTTAAGGATCATGCTGTAAAAAACAGAACCAATCCTAGATGAAACCCCGGATATCATGAGCACGTTTTCAATTCATATATGTCAATAACAACTAAGAAACCAGGTATAATGATCTGATCATTAACCTTTTAGTATGATAATTAATAAATTGTAAACCAAATCATCTGCAAAAAGTAAAAATACTATGCAACATGAGTTTCGCTAGGTAAAGCGAGATCTTAATGTTGAGTCGGCTTCCGAAGAACTCTAACAGAGCCTCCAGAGGCTCATAAAAAGCCTCAAACAATCAGCGATTAATTAGAAGTTGTTTGAAGTTATGTTACTAAAATAACGAGGTCCTGATTGGCTGATTAACACACTGCTACTATGTTTAGCAGTATTCTAGAACTTTCGGTAAAACTCAAGGTCTCTTAAATTACTATAAAATCCCTGTATTTTCTGTACATAAATGAACCCTATAGTAAAGTGCTTCCCATACACTTTATGCCTTTTCTCTGGTCTTCAAGTCGCGGAGTAGTTCTAGCTCGGGGATACGGAACTAGCTTAGGGAAGCGAATATAGCGTTCACAATCGGCCAGACGTAACACTTAACAAACCAAACATTGATTGAGAGCTGAATATCTACTCCAAGGAAAAAGGAAAGCAATTATTTGTGTTTAGAAGTATAATACATAAGATCTGGTTAATTTTCCGGACTATTCGACTTTATCCCTCCGAACAATAACGATAATATGTATCAGAATCAGAACACAGATTACTAAGTCAGTCAGTCAGTCACAACGTAGAACTTCGTACGTACGTACATCAGTTCGAGTTGCCATACCACATTAGCACAGAGATGAAGTTGTCGATTCAAATCCCATAGTGGTAGAAGTAGTTAGAGTATAAGCAGTAATCCGAAAGATTAGGGTTTGAAGATGTTATTCAAGTAGTATAATCTAGTGAAATAAATCTGGAAAGAGAAAAAGGATAGGGACATGAGGAATTCAAAAGATTAGAATTTGGGAGAACACAAAGAGTGGATTCACCTTCGCCTTTGCAAATGATTTTGAGCCATGTCATTCAAGGTCTCTAACCATCGATTGCTATCATCTCTCGGATTCCAAACAGGTAGTCTACACCTACCAACATGGCTCAGTCCAATTGTCAGTGACTTCATCGATTTGTGCCACGTTTTGGTCTGACCTCCCCTAGCTTTCTTCCAACCTACTCCTACACCATGAAACATTGCACGTCGGGGAAGTCGGTGGTTGGGCATACGTAACACGTGTCCCAGCCATTTCAACTGATGAAGTTTCGCTACTTCATCAATCGATTTGCCATCCTTACCTAGTACCCGTTTCCTAACAACTGCATTACTTACCCGGTGGTACCAGGATATACGAGCAATGCTTCGAAGACAACTATGATTGAATACTAGCAGCCTACAAATATCCTCTACTCTTACCGGCCATGTTTCACTGCCGTAAAGTAGGACGGAACGAACTGCTGCACAATAAACCCATCCTTTGGTTGCTAGCAGGATATCTCGCCTACGCCATAAATGGCGCAAGTTGGCGAAAGCTAGACGAGCGTTCTGTATCCCTGCCGAGATTTCGTCACACAAAAGACCACAAGGGCTAATGAGACTTCCAAGATAAGTGAAGCGGTCAACACGCTCCATATCACTCCACATCACTAGTTCAGGTTTCGATGCAACCCAGCCAAGAGGATAATACTATAACCTACTCCAAAGTTATTTACAATGTTATCACCTTTCAAATATCCCAAGCTTCGATTGACGAAGTTTTATGAACAACAAAGTCTTTTAATTACAAATATGGAAATATGAAACAGAAGTATAAAATAATAGAAGAGAGATTTACTAAAAAAAGCCACAGACTACTCCTATTTCAGCATAAACCAAGAACTTAGGTTTCACGGAAATATTTTAAGCAATCATTTATTTATCGGCAATCAAATACAAATAATATAGAACACTAAGCAATAATCAGTTAGAATCTAGATGGTGGCTAGCAGTGGAATCCATGAAGCACGTTTCTTCCTAATTGGGACTAGTCAGCTGGATGTGCCTTCGCACAGAATGCATATATTCCAATAAGAGACAGTTTAAATGTAGACCTAACCATCAATGGTAAGATTAAAACCAACTATGGACAAATAATTTTCCGTACAGTATTTAACTACTAATAAGTAGACAAATGTTTACCATATAAATCACTGAATAATGTCCAATCTATAATAATTCCATCCCAGCTTAGCTGTACATCCAGTGAATACGTGAACTTTGCTACTATTGCTATTGACGAAAATATAGAAAAACTTTCAGAAAATTCATGATTTGTTGACAGATTATTTATTTAGATATCCCACTGAGGCAAAAAAAAACGTTTTTGCAAACAAGTTAAACATTTCAGTGAGGGATGTGATGATAGCAGAATGATCCATGTCAAGAACTACTGATTATCTAATGTGTCACTGTAAACGCCGAACAAATGACGTCCCTAATTAATTTCATTCACCGACTTTGATTCTGTATTACTGCTGATAATGTAGAGTAAGTAAAATAATCTGTTCATAGTTTTAGTGATTCTTCTAAGTTTAACCCCTGATATTTTGCATAGAGCTTTTGAACAATGGAAACGAAGATATGACAAGTATATTAATGAAATGGGAAGTATTTTCAAGGGAAAAAATTTGATGTAACTTTAGCTTTGTCAAATAAAGTTTGTCTGAATGTATTGTTTTTTGTAATTATTTGATTAATGGCATATCTTTCCTAATTGAAATTAAACATACATCAATAAATAGAAGACTAAATAATTTTTGTCCTTCGGTTAAGCCCTAGAGTTATTGATTTAATGAATCGATACCTTCTTAATGTTTTAATTATGTACATTAAAAGTAAAACTTGTATACTTGTTTTATCCATATTTAGAAATCATCTGAAGTGAACACAACCGAACTCATCTGTGACTGAATATGAAACTTCAAAGTTTCACACAAAGAGTCGTACCTTTTTTAGGTTGCTGAACTAGCGACTACTGGTTTATGTTTGTAATTTTAGTTAAATTATGGTTTAGACTTTCCCTTTCTCCTGGTGATTGACTGGATCATGAAGACGTCAACATCTGGAGGGAAGCACAGGATACAATGGACATCTAGGATGCAGCTGGACGATCTAGACTTTGCATATGATCTAGCTCTTTTATCACACACGCAACAACAAATGTAAGAGAAGACGACCAGTGTGGCAGCAGCCTCGGCAGCAGTAGGTCTCAATATACACGAAGAGGAAAGCGAGATTCTACAGCACAATACAGCATGCGTCAATCGAATTACACTTGACCAAGAAGATTTGGAGGATGTGGAAACCCTTACATATCTGGGTAGCATCATTAATGAACACAGTGGATCTGATGCATATGTGAAAGCGCGAGTCTGCAAAGCAAGAGCAGCATATTTACAACTAAAGAACATCTGGAACTCAAAACAATTGTCAACCAACACCAACATCAGAATTTTCAATACAAATGTCAAAACAGTCCTACTGTATGGGGCGGAACTCTAGAGAACTACGAAAGCCACAATCTAGAAGATACAGATGTTTATTAACAGTTGTCTACGCAAAATACTTCGGATCGGTTGGCCAGACACTATCAATAACAACCTACTGTGGGAGAGAACAAACCGGATTCCAGTAGAGGAAGAAATCAGGAAGAAGCGCTGGAAGTGGATAGGACACACATTGAGGAGAGCAGCCAACTGCTTCACAAGACAAGCACTCACCTGGAATCCTGAAGGCCGAAAAAGAAGAGGAAGACCGAAGAACACATTACGCCGAGAAATAGAGACAGACATAAAAGGAATGAACAAAAACTGGATAGAATTAGAGAAGAAGGCCCTGGACAGAATGGGTTGGAGAATGCTGGTCGGCGACCTATGGTCGATTGGGGCTAACAGTCGTAAGTAAGTATGTATGTAATGGTTTAGACTAATTTTCAATCGATATTAAATAAACGTTATCCTCTTTAAACAATGACTGTGTAGGCTATAACAATATAATTATTGTAGTTTATGGTTACATTTTCATATTCAAGTTTAACCTTCATAGTTTAAATTTCACTGAAACTAAATAGTTGGCATTTAAGAAAAAATTTCTACTTTAAAAAGAACTAACTTTAAAGAAATCATCTCTAGACAATCATCATGTGTGACTAGTCTTACAAATCTTGTAACTTGGAATGTTAAGAAATGTTTTATTTTATTATTCCTTTATTCATTAATTAATTTGGACACATAAACATTGGTACAAGGGGACAACAAATGCATATGCGCCTCACTGGTTTCAGAAAGACTGCTTTGGTATTTGTAGTCGGTGGTAGCACTCACCTTTCGGCCAGTCAGTTACTTGAGATCGTTTCGATAGAACAAGCGAGCTGCTGTCTAAGTTGAAAAATAAAATATAAAAGAAATAAAAACGAATGTTATCTTATGACTGTGAATAAGATTTGTATGAGAGAACGTTGAAGCAAGAAAAATTTTTCCAGTCATGGTTATCATTGATTTGTATGGGGGCTGTGATACTGCCCAAGTGCACAAACCGAAGCAGGTGTTTTTCTTAGGAGGCCATATGGTAGCCTGTGACTAACAATAGTTTCATACACCTTTTGTCCCCCCAGGACTCTGGAGATCATGTGCACCATTGATTTGGAATCAGGATTTTCCAACTCTCCCAGGTGGACCCTCCGTTTTAGGATAAATCATTATGGATTAAGCATGGATATAGAAAAAGATATTTTTAAATTAGTTATAACACAAATATGCAAAACATAGAATGTAACTGATTAGATATTAAATAGTACATATTGTAATTTTAAGCTTTCGCTAGTATCGTTTCATGATAGAATTTGATAAATTTCTATCGAGATCAAATGTATTTTATAATAAAATCAGTGAAATCATTGTTAGTAAAGCAAACAATGAACAAATTTTAAAAATACTACTGATTGCCTATCATAACCACGTTCGGAAGGGGTTTTGTGGAGATTTCAGTATTTTCATAGTTGAAATCATGAGTCAATTGAAGCTAGACCACCATCGAAAACCTGGAAGTACTGGATGACCGTTTCGTCCTATTGTGGGACTCCTCAGCAGTGCGCATCCATGATCCTGCAACCGCGAGATTCGAACCCAGGACCTACCAGTCTCGAGCCAGAGCACTTAACCGATAGACCACTGATCTGGCATCCAACGGTGTTAATGTCTAACCTCAACCAGGTTTTGCATGGTGATCTAGCTTCAATTGACTCATGATTTCAACTATGAAAATAACCAAGTTCATTTGCTAGCTTTTTTTTATTAGTACTGGGATGGATATTTTCTAATAGATTTAATGTAGACAGATATGATATTAAATAGATAGTGTAAAGTAAAACTTCTTTTCTACATCACTCATCAAATTCACTGTTACCAACTTTTCATTTTCTGCTAATTTTTTCACGAAAGCTTTTGTTTATATATATTTGAAGTTTATATAACCAAAATGGGCTAGATTTCAACAATCCTAATTGAGTAAACAGTGAAACCTAGTCACCTTAGTATCAATAAACCTAAGCTAACAAGTTCACTTTTCCCTGAATAAGTCGATTCTATAAGAAGTAGTGAATTAGCAACTTCTCTCTTTTTATTTAGTCAATTATATGATTGAAATTCTTAAGTCAACTTTGTATTCTAATATGGCTTACTGCCGATTTCAAGCCGATTCCTTTAGAAGATAGATTATTGAGCTGGTTAGAAATATCTTAAATTCATTCTAGAGCTATTTAGCTAAATTATTTTACGTCTTGGTTCAACGCTTAACCTATAAGCTTACCTGGGACTGAACTTAGAACTTTCACATATTTCATTAATTGAATTGACTTTCGACTAATGGGTCATTTGCAGTTCAATCTTGAACAATCAGTTATACAGAGCGAATATCGTTTAATATTATCAATGAAGTTTGTCACTAGTGATTAGACAATTTTTTGTTCATTTGGTTGGCTGTGAACAGAAATATATCTTTCCAATAGTTCTCATAACCGAACGAAAACAAGAAAAGATTGAAAACTTATTTTTTTCCCTATACAGTAGTAATCTTCAATATAAGTTGTCTTAATGGTCTAAATGAAGGGAACTCAATGAGAGATCTAGTGGTATTAGGTTAGAACAGTGTGAGGTCCTAGATAAACGCTGGTAAGGAGTAACATAACATAACGGAACAGCTATTAAGTACTTCCTAGTTTCTAATGATTGTCTACCTAAGGTCAGTTCATGCCGTTTACTATAAAACAATATAACTACATTTAACAACATTAGTCATAAATATGAGTAAAATGTTTCCAAAAGGTTTACATAATGTTTGTGAAGAGTTCCCACTTGTTGGGATGATCCTGAAAATTTTTCGCAATAGACATGACAAGCTCAGGGAACATTAAGAAGCATTTTATCCAATCAGCGTTTGATTAAATGTTTTGCTAGAAGTATCGCGAAAATGAAAAGTCACATGTAGAGGTTCTGATTGACTGATTACGACACTGCTGCTATGTTTAGTAGTATTCTAGAATTTTCAGTAAAACCCAAGGACTTCTAAACTACTATAAAAACCCTATATTTTCTGTACATAAATGATTCTTTGGAGTAAAATGCTTCTCGCATATTTTGCGCCTTTCCTCTCGTGTTTAAGTCGCTGTGTAGTTCTAGCTTGGGGTTTACGAGACTAGCTTAGGATCTGAGTATAGCGTTCAATCAGCAAGACTTATCATACTTCAGATCAAGGAATTGTTACTAGCTTATAGAATCGAAGAATATTAGAAAAAAAATATCTTAATCCAATGAATGCCAGTTCACTGTTCTAAATGTTGAACGTCTACACGTCTACATGGATAAATCAGCACTAGATCAACTATCTATTCCTTTTGAATAATATTTTAATTGAATTTTGAGTTATTTACTTTTTTTTTGCTTTTTTTCTTTCTTAATGTCTCACTATTTCAGGTCAACAACAACTAAAATTCAATCATATTTTATTTCACTTAACTTTAATGTTCTAATCAAGTTAATTACATTTTGGCACGTGAATAATTAAATTTAACCATCTTTATAATGATCTCGGTAATTTAAAATCTTTTGAACAATATCAGTGCATACCAACTATTATTTGTCTTAATGTTATAAACCTTAAAAGGTCTTATTAGTAAGTTGAAAATATCGGTAACATAACAACACTATATATACTATATTCTGGATAGATTATCGATTAAGACAAGTTCAACCTAGGTAGTAACAAACTAATTGGTACTATATAAGGCATGTATGTAATGATAGATTAGTCTAGTTATTCATATTAAAGTCTATTCATTGACAAACCAACTGACAGTGTAGGTCTCTACTGACATATCATTAATGAGTTAAAAATGAATATATATATAAATCGCTATAAACTCATCAAATTCATCTTAAAACCCACACAATATATGAAAATATCTTGTGGAAATATCTTTTGAAGATTTTTTATTTTAGTATGTTTCCTTAAAACATATCTCAAAGTATTTCAATTCACTTAGTCTTGTTTGTTTGAATCTTCCCATTGATGTTTAGGACTGCAATTGATCAGTCTCTTATTGGCGTTTGAAGCGAAAGGTACTGGATTTGAGTCCCAGAGTGAATATCAACTATGAGATGCAGGTACATTCAGCTGACGAGTCCCAAATAGGATGAAACGCGTGTCCTGGATTCCACTGTTAGCCACTATCCATCTTTACTCAAAGTATTTAGCTTTTGATTAAGTTCACTCATACCTCTAAATGATTTCACCAGCATTATAGAATCCTATCTATCTTAGCGGCATGTATCCAGGACATTTAGATTGAAAGACTACTGAGATACCAAAAGGGTGACTGATCTAAAGTTCAATAGTTTGTATTTCCAATTTTAGCCATAAAGAATTTTATCACTAAACAAGTTAATCTATTTTCAAAGAGGCTAAAAGGAATTCTACCAGAATCCATAAATTTGTATACTGGACAAAGAAAAAATTTATCATACTTTTTGTTACCCGATTATTATTTAATAATTCACTAAAATAGCCTATCATCAGACACTATATTGAATTAGTGAAATATAGGAAGTTTTATTCTCTCTCCTCATTCAATTCTGACTGATATGCCCTGCCTTACGGCTGGTTAAATCCTACCAATCAAGATTTTAATAATGCATCTTCACCGAACTCATAGGATGGACGTTATTATTACTATTCTTAGCGAGTCTTCTGTAGCCCATTCGATTCAAGGTTCCAATCGATTAAGACACACTGACCGAAACAGAAACTAAAAATCTGAGTCTTTATTCCATATTCTGTCGTGGATTTGTATTGATGAGCACTACTCGTAAACTGAGATGAAATATCAGTCCAATGTTTCATGGGTTATGACGGTTCTCAAGCTTATGTCATTATATGATAAAAACTTATCTTGGGATCGTACGATTTTCTAAAATCCATAATCTGATTCTCTCCACATATGGTTGATCTCATGAACACTGGAAACGAAGTCCAAATATTTTTGTAAACCTGGAAGTGTTCAGATACTTGAAAAATTCACCTTAAATCGGTAAAATAAACCTTTCTGGAATAATTTGATCTGAATTTTCTGTAGAATGATTGTCAGTCATTGATAAGATGAACACCGGTGATAATTTCATTTCTGGTTTAACAAGTCAGCGTTTAAACATTTTGTCATATTTTAGAAAACCTTTTTGTGTCAGATCAATGATCTTCCAATATATGTCTTTATGATATAAACAGTGAGATGAATGATAAAACCTCGAATTCTTATCTTCGGGATCCGTTACCGTTTAGCGATCACATGATTGCTTCATAATTATTTTCAAGTCTGCATAAAAAGGCCATAATATATGTTTAGCTAGAACAATTTACAATAGAAAATACATAGTCCATCGATGTCAATATGCTAAGATGATACTTTTCCATTAGATGCAGCTTATCAACTCAAATATTAAGACGTACAACAGATGGTCAAAAACTAATTTTTACACAAAAATTATCTTGTACATTTCACTGGGTAGAAGTTTAACAACCGGTCATTCTGTTTTCAATCAGATTTAGTTTACAATATATATCTTTGTTGAAATCTAGTTTCCGTCCGCTTTCAAATTTTTTTTACTTATGAGAACCAATCAAATGGTAGACAATGAGTTGAAACTTATTTCACTACTATCTTAAAACAAACTCCCTTATGATTTTTCATAGTTTATATCATGAGTCAGTTGAAGCTAAACCACCATGAAAAACCTGGAAGCACTAGACGGCCGTTTCGTCCTATTATGGGACTCCTCAACAGTGCGCATCCACAATCCCGCGCTCGCGAGACTCGAATCCAGGACCTACCAGTCTCGCGCCAGATCACTTAACCGATAGACCACTGAGTCGGCATCCAACTATGAAAATACTGAAATCTCCACAAAACCCCTTCTGATCTATAATCATATGCTCACTAGTGACTGACTTCAAGGGAGGCTTCCTTGCGTTCTAGTGGGAGTCAGTGACCAGTGGAGTTCTACCAAGTCTGTTGTAGAGATATCAACTCACTGAAGACAATTGGCGAACGGTCGCTCAAAATCGTGGATCAGTTGAGGTTAGACATTAACACCGTTGGATGACGGCCGGCTCAGTGGTCTATCGGTTAAGGGCTCTGGCTCGAGACTGGTAGGTCCTGGGTTCGAATCTCGCGGTTGCGGGATCGTGGATGCTCACTGCTGAGGAGTCCCATAATAGGACGAGTTGGTCGTTCAGTGCTTCCAGGTTTTCCATGATGATCTAGCTTCAATTGACTCATGATTTCAACTATGAAAATACTGAAATATCCACAAAACCCCTTCTGATCCTTTATAATTGCCTAGGTTATTTGTACTACGTAAAACACTCAAGCGTTAGATCAGTGAAAAGAAGGAAAACATGGGTAAGAATATTATTAATTGCTTGTAAATGTAAGTAGGCACTTTAACTACAGATGTGAAGTATGGTATTAAGCTGAAATAGGTAATAAATAAAATCCACACAAAAATTAGGTGAATTACTGAAGAGAAAAGTTTCAGTGTATACTGTTTTCTAATGTCCTCACAAGCTCAACTAAGTTCCAATGATTTTCCGCCAGACCATTTATTAAGACATTCAGAATTTGAACAATCCAAGCTATAACTTAGCATTTGATCAAAGTGTATATCTTATATGCTTATCAGTGAATATGTTAGTCTTCACAAGACTAATATTCAATACTGTTTTATTTATATGTGGATTTTTGAAGAGAGAACTTTTTATCATCTGTTGAAATCAACTGGAATTCAAGAGGCACTAGACTAGTTTGTGACCACTGTTTTATAATGCATACTAGCAACCACAAACGGGATTGAAGTAAGTGGTGAGTAAAACTCCTGTAGATCATTTATTCGGAATTCACTGTCAGTTTATTAACTGCAGCAAATTTATGATATGGTGTAGTCTTTATATAAAATCATTTGGTTTCCTCCTGATCAACTCCCCACCTTAAGTTAGTTACTTCAGAATAAAAAAATTTGTGTGTGGGGGGGTCTTGAATGAGAAATATTACCTAATGATCCAATATTATAGAGCAAAAGCTAACTAGTTCTCCCTGGTTACCAATTGTAATTCAGATACTGTTAAGAATTGTATTCAAAACTCTTGATAGTCCCAGATAATAATAAGAAACTATCTTTTCTAACACTTCATATATGAATACTTTCTTTTCACCTTTATTTACTCATCTCTGTAGAATAACGTTAAAAGGGCTATTCGTGTTACTATTAAATGGCTAAGATATTGATGAGACTCATACTAATCACACCGAATAAATATTTTACCGAAGGCTTTTTCATTTTATAGTGCTTCAACTTGATTCTAATTAACTGAATGATATTTTATTTGATCAAATAGACGTATTTCTTATATTGTTGACTAAATAATTGGAATAACATAATAAATGAAGTACACGAAGTAACTAGTCTTTTACCTTTAACGTCAGTTGGTATGAGATTTGTGATGGAAATATGGATCGCTAACACCAGCTGTTCTTCATTATTCAGTCAGTCGAGTGATATTCATACTTACCTGACTATAATCTCTCAGTTATAATTTATTTAAATATTATCTAGTACAACCTTGACAATAATATTTTTCATAGTTGAAAGCGTTAGTCAATTGAAGCTAGACCACCATCGAAAACCTAGAAGCACTGAACGGCCAACTCGTCCTATTATGGGACTCCTCAGCAGTGCGCATCCACGATCCTGCAACCGCGAGATTCGAACCCAGGACCTACCAGTCTCGAGCCAGAGCCCTTAACCGATAGACCACTGAGCCGGCCGTCATCCAACGGTGTTAATGTCTAACTTCAACTGATCCACGCTTTCAACCTTGAAAAATACTAAATCTCCACAAAACCCTTCTGATAATTAATAATATTTTTGTCTGGGGACATAATGAGCGTTATCTTAGATAGCTTATTCAAATTTGCGTTAGAATAATCCTACTTTCAGAGTGAACTAAAATCACTTTATGTGGCTTAGTTTACATTCATACACCATAATACGCTTCCTATAAATCCAACCATATTCGACTACATGATTTACCCATCACTAATCTAATCTAGAATCTTGAATCACTCTCAGTATATGGATGTTTCTAAGACGCTTTCAATAATGTGTGTTTATTATCACCTAAACATCAGCCGAAACAATCTGATATTTGAGTAAGTTTTAAAGTTGAAACGTTTGTTGACTGTTTGTCCCACACACAATCCTTTCTATTTTATCAATAGTGCTAGATAAACAAGTTTATTCATGTTGAACTATGTTATTTGCTTCGCAATATCTTAACCCAACAACGAATATATATATTATGGGGCGTTGGCATTGGAAAATTTATTATATGTACGACCTTTGTTATGATCGATTGCTTTAACCGTTTACTAATGACCTGGAGAGATCAAGAATGTTATCACTGGATACGATGTCAGCTGGGTGTGAACAACCCATACTCTTGTTGGACTGCCTATTTGTCTAAACTGTTCAATTCATTGTTATCCAATACTAGTTAATCCATCTAAAGTGTCTTCAGATAGTTTAGATGCGTTGGATTTTTAGTAGGGTTTACTACAAGTAAAACTTATCATTTTACTCAGTTGGTATTGTTTGCGTAAATCTTCCCACTGATGTTTAGGACTGCGATTGATCAGTCTCTTATTAGCATATGTGAATCCTGTGTGGACTGCCTCGATATTGTCTTAAGTCACAGGCTTCATAAACAAAGATCAGTGGTGGCTAGTAGCCAATAAGAGACCGAGCAATTGCAGTCCGATAAAAGGGAAGATTCAAGCAAGCAATGCCAAGTGAATTTGAGCTTCACCCAATTGCACAAGTAAGTGGCTGTCAAAACTCAGTACCTAAGTAGATAAAGTGATGGTGTTTGGAGCGAACAGTACTAGGTTCGAATCCCAGAGTGAATATCAACTCTGGGATGCAGATACATCCAGTTGGAAAGCCCCAAATAGAACGAAACGTACGTCCTGGATTCAACTGCTAGCCACCATCCATCTTTGCTTATCATTTTTTTATTTCATTTGTATATGTATTTCCACTATCGTATTTTGGAATGGTTTAAAATTGTACTCACTTGTATCGCTAAATTTAATTGGGAATTTATTTGCTTTCATCGTTTTTGAGTTATAAACCTTACGAGCATCAATTCTAGTTGGTAGGTAATATAGTTTCAATGACTTTAGTAAGAAACGAATTGAACAGTCACAGTACTTTGTTCTAACTTATTAGTGACCACAAATTATGTTGTTTCATACACTAAAGTCTACAATGTATAACACCCTATAGCCGCCTTATTTGATTTACTTCTGGAGCTTTAACTCTTGAAGAATATCTGTGTTATTTGTTTGCCTGCTGATTGAATACTTACTTACTTTCTTACTTACTTTCTTTCTTACTTACTTACTTACTTACTTTCTTACTTACTTACTTACTTACTTACTTACTTACTTACTTACTTACTTACTTACTTACTTACTTACTTACTTACTTACTTACGTACTTACGCCTGTTACCCCTTGTTGAGGAGCATAGGTCGCTCACCAGCATTCTCCATCCAACTCTGTCATGGGCAATCCTTTCCAGTTCTTTTCAGTTGTTATTCATCCTTTTCATATCTGCTTCTATTCCCCGACGTAATGTGTTCTTTGACCTTCCACTTTTCCGCTTCCCTTCAGAATTCCAAGTTAGGGATTGCCTTGTGATGCAGTTTGATGATTTCCTTAATGTATGTCCTATCCACTTCCAACGTCTTTTCCTAATTTCCTCTCCAGCTGGAAGCTGGTTTGTCCTCTCCCATAAAACGCTATTGTTGATAGTATCCGGCCAATGGATGTTGAGTATTTTGCGTAGACAACTATTTATAAATACTTGTACCTTCCTGATGATGGTCGTAGTAGTTCTCCACGTTTCAGCTCCATACAGTAGGACTGTCTTGACGTTCGAATTGAAGATTCTCACTTTGAAATTAGTTGACAGTTGTTTGGAGTTCCATATGTTCTTCAATTGTAAAAATGCTGCCCTTGCTTTGCCAATCCTCGCCTTTACATCTGCATCCGATCCTCCTTGTTTATCCATGATGCTCCCCAGGTACTTGAATGTTTCCACCTCTTCCAGAGTTTCGCCATCAAGTGTTATTGCGTTGGTGTTCTCCGTGTTGCATTTGAGAATCTTGCTTTTTCCTCTGTGAATGTGGAGGCCTATCGATGCAGAGACTGCTGCTACATTTGCTGTCTTCATCTGCATTTGTTCGTGTGTATGAGAGAGGAGGGCTAGGTCATCTGCGAAGTCCAAATCATCTAATTGATTCTGAGCTGTCCATTGTATTCCGTATTTCCCTTCAGATGTCGAATTCTTCATAATCCAGTCAATCACTAAAAGGAAGAGGAATGGGGAGAGTAGACAGCCTTGTCTGACTCCGGTCCTCACTGGAAATGCATCTGTCAGCTGTCCTCCATGCATGACTTTGCACTGTAGTCCATCGTATGAGTTTTGGATAATGTTGACAATCTTCTCAGGTACTCCGTAGTGTCGAAGAAGTTTCCATAATGTTCTCCTGTCCACGCTGTCAAACGCCTTCTCATAGTCGATGAAGTTGACGTATAGTGATGAGTTCCACTCAACTGATTGTTCAACGATGATCCGTAGTGTCGCAATCTGGTCTGTGCACGACCTATCCCTACGGAATCCAGTCTGTCGATCTCGAAGTTGGGCGTCTACTGCGTCTTTCATCCGATTCAGCAGCACTCTGTTGAAAACTTTCCCTGATACTGATAGCAAACTGATACCTCTGTAATTCTCACATTTGCTCAGATCTCCCTTCTTTGGTATCTTGATGAGATATCCTTCTTTCCAGTCCGTTGGCACTTGTTCTTCCTCCCAAATCTTCTTGAATAGAAGGTGAAGCATGTTTGCAGTTACTGCATGACAGTATTGTTGTGTGCTAGGTTCAAAGAGAATTGTTTGCTATATGCATGCAAGTCCGCCCCGTTATTGTTCCTATTATTATTGAATTCCTGCCTATCTTGAATTTCATAGTGTAGCACTGACTGATTTATTTCTTCAATTTTTCTGGTTATTGGAAATACAGTATATTTAATAAATCTTAGCAGTCGACTCTTGATTTTATATTGTCTTACAAAAGGCGGATTACCAGTGTATGAGTTATTAAACTCTATGTTACGATTCAAAATAAACGTGATATAAAAGCATATTCAGATAAGAAGAAAACTGTCGGTTCAACATTAATGATCTTAATGAATATTATAGCAAATCCAAAATAACGAAGTTGTATCTGTAAAATCAAATCCACTGATTGTAATACTGTACAATAGGTAAGATATCCAGTCAATTGAATGAAAAGGTGAAGGAAAATGAATAATACCCGAAACATATAACCACACAATAATCAATTTTTATTCTTCCAATCTGTGTAAATTTTATTATGTAGGTTCACATTGTTTTCAGCTTTGTACTAAACAGAATGACTAATATGACCCTAATCATTCATAACCTTTATATATAATAAGAATAACATATACATACCTACCCAGAATAATGGGTAGCAATTTAAATATACTTCACATAATATGATTCAGATTCATTCGCAAATGATTAAACAACTACTTAATGAAAAAACTATCTCTCTTCGACCTAATTTGTCTTTAATATTTTTGATAAAGTCCCCGAACTAAGCTTAAACTAGACTGTCAAACAAAATATTTCCTGTTTCCATTAAGCAGTGGAATCTGACCACGATACGATAGCACGCTGTATGACTTCGCATCCTCGGAAAGACAGATCACCTTTGCACCAGTGACTGATAATGGTTTGAAAGCAGAAGCCAAAATAGTTGTCACGGGGTACTGTATATATATATATATATATATATATATATATATATATATATATATATAGGGCAACACTGGCTTAAAATGTTAGTTTTATATATTAAAGTCAACAGTTCGTATCCATCAACACAGTCAACACAGTTTCACAGACAAACATCATCTTCTCAATGAGTAAAAATATCTACGTCCAGACAGAAGTTGATAAAAGGACGTCCTAAGAAACAGTTGAATCGGATGTGTATCAAAAATAATTAACATATAGTGAAAGATGGAATCCACTTGTGTTAGTTGTTTGAATCTTCCCCATCGAATGTTTAGAACTGCGATCAATCAATCTATCTTAGCAAATGTTTATCTTATCCGGATTGCCTCAACGAGTTCCAAACAGGAAGAAACTTACATCCTCAATTCCTCTATCAGCCACTATTGAACTCTGCTCAAAATTTTTATGAGTTAATGATAATATCGACGCAATCTGCGCAGGATACATATATGCCAAAAAAAACTGGTCAGCAGCAGTGGGAAGACTCAAACATGAAATACAAATGAATTAAAATCCACCCCATTTCACAAGTTAGTGACTACCTGGAATTAGTGAGTAACAGGACAATGCTTCGTTTGAAGCGGGAAGTACTGATTTCGAATCTCAGAGTGAATATGAACTCTGTTATCCACGCACATCCAGCCGACGAGTCCTGAATAGGACAAAACGCGTGTCCTAGATCCCAATGTTAGCCACAATTCAACTCAGATTAAGGTGAAAAGTAGATCTGGTTTGAAAATTAATCTTAGAAGAAATATAAACTCAATGGCAGTGAGAATGGATTAAAATGATTTTATACGTTTTGCCATCTTCAGTTATTTAGTCATCAAGATAAATAAAACAACCATAGGAAATTCCCTTATCAGTAAGGGGGTTCGTGGAAATTGTTGTAATTTATTTTGGTTATTTGGCAGTATCGCAAGTTGATCAAAGTTAGATATGTAGACTTTTGGACGCTAGTTCAGTTGTTGTAAGGTTAAATTTTTACAGCGTTATATCAAGTTCCTGGGTTCGACCCTCGGTAAGGTTGAGGATTTCCAGTGCCGGAGATTCTCAAACTAGCATTAAACAGCTGTTTAATCCTTCTTGGATTTCAACGATTGTCTGACTTAGATATGTTAGTGTTCTCAAAAAACCTTGTTTTTCTAAAAGTAAGCATTTACCAAAACAATACCTATTTTTAAATTAGCAAACCTTAGAAACTAATAGTTAAAACAAAAGCCTCGCACTGACAAGAAAATACAAAGCCGCTTAGGCAACTGACGGTTTTCAATATTTACAGACAGTGCATGCTAAATTTTACCGAACTGTGCTTATGATTTGGAATCCATGACCTTCTAAAGTATGTCAGTGTAAGCAATTCAAAGTTACTTTTACCTTATGTGAACAATCTTTATGATAATAAGATGCAAATTATGGCAACACTAAGATTTATTGACGAGCCAGTCAGATTCAAGATAGCTTCTCATGGATTTTGATTGAAATTCATTCATCTTTATTGCTACGTTGAATTCTTGAATTATAGCAGACATCATTTTGTGATGAAAGCTCTAAACTTGACTCTTTATTTCAATTGCTTTACTTAATTACTATTCCCAAATCCTAAATTCATTTTGAATCTATGAAATGGCTGAAATCTCGCATGGCCACTTTTATAATTCCTCAAGGTCATTCTTAAATTATGATGTCACTCAAATTGTCATTATTATTATTATTATTATTAGTAGTAGTAGTAGTATATCAAAGTCAGAATCTTCATTACGAACGTCGACTATTCTACTGTACGGAGCTGAAACGTGGAGAACTACCACAACCATCATCAAAAACCCACAAGTATTCTCAAACGATTCTTCAGTGTCCGTTGACAAGATATGATCAGCGATGGTCTAATATTGCAGAGAACAGATCAGTTACTATTTGAAGAGGAAATTAAAAAAATATATCGGAGGTGAATAGGACATACATTACGGAAATAATCAAACTGCATCACAAGGCAAGCGCTAACTTGGAATCCTGAAGGGAAATGGAAATGGGGAAGACCAACGAATACATTGCGTAGGGAATTGGAATCAGACATGAAAAGGATGAATAGCAACTGGGAAGAACTGGAAAGAACTACCTAGAACAGAGTTGGATGGAGAATACTAGTGGGAGGCCTATGCTCCTCGACAAGGGGTAATAGGCGTAAGTAAGTAAGTAAGTAAGTAAATAAGTAGTAGTTATTGTTTTTGTATTTACTAGATTTTAGACATCAAGCTAAGAAATATTGTAAGTCCTAAGTAACATGAATATAGAAAATTGTCCACAAAAGCTAATTTTAGAAAAGTAATTTTGATCATTTTCAGTATTTTTTTAAAATTTTTATGTATAAAGTACAATTCTATTGTTCACTTGTCAAATTTGAACTCTGAAAATAACTCAATTTAAGCAAAAGTAAATCATAAAGTATGTCATGTATTAAGATAGAATATAAAGTTATTAATTAGGTAAGTGAGTTATATGGTTTTATAAAGTGATAGCTTTGAAAATTTCGTTGAACTCTGAACAATTATTAAGTTTCATAGTTGAAATCATGGGTCAATTGAAGCTAGACCACCATCGAAAACCTGAAAGCACTCGCGAGTGCGGGATCGTGGATGCGCACTGCCGAGGAG